>NC_090385.1:96344040-96692040 GCF_036365525.1 Heterodontus francisci
ATTCTGTATACCTCAATCAGGTCCTCACTCAGCTTTCTCTGCTCTAAGGAAAACAGCCCTAGCCTATTCAGTCTCTCTGTAGCTGAAATGCTGTAGCCCAGGCAACATCCTGGTGAATCTCCTTTGCACCCTCTCCAATGCAATCACAGCCTTCCTATAGTGTGGTGACCAGCACTGTACACAGTACTTCAGCTGTGGCCTAAGTAGTGTTTTATACAGCACCATCATAACCTCCCAGCTCTTGTATTCTATGCCTCGGCTAATAAAGTGAAGTGTCCCATATGGCTTCCTAACCACCTTATCTACCTGTGCTGCTGCCTTCAGTGATCTATGGTCAAGTATACCAAGATCTCTCTGACCCTCTGTACTTCCTAGGGTCCTACCACTCATTATATATTCCCTTGCCTTGTTAGTCCTCCCAAAATGTATCACCTCCCACTTCTCAGGATGAACTTCCATTTGCCACTGCTCTGCCCATCCACATCATCCTGTATTCTAAGGCTTTCCTCCTCACTATTTACGATAACACCAATTTTTGTGTCATCTGCGAACTTACTGATTATACCTCCTATATTCACGTCTAAATCATTAATGTACACGACAAACAGCAAGGGTCCCAGCACCGATCCCTGTGGTACACCACTGGTCACAGGCTTCCAATTGCAAAAACAACCCTCGACCATCACCCTCTGCCTCCTGCCACTAAGCCAATTTTGGATCCAATTTGCCAAATTACTCTGGATCCCTTGGGCTCTTACCTTCTTGACCAATATTCCATGCGGGACCTTATCAAAAGCCTGACTGAGGTCCATGTAGACTACATCAACTGCTTTACCCTCATCTACACATCTAGTCACCTGCTTGCAAAATTCAATCATGTTTGTCAGGCATTATCTCCCCCTGACAAAGCCATGCTGACTATCCCTGATTAATCCCTGCCTCTCGCAAGTGGAGATCAATCCTGCCCCTCAGAATTTTTTCCAACAGTTTCCCTACCACTGATGTTCGACTCAGCAGCCTGTAATTACCTGGTTTATCCCTGCTACCCTTCTTGAATAATAGTACCACATTTGCTGTCCTCCAATCCTCTGGTGTACCTCTCCTGTGGCCAGAGTGGATTTGAAAATTTGTTTCAGAGCCCCAACTATCTCCTCCCTTGCCTCACATAGCAGTCTGGGATACATCTCATCTGGGCCTGGGGATTTATCAATTTTTATGCCGCTAATACTTCCTCCCTTTCAATGCTAATTTATTTGATTTATATTGCAGTCCCCCTCCCTGATCTCTACACCTAAATCGTCCTTCTCCATAGTGAACATGGATGAAAAGTTATTGATTAAAACCTCACCTATATCCTCTGGCTCCACACACACATTGCCACTTTGGTCCCTAATGAGCCCTACTCTTTCCCTGGTTATTCTCCTGCCCTTCATATCATTATAAAATGCCTTGGGATTTTCCTTTATCTTCCCCACCAGTGTTTTCTCATGCCCTCTCTTTGCTCTCTTAACTACTTTTTTAAGTACCCCCTCTACACTTTCTATACTCAGGAGTGTTGTTGGAGCTGCACCCATCCAAGGAAGTGGTGAGCATTCCATCGCACTCCTGACTTGTGTCTTGTAGATGGTGGACAGGCTTTGAGGAGTCCGGAGGTGAGTTCCTCGCTGCAGGATTCCTAGCCTCTGACCTGCTCTTGTAGCCACAGTATTTATATGGCTACTCCAGTTCAGTTTCTGGTCAATGGTAACCCCCAGGATGTTGATTGTAATGCCATTGAATGTCAGGGGGAGATAGTTAGATTCTCTTGTTTGAGATTGTCATTGTCTGGCACTTGTGTGGCGTGAATGTTACTTGCCACTTATCAGCCTAAGCCTGGATTTTTTTTTCAGGTCTTGCTGCATTTCTACATGGACTGCTTCAGTATCTGAAGAGTCATGAATGTTGCTGAGCATTGTGCAAACATCAGCGAACATCTCCACTTCTAACCTGTATCATGGAGCGAAGGTCATTGATGAAGCAGCTCATGATGGTTGGGCCTGGGACACTACCCTGAGGAATTCCTGCAGTGATGCCCTGGAGCAGAGATGATTGACTTTCAACAACCACAACCATCTTCCTTTGCGTTTTCCCCCTGATTCCTATTGACTCCAGTTTTTCTAGGGCTCCTTGATGCCATACTCAGTCAAATGCTGCCTTGATGTCGAGCACAGTCACGCTCACCTCATCTCCTTGAGGTCAGCTCTCTTTTTTTTTTGTCCATGTTTGAACCAAGGCTGTAATGAGGTCTGGAACTGAGTGACCCTGGCGGAATCCAAACTGAGCGTCACTGAGCAGGTTATTATGGAACTAGTGCTATTTGATAGCTCTTTTAATGACACCTTCCATCACTTTATAGATGATCGAGAGTAGACTGATGCGGCATGTGTACATGCACCAGAGAGAGAGAATGGACCAATAAAGGAGAGCCAGCGTGGATCTGTCAGGGATAAACTGTATTTGACTATTTGATTTCAGATACTTGATTATGAAGGGCGGATGAGAGCAGTGTGTTTCGTCTGCATATGAATTTTGGAAAGGTGTTTGATAAAGTACCACATATTAGGCTTGCTAGCAAAATTAAAGCCTATGAGTTAAAAGGGTCAGCAGCAGTCTGGATACAAAATTGGCTAAGGGTTAGAAACAATAGGGTGAATAGCTGTTTTTTGGACTGGAAGAAGGCATACAGTGGAGTTCCCCAGGGTTCAGTACGAGGATCTCTGCTGTTTCTGATGTACATTAATGATTTGAACTTGGGTGTTCAGGACACAATTTCAAAATTTGCAGATGGCACGAAACTTGAAAGTGTATTAACAGTGAGGAAGATAGTAATCGACTTCAAGAGGGCATAGACAAACTGGTGGAATGGGTGGACACATGGCAGATAAAATGAAATGCAGAAAAGTGAGAGGTGATGCCTTTTGGTGGGAAGAATGAGGAAAGACATTACAAGCTAAATGGTACAATGTTAAAAGGGGGTACAAGAACAGAAAGACCTGGGGGTGAATCCACAACTACAGGGAATCCAAATGTTATAAGGTAAATACAGTAACATTTGTAGAAGTCATGTGATTGAACATCACATGATCAGAGATGTGTTCAGAGTGTGGAGGGATCAAACCACCAGGAATGCCTCCAACCAGAGTTGGCAACAGCTGAAAATGTGGTTGATTCTGAATGCCAAGCAAATCACACAGTTGCTGCTTTGCTCAGAACTATTTTACGCTGAAAATAAACCAGAAAATCCAATTTGCTGTAATCCTGTCTTCTCTATTTATTTTTTAGTGTTTGTTTTCCTCCTTGTCTCTCCATCCTTTACTCCTTGCTATTCCTGTGTTTCCTATTTCTTTTCCCTGGTTCTGGTATGTCCTATCCCCTTGTGCTCCGTCTTTCCTCTTGGGAATATTCTCTCAAAAATGATTTTTTTTTTAGTGAACTGCAAGAGATGTCGGACAAACCGGAACAAACTTCGAAACCAGATGTGTCAGAAGTCAAGCATTTCAAGAGAGACAGCCTAAAGAAAATGAAAGCACTGGAGAAGAACACACTGCCAACAAAAGAGGGTACGTACAATTCAAGCTTCATGGCTTCAATTTACTATTTCATACAAGTCTGTATCCTCCCAGTGTAGCGTGTTTATATGTCTAATGTGCATACTGTGTATATGGAGGGTAGGGCAGTCTCTCCTTCAGAAATGTGTTAACATTTATCTTTCAGAAAAGTGTACTTTGCTTTCAGCTGCAGGTTAATTGATATTGTTAGGATTGGACGGATTTTTGTTGAGGCTTTGCTGTGGTATCTGTCCTTTTCTAACTCAGTCCTTGTGTCTGTACGCTGTCCTAATTTGTGTTTGATGGTAAAGTTTCTGTGATATTAATGAGTTGGAGTCTGTCACAATTTTCAAATGTACGTTGTTTCTGCGTGGTTCAGTTCATATCGGACAGACAATTTCTCTTGTGGATTTGAGTCGCCAGTTTCAAAGCCAATCCTAAACTCTGTTCTCTGATGTTGGCTAACAACAATTTGGAAAAGTTTGGAAGGAAATTTCTTAAAAATCTAAACACAGTTACTTGAATAACATGGTGTTATTAATAGAGGAATAGAGGAGAAAACCAAGGGGTTTGAAGTGTAGGTGTTGTCCTCCTTTAGGGGAGAGAGATTAAGAGGTGATTTAATAAAGATGTTAAAAATCATGAAGGGTTTTGATAGAGTAAAAAAGGAGAAACTGTGTTCCTTGGGGTTTAAAATAATTGGCACAAGAACCAGAGGGGAAATGAGGAGCAGTGTTTTTCAGCAGCAAGTTATGATCTGGAATGCACTGCCTGAAACAGGTGGAAGTAGATTCAATAATAACTTTCAAAAGATAATTGGATATATACTTGAAAAGGAAAGGTTTACAGGGCTATGGGGAAAGAGTAGGACTAATTGAATACATCTTTCAAGAGCCAGCACAAGCTTGATGGGGTGAATGGCCTCCTCCTGCTCTGTATGGTTCTATGATTGTAACCAACAGAAAGGGCAAACAAAAGTTATAACAATTTGATTAATTCTTGGAGCTGCAATATTTTATTATTGTGTCTGAAGTGTTTTAAATGAAAGATGGATTACATTGGATATACAGCACAGAAATAGACCATTTGGCCCAACCAGTCTGTGCCAGCATTTATGCTCCACTCGAGCCCCATCCCATCTTTCCTCATTTAAATCTATCATCGTAACCCTCTACTCCCTTCTCCCTCATATGCTTATCCAGCATCCCCTTAAATGCATCGAAACTATTTGCTTAACCACTCCCTGTGATAGTGAGTTCCACATACTCACCACTCTGTGGGTAAGGGATTCCCTATTGGCCTTCTTGATGACTATCTTGTATTGATGGCTCCTAGCGATACTCTTCACCATAATGGAAACATTCTCTCTCTATCCACACTATTAAAACCTTTTGTAATTTTAAAGACCTCTATTGGGTCATCCCTCAGCCACCTTCTTTCAAGAGAAGAGACCCGGCCTGTTCATCCATTTGTATAGCCCCCACATTTCTTTTATCGTCCTTTTATAAATCTTCTCTTCACCCTCTCCAGTGCCTCTTTATTCTTTTTATAATATGGTGACCATAACTGCATACAAATACTCTAAATGTGGTCTAATCAAGATTCAATCCAGGTTTAGCATAACCTCCCTACTTTTCAATTCTATCCCTCTAGAAATAAAGCCTGGTTCTGGGTTTGCTTTTTTTATGGTCCTGTTAACCTTTTAATAATTGATGTATTTGTACTCAATCCCTTTGTTCCTCTACCCCACCTAGACTTGCACCTTTTTCAAGTAATAAGTGACTTCCCTATTCTGACTAAAATGTACAACCTCACATATATCTGAGTTGAAGTTCATTTACCAATGTTCTTGCCCATTCTGCACATTTAACTATGATACCCTAATCCATTCACCAAAAGTATCAAGGGATATGTAGTTGAACCACAGATTGACCATCATATTATTGAATGGCAGAACAAACTCAAGGAACTGAATGGTTTACTCCTGCTGCTTGGGCACTAATGTACCTGAAAGCAATTGCCAAAGAGGGTTGGTTGTTCAATTACATGGGTAATGCTAAGGAAAGTTTCTCTTGTTGTTGAGGTGAGGAGAGACGGTTTGGGGAGGGAATGATCTGAGATTCAGGAGCAGAATTAATTGAGGTTGAGAAGGTCAGAAAAGATCTGGAAATGTAACTGTAATCTCACGTCTTGAGCTGGATTTTCCTCTGCTACCCCGTGTAACATCTGGCAAAATATTGGTGGAGAAGGTGGGACAATTGAAAATGAGGCCAACCATCACCTCAGCAGCCTGACTTGAATAAGTCAAATGGAGGATCTGGGTGGATCGAACATCAATTAAAATAAAAATGGTAATGGAGAAAATAACAGGACTTAATGTCGACAAATTTCCAGGACGGTTTCCACCCCAGTATATTAAAAGAAATGGGTACGAAAATTGCCAATGCATTAGTCATCATTTTCCAAAGCTCTTTAGATTTGGGAATTGTGCTTTGGATTGGAATATGACAAATGTCAGCCTTCATTTTAAGATACAAAGGAATCAGAAACCAAATAACTACAGACCTTTCAGTTTGTCGTTGATTGTGGGCCAGGAACAAGTGAGTAAGATTGGTTAGAGAGAAATCAGTATTGGAATCTATCATCAGAGACAGAGTAACTGAGCACTTAGACAAGTAATAGTTGATCAAAGAGTCAGCATGCAATTTTAAGGGTAGGCTACATGTATCTATTGACATTTTTGAGAAGGTCACTAGCATGGTCAATGGACATTTTCTGCACAAGGGATGATGAACAAAAAAGAGTGCATAGAATTGGAGGCAAGCCTGTGACATGTATTGGAAATTAGTTGAGACTGAGATAAAGGGAACATTCTCTGATTTTGAGGGGGGGTGGTGGGGGGGGGGGTTGCTATGACAAGTTGTGTTCCCCAGGATCTGTACAGGGGTCTCAACTTTTCACCATATAAATAACTTGAAGGAATAGAGAGTTGAAAGTCCAAGTTTGCAGGTATTTCAAAGTTAGGAGACACAGTAAATCTTTTGGATGTGAAGAGGAAATTGCAAAGGGACAGAGACAGACTAAGTGAGTGGGCAAAACTGTGGCAGACACAGTTCAGTGTGGTGAAGTATAAAATCACCCGCTATGGATCTGAGAAAGACAAATTAGAATTTTTCACCATGTTGAAAGACTGGGAGCTGTGCAGCTTCGAAGTGATTTAGGCATTCATGTGCACAAACCACTAAAGGTTAGCAGGAGAGTACAAAAACAATCAAAAATACTCATAGAATGTTGGCTTTATCTCACGGTTCGAGTTCAAAAGGGAGGAAGTGATGTTTCAGTTGTACAGAGCCTTTTGGAGTAACAGCCTTCTGTTCTGAGTATCACATCTCAGGAAGGATTTATTATCGAGATTCACCAGAATGTTATAAGGGCTTTGAAAAGTTAAATTATGAGAAGATGTTGCATAAACTTGTCTTGTACTTCCTTGAGTTTGGAAGGTTTAGGGCTGATTGAAATTCGATTGGGTGGTCACAGAAACCGTTGGCTTTTATGAAGGACAAGGGGGTATAAATCTTAAAATTAGAACTAGGCTGTTCAGGAGTGAAATGAGGAAGAATCATATTGATTAAAGGGTACTCGAAATATGGAATTCTCCCCCAAACGGTGTGGATGCTGACATCGATTGCAATATCTTTGAAGACGGAGATCGATACATTTTTGTTGGGAACCTGTATCAGAGATATGGAACAAAGATGGATAAATGGAGTTAAGAGGTCAGCCATGATTTAATTGATTGGGGGACATGAGAGTCTGAATAACTTCCTCCTGTTGCTGTGTTTTTGGATTGGCTCTGCATTTAGGATCGAGCATCTTTGAATGTAACTCTTCAAATAGACAAAATGATGAGGTCAACTAATCCTTTGTGTACAGAGATGCCTCTCCTAAATACACAATTTCTCTTTTCATTCAGTATTTCCTTCTCAAACTGTCTCCTGGATACCTTTCTGAGACTTTAAGAATGTTAAGACGTTTTCCTGATACCCTGCTAACTCCCAACTCCACTTCCATTATATCACAGCAGAGAGTGACCAGGACTTTGGGGATTTTAGATCCCAGCCACACAAATTTGAAATCAACTGAATCAAATTAAATCTGAAATTTAAAAAATGAACATTGTGTATATTTACCACCAAACTATGCAACTTTCTGTCAGAATTGGTTTGGTCTGGGGTTTTGAATTTCAGGGCTGATTAATAGCTTGCCCTTGACACCATGCCCGCTTTAAAAGAGCGGTTAAAACCAACAGTAGACAAAACATTAGCATTTTTTATTGTAATCCCTTTGGCACGAGGATGGAGCATTGCCTCTTATCAGTAGTTATGAATGTTAAACTTTAAGATGTTAGAGTGACATCTTTCTAACTGCCATTTCTGTTTGTCCTTGCAGCAATTGAGCAAGAAAAGAAGAGTGCAGCAGAAGCAACTTCCTGAGACAAGGTGCCATTGTCACTACATTCCACAATGCCGACCAAATTTTTTTATATAAGCCTGGCACATCAACAATAATCACAACACTGCGCCCTGAGGGGAGAGGCATTGCCCCGCTAACCCCTCAATATTCAAGGCACTTTCCGCTTGTATTTGGTGATTTTTTATGTTTGCTTTTAACACAGCTTTGAGCACAATGAGGGGAAGGGAAAAGGAGAGGGGTTGCGTTGCGTGGGGTTGGGCAATGCTGAATAATTGAGCTATGGACTGTGGCTGAATTTATAATATGTAATGGTGATGCGTTGGCAATTTGATTTTTGCCTATTAAAAAAAAATGGAAACATTTTAATATAAAAATGAAATAAAATATACATTTGAAATAAGCTGGTTCTGTAGCCTTCTTACTACTAATTTGCAGCCCAATATCAGGATTTAGTTCACTAATCATTCCACCCTTTTCTGGCAGTGAGTGGGTGAATGCAGTCCTGAGGGAGTGCTGCACTGTCAGAGGTGCCATCTTTCACATGAGAAGTCTGCCCCCTTGGGAGGGTGTAAAAGATCACATGGCACTTTTCGAAGACGTGCAGGGGAGTTCTCCCCTGTGGCCTGGCCAATATTTATCTCCCAAATAATATCACTAAAACATTCTGATGTGATGGTGAGTCCTGATGAAAGGTCATCGACCTGAAATGTTAATTCTGTTTCTCTGTCTCCACAAATGATGCTTGACCTGCTGAGTAATTCCAGCACTTTCTGTTTTTATTTCATTATAACATTATCTGGTCATTTGTCTCACAGTATCTTTGTGGGAGCTTGCTGTGCACAAATTGACCCCTGCATTTCCTACAATAAATCAATGGGTGGTGCAGTGGTTAGCACCGCAGCCTCACAGCTCCAGCGACCCGGGTTCAATTCTGGGTACTGTCTGTGTGGAGTTTGCAAGTTCTCCCTCTGTCTGCGTGGGTTTCCTCCGGGTGCTCTGGTTTCCTCCCACAAGCCAAAAGACTTGCAGGTTGGTAGGTAAATTGGCCATTATAAATTGCCCCTAGTATTGGTAGGTGGTAGGGAAATATAGGGACAGGTGGGAATGTGGTAGAAATATGGGATTAGTGTAGGATGAGTATAAATGGGTGGTTGATGGTCGGCACAGACTCGGTGGGCCGAAGGGCCTGTTTCAGTGCTGTATCTCTTAAAAAAAAGACAATGGCCACAATTCAAATGTACTGTATTGGCTAGGAAGAGTTTTGGGATGTCCTGACTTTATGACAGGTGCTGTATATATACGGGTTTCTTCTTTGACTGAGACATGGGGCTGAATTTTCCCACCTTCGGATTCTTTCTAGACGGAGGACCATTTTTGGGTCGTGAACCCAATCGCAGCAGCAGTGGGACTGTCAGTCCAATCCTCCAGGAGGCAACTAGTTAAAATCACTGTTGGGGACGGCAGGCAGGTTAAGGAGGTGGGAGAGTGATTCAGCCTGTGTCTGCAGTGAGAGTGCTGCTGAGGTGAGTGAGACGAGAGAGTATGGGATGAAATTGGAGGTGCAAAACAGCTGGAGGAAATGGCAGCCATTTCTTCACCACCAGCAATATCCATGACATCAGTCTACAGGAGATAATGCCTCTGTCTGCGGATGACTTGAAACTTGTCAATTTGGACCTTTAACGTTCAGGTTGCATTTTATTGCCATGACGCAAAGACCTCCTGCCGTACACTTGCCTCTTGTAAGTTGATGTGTTGCAGAGACTGCGGGAATCCCATGGACTGCTGATAAAATTCTGTTACCTGTGGTTAATTACATCCTAAGCAACTGTAATTGGTTTCCTGCTGCCGCCGGCCAGGTTGCTGTCATTGCACTCAGCCCACCCATGGGAAAAATGGACAGCAGCAAGAACACATCCGCAAACCGGACAGACATTTGTTTCTAATTTTGCTCCCTCCCTGCCTCCAAGCCACCTCGGAGAGTCTGGTAAAATTCCCCCATACTGACCAAGATAATCAAAGAAATTTACAGCATGGAATGGGGCCATTCAGCCCATTGTGTCTGTGCCAGTCGACAAGGAGCCGAATCCCATTTCTCTTGACCCATCGCCTTGTTGGTTACAGCACTTAATAAATCTACTTTTTAAATGGTACCTGGTTTAATCCTCGGTCTGGACTAATTTCGGTGCCCAGGGGAAATTGGATCATGTTGTGAGGACTGCAGCAGGAGAATGTCACACTTATTATGAGATAAATAATATAAATAGCTGCAATGTTTTAGAATCTTCTGAAAATTGCATCACACAATTACTGTATAAAATTATAATTTGTGGAACTTCTGATATATTCAAGTAGGAGCAGTACCAATGAGAAGTTACTATTAACATCAGTAGAGATAGTCAGTAACACAGGGCGCTGGTGTGAGGGGTTACTGAGAGACAACATGAGGGAGCTGGATTACAATTGGCAGAAATACAGTAAGTAAGACTGCACCAGGGGAGAGGGGTTACTGAATGACAGTGTGAGAGAGCTGGATTGAAATCAGTAGAGATATAGTCAGTAACGAGGGGAGGGGTTACTGGATTCAATAGTGTAAGGAATCACACTGGATGGGTGTGGATTAAAGCTCACTTTACACTGCCCCTACGGTTCGTCTCTGCCCTAAATTCAAGAGTGACCTTTACATCATGAATATGACATTTTTCCATTTCCCACATCAACCAACCATTGACGTCTCTGGAATTGTCAATCTAAGGCCGTATCATGCTGTATTCTGCTGTGAATGACTCATCTCCTAAGTTGCTAAAACCTGTCCACTATCTACAAGATAGTGGCAGTAGTTTAACTGGTACGGAGGAGATGTAGGTTTTGCATTAAATTTATAGCTTAACTATTTAAACTAATTGAGATAAGTACAGATATTTGTTGAGTGATATTTCTAAATCTAATTTGTTAAATAAAACACAGTAGAGATGGCAAGGCAGGTGACGTGTTGCAACTGTAGCATATAGGAGCCAGTGAACAGCAGTGTGATCCATAGCAACAACATCTGCAGGAAGCGCCTGCAGCTCAAGGAACTTCGACTCGGAGTTGATGAGCTGGAGTCCGACACTGTGATGCATCAGGGAGGGAGAATGTTACCCAGGACAGGGTTTTTCACTCCCCAGGCCCTTAATTAGTCTTGGATGGGACTTACACCTCCTTGAGGCAGGAAGTCCTGCCTAATCGAGCTGCGAGCCAATCAGCAGGCTGGTAGCTCTTAGTGCCACCAGGAGAGGTGGTCACTGCTGGGTCTGCACCCAGCCGTCGGAGGCAGCAGGAAGGACGGCACCAGAAAAAAGGTAGGTTTTTAGGGCCTCACTGGGTCAATTGTCCGGGCATCTGCAAGGCAACTGGGGAACGGTTGGGGTGGGTGTTGTGCATTGGGAATGGTTAGGGCTTTGGGGGCGGCCCTCTGTGGATGCCAGATCAGGAGGGCTCCAACCCAGCCCGCAAGAAGGCCACCTGGTTTTACCAGGCAGGGTTCTTGAGGCGTTTGCCATCCAGCCGTCGAAGGCAAAATACCCGCAGTGGAAGGTGGAGGCCCTTAAGTGCCAGTTAATTGGCACTTGGAATGCACTGCCTGAGAGTGTGGTGGAGGCAGGTTCAACTGAAGCAATTTAAAGGGACTGTTATATGAAAAGGAAGAATGTGAAGGGTTAGGGGAGAAGGCAGGGGAATGGCAATAGGTGAATTGCTCTTTCAGAGAGCCAGTGTAGGTGTGATGGGCTGAATAGCCTTTTCTGCGCTGTAACGATTCTGTGATTCTACAAACATATAAAAAGGAAAAGAGTAGCTAAATCGAGTATTGCTTCATTAGTGGGTGAGACTGCTGAATTAATATTGGGAAAAGAGGAAATGACAGAGGATTTGAACAAGTATTTTGTATCCATCCTAACACTGTAAGACACAAAAAACATCACAAGAATAGTAGAAAAGCGAGGGAAGAATTTAAAACAATCACTATTGCTAGAGAAAAAGTAGTCGGAATACCTAATGTGACTAAAGGCTGACAAGTCCTCTGGACCTGATAGCCTGCATACCAGAGTCTTAAAGGAGACTTAAAGGTTGCAGAGATAGTGGATGCATTGGTCGTAATCTTCCAAAATTCCCAAATTCTGGAAAGCTGCAAATGTAACACCTCTGTCAAGAAAGGAGGAGACAGAAAGCAGGAAACTATAGGGCAGTTAGCCTAATGTCTGTCACTGGGAAAATGCTAGAATCCATTATTAAAGAGGTGGTAGCAGGACATTTAAAAAATCATAATGCAACCAGGCAGAGTCAACATGGTTTTGTGAAAGGAAAATCATGTTTGACAAATTTATTAGAGTTCTTTGAGGATGTAACAAGCAGGGTGGATAAAGATGAACCAGTTGATATAGAATACCTAGATTTCCAAAAGGCATTCGAAAAGTTGCCACATAAAAGGTTACTACCCAAGAAATAGCTCCTGGTGTTGGGGATGATATATTAGCATGGATAGAGAACTGACTAACTCACAAGAAACAGAAAGTCAAGATAAATGGGTCATTTTCAGGTTGGCAAAGTGTAATTAGTGGAGAACTAGTGATCGGTGCTGGGGCATTTACGATCTATATTAATGACTTGGATGAAGGGATCGACTATATTGTAGCCAAGTTTGCTGATAATACTAAGATAGGTAGGAAAATAAGCTGTGGGAGGAGGGTGATACAAAGAGTCTGCAAAGGGATATTGGTAGGTTAAGTGAGTGGGCAAAAATTTGGCAGATGGAGTATAATGTGAGAAAGTGTGAATTGTCCACTTTGACAGGAAGAATAGAAAAGCAGAATATCATTTAAATGGAGAGAGACTGCAGAATGTTGTGGTACAGAGTGATCTGGCTGTTCTTGTACATGAATCACAAAAAGTCAGCATGCAGGTACAGCAAGTAATTATAAAGGCAATTGGAATGTTGGCCTTTATTGCAAGGTGGATGGAGTGTAAAAGTAGGGAAGTGTTGCTGCAGCTGTATAGGGCACTGGTGAGACTGCACCGAGACTACTCTATACAGTTTTGGTCACCTTATTTAGGGAGGGATATACTTTATTGGAATGGTGGAGCAGGCTCGAGGGGCCGAATGGTCTATTCCTGCTCCTATTTCTTATGTTAGTAAAAGCAAAATACTGTGGATGCTGGAAATCGGAAATAAAACCAAAAAATGCTGGAAATACTCAGAGGTCTGGCAGCATCTGTGGAGAGAGAAACAGAGTTCTCTGGGATCTTACCAGTGGTGGGGGGGGGTGGCATCTGCTGCACGGGGAGAACACCTTGGAAAATGCACTCTCCCTGCGGACTTGGGGGAGGGGCATCCTTCGTCGGCAATTTATGGCCCATGGAGGCCCCCCATCGGGAACCACTTCACCCCCCGGGAACCCCCTCCCCTAGACCGAACACCCATCCCACCACCCATCCTCCCACCTGCCTTCATTGGCGCCTTCCAGTCTGGCCCCAACAACCCCGCCTCACCTACCTCAGATCTGGGTTTCCGGTGCTGGGCCTGGGTCCAAGGCCTCTGCAGTACTGGCAGTGGCCACCACTCCCAGTGGCACTGCTGATACTGCCGAACTGCCAGCCCTGTGATTGGCCAGCAGCACTTGAGGGCAGACTCCCCGACCCTATACAGTGTTTAAAGGGACAGGGATCCCGGCTCCTTAAACTTTCACCCCAAAAGGCCGGAGGATCACTCCGGGGGACTGAAAAAGTGCAGAGGTGGGTTTCCCCCTGACTTTTCTGCCCTGTGCTGGGAACTCAGCCTCCTGCTCAAGATCCAGCCCAATGTTTCAGATCTGTGACCTTTCATCAGTATTCAGGGTTCTCTCTCCACATATGCTGCCAGGCCTCCTAAGTATTTCCAACACTTTCTGTTTTTACTCCTATTTCTTATGTTCCTTTTTTATCGTTGCAAAATCCTGGAACTCACTTCCTAACAGCACTGTGGGTGCACCTACATCACATAGACTGCAGCAGTACAAGAAGGCAGCTCACCACAATCTTTTCAAGGGCAAGAATAGATGATAATAAACGCTGGCCTTATCAGCAACACCTACATCCTGAGCATGAATTTTAAAAAGGGGACTTGTACAGGTACCCTGCCCTGTGTGAATAGCCGGCTACTTGATCTCATACACAGTATGTCCAGAAGCCATGCTGGGCCAGTTCATCTCATTCAAGATCATGCAGGCTGCTATTTCCTACTGAGTCAGTGCGGGCGGTCTCTGACTGAGCCTTTAACTTGTGAATTTAAACTAGCTCAATGGGAAAGAAGCTTGAGGTGATGAAAGGTCACAGTTTGCCCTGGCAGATATTTAACATAGTGTTTGCGAATGACAAAGGATGGGATTTTTACATGGATAGTATTTCAACTTTTTAAAAACATTGAAAGATTAGTCACTGTCTTTGTGCGCTGTCTGGTGTGAGATTGGGGTACAGAAAGAACTCGCATTTTTATATCGCCTTTCACATCCTCAGGGTTTCCCATGGCATTGCATAGCCAACAATGAACTTTTGAAGTATTGACACTGTTGTAATGTAGGAGACGTAGCAGTCAATTTGCACACAACAAGCTTCCCCAAACAGCAATTAAATATATCTGTTTTTAGTGATATTGGTTAAGGGATAAATATTTGCCAGGACACTGGGTGAACTCCCCTGCTTTTCTTCTAATAGTGCAATGTGATCTTATGCACCCACCTGAGTGGGCAAAAAGGGGTTCGGTTGTACTTCCGATAGTGCAGCACTCCCTCAGTACTGCATTACGGTATCAGCCTAGATTAAGTGCTTAGATCCATGGAGTTGAGCTTGAACCCATGACTCAGAGGCAAGAGTGTTAGCACTGGGTCAAACTGATACTTATATGGGCTAGGATAACCATTGCTTCACCCAGCTGATCTCACCTAGACTGATAGGTGCATTACGTTGGTCTCAGTGTTCCCACGTTCCCATTCGGCATCACTGTTCAGTGACCTGTGTTTGGAAAGTGTGTGTGGGATCAGGACTGGGTTGAGCTCCAGCTGTTTTTTGTACTCCTTTTTTAAAAATTTTTTATTTTATTTAGAGATACAGCACTGAAACAAGCCCTTCAGCCCACCGAGTCTGTGCCAACCAACAACCACCCATTTATTCTAACTCTACAGTAATCCCATATTCCCTGTCACCTCCCTACACTAGGGGCAATTTACAATGGCCAATTTACCTATCATCTGCAAGTCTTTGGATGTGGGAGGAAACTGGAGCACCCGGCGAAAACCCACACAGACACAGGGAGAACTTGCAAACTTAGTCAAACAGATTGTGAATCAGTCAGGTGTTCAGAGGTACAAGTGCTGGGCCCCTCTGCTCCTATTGTGAGAGCCTTGACAGTGATTGTCAGCAGGCATTTCAACCTTGCAGATCTTCAGGACCAAACCCAATCCCAACCTCAACTGATAGCCATGCACTAGCTCTTTCTGCAAGAGGCACTGGATGGTGCTCAGGTGCAAGAGCCTGATCATTCAGGCCTTCCACCTAATGGATATTGGGAATGTAGGGCCCGATAAATGGTGGTGTTCTGAACACTGATCTTTGTAACATCATTATGTTTATAAAAACCTGTGGTTTTTAAAAGCTTAAGATGGTGTTGAGAAGTCACATCAACTCTGCTTAAAGACAAGACAGAAATCCTGGTTACCAGGACAATAAAGATCAAAGACCTTTTTGAAAAAAACAGAGCCTGCAGAGGTATAAACACTTGAAGAACAATGGGTTTCACCCTCCCAGATTTTGGATCATTAACAAGGACGGCACAGTGGCGCAGTGGTTAGCACCGCCGCCTCACAGCTCCAGCGACCCGGGTTCAATTCTGGGCACTGCCTGTGTGGAGTTTGCAAGTTCTCCCTGTGTCTGCGTGGGTTTCCTCCGGGTTCTCCGGTTTCCTCCCACAAGCCAAAAGACTTGCAGGTTGGTAGGTAAATTGGCCATTATAAATTGCCCCTAGTATAGGTAGGTGGTAGGGAAATATAGGGACAGGTGGGGTTGTGGTCGGAATATGGGATTAGTGTAGGATTAGTATAAATGGGTGGTTGATGGTCGGCACAGACTCGGTGGGCCGAAGGGCCTGTTTCAGTGCTGTATCTCTAAACTCTAAACTAAACTCTGAAGGAGTCAGTGATTCTGAAGATGCAAATATGCATTGCAATTGCTAACACCTGGAAATAATGAAACACATGGGTGGCTCTGCTGAAACCAGACTTCTGGACTCTGCATATTGGAAAAGGACAATGAGCTATTGGCCTTTGATTCCAGATACATTTAACAGATTTTCTGAAGGCAGGCAGGTTGTAAGAAAGGAAACCCGTGGTTGCAGCTTCAGAGCAGGCTGTGAGGAAGAAAGACAACTAGTGGTGGCTGCCTCAAGGGAACAACAGGGAACACCTACTCTCAGAGAATACTGACACATCAAAAGGCTGCCAAGACTGGAACTAGTTTTGAAAGTTGAAGTTTGTGGTGAAGTAAAGACCATCAGGATCACCAGGAATCACCTTATTCACAGACATCCAAAGTGCTCAGGGAAGCGAATGAAGAGGACATTGGCTTCGAGAGTGGTCGGAAAATCCAACCCATTGCAACTGGGCGGAGTTTGAGACTTTTCACCACAATGTTTTCACCATCAAAGAGGATGGTGTAACGTATGAGTGTGGTGTGAGGTTTTCAACAGGTCTAATAAGTTAAAAAAAAAACCTTTCTTTGTAATTTGGGGTATCAGCTACTTACAAATTATTACTTACAAATATGGATTTCTTTTCATTTAGTTGCAATAAAAGTCTTAAAATGTGAAGTCGTGTCAGGTAATTTGTTAAGTTGGTCTGGGGATTCATATCTCATATTTTAAGGTCAACGGTCTTACTGAGGTCATAGCAGTGATCAATAACCCATTACCACATTCCCTTGGTTGTTGTGGTCATAGCAGTTTTCCCAGGGGCTGAGATGCTGGAGGGCCTCCCCTGAATCTGACAGTTGGCCCATTTAAAATGATGATTGGGGTGGGGAGAGGGTCCTGATACCCAGGTCACCAGCAGCCATTTCTGTTCCACACTGGGCAGACTGTTAGGAGAGGGGTTGTTACTTATAATTGACTCCACAATCAATAAAACATTGAATATTAGGTATCATAGATTTATTAAGCATACAGCACATGTAACAGTCCCTGAGCATGCATTTAAAAGACCACACTCACAACTAAGCCTGCTGGTTAGCTGAAGGACTCAAACATGTCACCGTTTCAAACCAGATAAATCAAAGCCTATCAAATCTGAGATATCTGTTCAAAAATCCCACTTTTATACCTTTATCCCCTCTCCAGGTGAAAATCCATGTTTTTACATTATCTGATTATATAAAAGTTACAGCACATGAGGAGGCTATTCGGCCTGTGCTGGCTCTTTGGTAGAACTATCCAATTAATCCCACTCCTTGTTCTTCCCCC
Organism: Heterodontus francisci; assembly: GCF_036365525.1. Taxonomy (NCBI): domain Eukaryota; kingdom Metazoa; phylum Chordata; class Chondrichthyes; order Heterodontiformes; family Heterodontidae; genus Heterodontus; species Heterodontus francisci. Next base: position 96,361,621 of record NC_090385.1, read on the forward strand.
ATAGTCATGCACATTTTTTCTCTTCAAGTATTTATCTAATGATCTTTTGAAAGTTACTATTGACTCTGTTTCCACCACCCTTTCAGGCAGTACATTCCAGATCACAACTCACTGTGTAAAAAAATATTTCCTCATGTTGACTCTGGTTCTTTTCTCAATCACCTTAAATTTGTGTCCTTTGGTTACTAATCCTTCCAACACTGGAACAGTTTCTCCCTATTTACTCTATCAACACCATTCATGATTTTCAACAGCTCTATCAAATGTCCCCGTAACCTTCTCAGCTTTAAGAAGAACAGCCCCAGCTTCTTCAATGTCTCCCTATAGCTGAATCCTTGGTGACTATTCTAGTAAATCTCTTTTGCGTCCTCTCCAAGCTATACTCGGCCTCAGCACCACAAGACTGAAGAGGACGATAGTGAGTCAGGGTCGCTGCTGGAGACGATACATGTTGCTGGCGTTGGGCAACAACAGGCCAGGCTCAGCTTTGATGTTCCTCTGATCAAAGAAGCTGCAGACACCCACGGCCCAGGTTCACATGTGGAAAACACCATGAGGGTCAGATACCAAAGGGGTGTTGGACTGTGGAATGAAGAAAAGAAACAACAGGCATTTCTATAGCACCTGTCACAACCTCAGGACATCTGAATGCACTTAACGGCCAATTAAGTACTTTTGATGTGAAATCCCTGTTGGACTAATGTAAGAAACACAACAGCCAATTTGCGCACAGCAAGCTCCCGCAAACAGCAATGTGATAATGACCAGATAAATGATTTAGTGATGTTGACCAGGACACCAGGGGGCAACCTCCCTGCTCTTCAAAATAATGCCATAAGATCTTTTACATCCACTTCAGAGAGCAGATGGGGCCTCGGCTTAATATCTCACCCAGAAGATGACACCTGCAACAGTGCAGCACTCCCTCAGTTTTGCACTACAGTGTCAGCTGTTATGAAGATGCTTCCATTTTTGAGGACTCGTTCAAAAGACTGTGACAAAATCTAAGAAGATGCTGGATTTTTTTAAAGGGTCACTGGAAGGACACTTGGGACTTTGTTTACAAACACAAGAAGTCACATGTCTTAAACTTTGTAATCAGCACGAGCCTTTCTGACTATCAGAGTTGTTTACAGAGAAGTGACATGTCTAGATTAATGGTGGTTTGGTTTTTGGATACTATTTGGAGTTCAGTTGAGATGTAAGTCAGCTAAGAGAGAGAGAAGCTACCAGCTCACTCTGTTCCATCCCTTAGAAAAAACCTGAGAATCCAGTGTGAGAACTGGAGAAACTGATGTAACATTTCTCCTGAGAAGCTTCTGCAAGACCTTCTCTCAACATCTCCTGAACAAAAAATCGGCTGGGTCCCGGCGAGGCAAGTGGGGGGGCGGCGGTCAGTTGAAAGGGGGGGAGTCTTGTGCAGTGGGGTGGTGCCCGATCAGGAGGGCCCCCCTCCCCAGCCCACAAGGAGGCCACCAGGTTTTATTTGGCAGCCTCCTGCAGGGCTTGAGTCGCCTGTCTGCCGGTGGTAAAATACCAGTGGCGGCATGAGGAGACCTTTAACTGGCAGTTAATTGGCCACTTAAGAGCCTTGATGGGCCTGGGGTGTGTGGGCTGTTTCCTACCACCATCACCTCTTAAAACTACAGCGGGGGCATAAAGGCATCGGGAACAGCCCCTCTCCCACCACCAACTCAATTTTATGAACCCCGCCCTCCCTCAACACCAGCAGCCAGCTCCTGCGGGAGGCGGGTTAGGGGGGGTGGGGGTGTAAAATTCCATACAGTGAGACAGTTTGAATATACTGGCCAAGTCAGCTGATCGTCAGTGGCCATCTTGCAGCACATTGTCCACTTTTTAAAGGAAAAGTCAATTTCAAAGATTCCACATTGAATAAAGTTTGCATCTTAAAAGTAGGAATATGATATGTCTTTACTGGACAAGACAATAGGGTTGTGGTGAAGAGATCGTGAAGCCTCCTGCCTGGACCTGGTGGAAACAAGTGCTTGAGCTGTTCAAAGTGGTGGTGATGTCTCAGCATTGTGGCTGCTGCAGTCTGGCTCTGGACCCCCTGCATAGAGTATCAGGTGGTCGGCAGGCACAGTCTGCTGGCTGGCAAGCCCATGTCCACAATGGAGTTGGGGTGGGAATCTACCTCCCTTGTTTAAATGAACCCTATGTTTCCAAAGCTCCTCTGAATTTATTGCAAGATTTGTTTACGCCTCTCATGGTTCAATTGGTAGCAATGGAAGGTTGTGGGTTTAAATCCCACTCCAGTGACTTGAGCACAGAATCTAGGCTGAGACTCCTAGTACAGTACAGAGGGAGTGCTGCACTGTCTGAGGTGCTGCCTTTCGAATGAGACATTCAACTGCGGCCCAGTCAGCCCTCTCAGGTGGACATAAAAGATGCCTGAGTGCTATTTGAAAGAAAAGCAGGGGAGTTCTCCTTGGTGTCCTGACCAATATTTATCTCTCAACTAACAAACACATGATCTGATCATTATCACATTGCTGTTTCTGGGATCTTGCTGTATGTAAATTGGCTGCTGTTTTTCCTACGTTACAACAGGGAATATACTTCAAAAATACTTCATTGACCGTGAAGCACTTTGGAACATCCTAAGGATATTAACAAATGCAAGTTTTTATATTTTACTGAGTTATACAATGAACTCTCCCCATTCCTGTTGTAGTTGGTATCAGAAGCTCACAGCAGAGGATGTAGATTGTACCCCTGCCACTTCCCCACTCCTCACTAGCGTTAGTGTCTGGGTTAATACTGTGATCTTAGACTTACATTCAGCTAAAAACTTGACTGAAACTTTCCACTTGTGCAGCAGCCAGCTGTTTCAAGGCAACAAATCCATTGCTCAGCCTGGCCATGGGCCAAATTCTACTGCTTCTAGAACCTTCTGCATCATACAAGAGCCAAATTGCTTATTTCCGTGTTTTCTTTTGCACAGTTGAATATAAGCAGATAAGGGCTGGGGACATTGATTGCATGTGGCACAAAACCAGTTTACATATCATTTCTGTAACTTTGTTTTGATCCCTTAGGAAGCAACAATAGCAATTTATATTGATATAGCACCTTTAACATTGTAAAATAGCCCACGCTACTTCACAGGAGCGTAATCAAATAGAAATCGACACCAAGACACATAGGGAAACATTAGAACTGGGGACCAAAAGCTTGATCAAAGAGGTAAGATTATAAGGACCGACTTAAAAGGGGTGAGAGCATTGTGGAGAGGCAGAGAGGTTTGGGGAGGAAATTCCAGAGTTTAAGGCCATGCCATCAATAATGGGATGAAGAAAGTGGGGAACAAGCAAGAGGCCAGATAGGTTGGAGGGTTGTAGGGCTGGAGGAGTTTTCAGAGATAGGGAGGGGTGAGGCCATGGAGGGATTTGAAAACAAGGATAAGAATTTTATATTGGATGCGTTGCTGGACTGGGAGCCAATGTAGGTCAGCAAGTAGAGGGGTGATATATGAATGGGACATGGTGCAAGTTTGGAAACAAGCAACAGAGTTTTAGATCAGCTTAATTTATGGAGGTTGAAGGATGGGAGGTCAGTCAGGAGAACATTGGAATAGTTGAGCATATCAGATTTAAATTGTTCCAAATGAAAGGACAGAATCTGGGCTTATGATTCAATGATGTCCCTTGGGATGAATTCAGATTTTGTTTCTGTTAATTAAAAGAGTGTTTACTTGCTGTTTTTTATGTTTTGTTTTGTGGCTTTGCTATCATTTCATAGGAAACAATGCAGTGAACGCCTCCTTCATTAACCCAAGTCAACTCCAGTACCATATGAGCAAAGCCAAGTCCAGACCCTGGCCTAGTCCTAGATACTAGAAAGATTGAAAAATACCCTTGAGGAAAAGCAAGATAGATCATGTTAACTGACTGGTGTGCCTTTAAAAAACAAATTTGTTAGTGACAAGACCTAGGGATGGGAATGAAAGAGAATATGAACTGACCTCCTTCTAGGTCACTGATCAGTGAGGCAAAGAAATGGGTCACGCTGATGACCGTCTGCTATACTATCGCGTGACATCAGATATTAAATAAGGATCCATTGAATGAGCTGTGAATGATATAATTTCATGATTGGAGCTGTTTGCTGGCCCTTTGTTATCTTGCCATTTGTACTGGGCAGTGCTGATTGTTTTCCTTTAATATATGATAAGCTTTCAACCCCATTAGAAATACAGGAATTCAAATACCCAATGCATCACAAATGACTATTCAAGGTTAACTAGCCCACCTGGTATTTTGGAGTGACCGGCCCTTTGGTGTGAAGGAGAGCCAGACCCTGTGGTAGTATAGGGAGCCAGGCCCTTTGGTGTCAGGCAGAGCCAGGCCTATGGTGTTACGGAGAGCCAGGCCGTGTGGTATTATGGAGAGCCAGGCCCTGTGGTGTTAGGCAGAGCCAGGCCCTGTGGTGTTAGGCAGAGCCAGGCCTATGGTGTTAGGCAGAGCCAGACCCTTTGGTGTCAGGCAGAGCCAGGCCTATGGTGTTACGGAGAGCCAGGCCCTGTGGTATTATGGAGAGCCAGGCCTATGGTGTTAGGGAGACCCAGGCCCTCTGAGTTTACACTAGTCCCAATCAGGCCAGGCACACATTGTTCCACACTGTATGTCATCATCAAAGCCCATACCCGTCCTTTGAATATTAAGCCTATGCTCAGTTCCCAGTCAGAGGAAGCTGTAAGTTATTTTTGCTCCAATATCTCATTCTGATACTGGCTGCATCAACTTCAGGCAACAGGCCTGTGTCTCAGCTCACGTAGGTTTTATTAGAAGAAGTGGAACGAGGAAGACAGAATTTGTGGTCAACAGCAGATATGTGGCTGATAGTCACTGTAACACTATCTATTAAAGTTAGCTTTGTCTTTCACAGAATGGGGTTTGAAGTTCCAGGACATGGATTAGATTGACAGAGTTTAACAGTTCCTGTGGGATGAAGACATGTAGTCATCAGTAATATCCCAAACAATGCTTAGATTCTGCCTTTAAGACCTTGCTGCTGCTTTCTTTAAACAATAGAACAGGAAGTTAGCTGCAGGAAGTCCTGACTTAGGATATTTATAATTGTTATTAATTCTGCTTCATTAAGCAAATGTTTAACAAACTAACGGTTGTTGTGGAACGGTTTGTACGTGTTCTTTGTGTGTTTCGAACAGTTAGACAATTATGACGGTCCGTTACCTCCAGAGACACGATAAATATTCCCCTATATCGACACATTCATGCTCGTACACCTATCACCACAGTCACCTGCTCCCTCATCAAACAGGTGAAGCTGCCACTTCTGCTAACCTGCACCATAACTAAACTAAGCAACAGGATCCAAGTTTGCACCCGATCCAGATTGACTGGTCCCTCTCTACAATGAGTTCCCAGACCCTCATTGAAGAACAGCTCCACAGCCACCAGATACTTGACATTGTTTTCACTGAATTATAAGACACAGTAATATACGAATCCCAAGACAGTGTATACACTGGATCTCAACATACTGTACCCACTGGATCCCAACACAGTCTATACACTGAATCGTAACACAGTGTACTCACTGGATCCCAGCACACTATGCCCACTGAATCCCACTGCAGTGTACTCACTGATTCCCAACACTGTGTATACACTGGATCTCAACTCATTGCAGTCACTGAATCCCACTGCACTCTACCCACTGTATCTCAACACATTGTATCTACTGAATCACAATACATTGTGGGCTGAATTTTGTGCGGCCATCAAGGGCAGGAATAGTGGCGTTGGGAGGGGGGGAGGGTGGTGTGGAGAATTGAAACATACCATCCGCCCAGAAATCCGGTGTTGTGACGTTGGTTCTGGATTTTGTCAGTGATGGGAAAGCATAATGGCGGCATTGCCACCACAATGCAATGGGAACCTTTTTCACATTGCTGAAATGCTGATTTAAATGTATTTAACTATCATTAAAAGTGAGTTAATGATCTTTGGATATTTCTGTGAATGGCAGGTGGCACTAATGTGCTACTGGCTTCACGACCAGTGCAACCTGGCAGCACAAAGGTGGGAGGGATCATTGACACGAAGGTAGGGAGCATTGCTGCATAGGGGAAGGGGGGAGTGTTTGGAGGCCATTGTGGGACCGTGTTGCTGCAGGCTCTGAAAGGGGCTCTGCAAGTGGGGGGGTCTGGGGTAGTGAGGGCTCTGCAAGGTGGGTATGGGGTAGCAGGGGCTCTGCAAGGGGGCTCTGAGGCACTGGAGGCTCTGCAAGGGGGGCAGGGTACTGGGGCTCTGCAAGGGTGGTGGGTGTCTAGGGTACTGGGGCTCTGCAAGGGGGGGGTCTAGGGTACTGGGGGCTCTGCAAGGGGGGGGTCTAGGGTACTGGGGGCTCTGCAAGGGGGGGGGTCTAGGGTACTGGGGGCTCTGCAAGGGGGGGGGGTCTAGGGTACTGGGGGCTCTGCAAGGGCTCAAAATGTCTGTTTAGGGGGTGGAGATGGGTGGGTGTCAGTATAGGGTTGGCAAACTATTGTGTGATGGGTCTGTTTGTACACGCTGCTGTAATAGAGGGTGCACATCATCCAGGTTGGACTCTGAGGTCCGTCAGCGACTCCACCGACAGAATTGGCACATCCTCAGGTGCCAAGCAGGAGGCCAGATGGGTAGAACAATGCACGAAGGAAGCAAGAGACAACCTCATAATGACTTGTTTACAGCCATCCTGGTGTCCATTCACAGAGAGTGAAATAAAGGCTCATCTTAATGCCTGAACTTTGTCCCCTTCATCCCATTTGTGTTCCCTGTCATGCGAGCAGATGCAGTGTACGCTAGTACCCATGGGACAGCATATGTTAATGAGGGTTCTCTTCACATTGACATGTTAATGAGGCAGTAGTCACATTGGCATCACCCTAAGGGGAAAGGGGGTGGTCAACAGCTCACAATTAAAGTATAATGGCACATGGCTTTCAGACAGTGAAACTTGATGATTTGAACAAAGGATCTTTCAATTATTTAATACAAAAGATATAATCTATACCCGTGAAACCCAAAGTGTTGCTATGTGCTCTCTTTAATCTGTTTGCGGGGCTCCTACACGGTGTGATCCCTGTGACAGCAGCTAGGCTGGAGGCAGGCTGCTGATCAGACTGCCCCTTGGCCTGGCTTGCCTGAGGCCTGGAAGGCCTCGGCTGTCTGGTGGCCCTGGACTGGTACAGGACTCTCCTCAGGTATCACGTTTCCTGGAGCTGGGCTCATTGGCAGAGGGACTGAGGAGCTGATGGCCACACTTGGAGTACCCTGGGGGGAGCCCCCAGATGCCTCTCCTCTTCCCTTTGAAGGATCTTGAGCCTCCCTGCTCACCGGAGCAGATCCAGGAGCTGTCCAATCATCTGGGTTCCTGCTCCTTCTCTTGCTTTGCCATTGCTGCGTTGGGTTCATGGCCAAGGCAACTGTGTGCAGGTCAGCAGGGATCTGTGGGATCTGGCTCTCCATGACGGTTGCCAACCTCTCAATGGAGGAAGCCATAATCTGATAGGCCTGAGACATGGTACCAGTCATAGCATGGATGGACTCCTCCATTGTCTGGTCATGGCTGCACATGGCTTCTGGCACCTCCACCAGATGTTGTCTTATGTCCCTCTGCAGCTCCATCATGCCCTCTGCTGTTGACACCAGGGGTCATCATCATCCTGGGTCTCAGCATGGGCCTGGCCACCCACAGTCCCCCGACTGTCAGATGCCTCGGCTGACTCAGCCTCAGCTAGCTGCTCTGGCATGTGTGCTCTCACCAGCTTGAGACCCTAATTCTAAAGCCGAGTAGTTACTTACCAAGGTGAAAGTATCTGCGCTGGTGTAGGGTGCAAGACAGTCATGCGATGGTGCATCCTCAGAGTTGTCATCCTCCTCAGAGGTGGATGACTGTCCCCCAGTGGTTGCGGACATCTTTGAATGGCTACCGGCATGAGAGAACACAAACATATCTGTGTTTGGCTGCGCAGATCTCCTAATGCCAACCAAGTATAATGTGGGTCTCCAACATTAATGCGGATGTCAACGGGAAGCAATCCTCACCCTCTTGCACAGGGATTCCAATCTCCCCGTCCGATATTGTGCGGCCGCTCGCCAGCTCCAAGGCCTCTTCCTCGGTGGAGCTGACTGGATGTACATCTGGGTGTCTTCTGCCTGTCTGAGACATCTCCCTCCTATTATGGGCCCTCTTGTCCTGGAAGAGGAAGGATTCAGTGGGTCCAGTGTATTGGGATTCAGTGGGTCCAGTGTATTGGGATTCAGTGGGTCCAGTGTATTGGGATTCTGTGGGTCAGGTGTATTGGGATTCAGTGGGTCCAGTGTATTGGGATTCAGTCTGTCCAGCGTATTGGGATTCAGTGGGTTCAGTGTATTGGGATTCTGTGGGTCCAGTGTATTGGGATTCAGTGGGTCCAGTGCATTGGGATTCTGTGGGTCCAGTGTATTGGGATTCAGTGGGTCCAGTGTATTGGGATTCAGTCTGTCCAGTGTATTGGGATTCAGTGGGTCCAGTGTATTGGGATTCAGTCTGTCCAGTGTATCGGGATTCAGTGGGTCCAGTGTATTGGGAATCTGTGGGTCCAGTGTATTGGGATTCAGTCTGTCCAGTGTATTGGGATTTAGTGGGTCCAGTGTATTGGGATTCAGTCTGTTCAGTGTATTGGGATTCTGTGGGTCCAGTGTATTGGGATTCAGTCTGTCCAGTGTATTGGGATTCAGTGGGTCCAGTGTATTGGGATTCAGTGGGTACAGTGCATTGGGATTCTGTGGGTCCAGTGTATTGGGATTCAGTGGGTCCAGTGTATTGGGATTCAGTGGGTCCAGTGTATTGGGATTCTGTGGGTCTGGTGTATTGGGATTCAGTGGGTCCAGTGTATTGGGATTCAGTGGGTACAGTGTATTGGGATTCTGTGGGTCCGGTGTATTGGGATTCAGTGGGTCCAGTGTATTGGGATTCAGTGAGTCCAGTATATTGGGATTCAGTGGGTACATTCTATTGGGATTCAGTGGGTACAGTCTATTGGGATTCAATGGGTACAGTGTACAGTTCAGCTCTTTTACCAGCCCCTCATCCCTTGCTGGGGAATCTGATGTCTCTCATGCTGACACTTGCTTTCATGAGAGTTAAGGAGGGTGAGCTATGAAGGAAGATAGCCCCTGACTGAGAGGCAGCCAGGCAGTGTCAGGAAGAGACAGAACTGTAGCCACGCAGCCAGCATTGCTACCCTCCCCATGTTGCGCAACTTCCCATGTAGTCAAATGCAATTCTCAAGAGGTGACTTGTATGGAGCACAGACCTTGCTAGAGCGCAGCATGTCATTTATTTTATTTGCTCATAGGATGTGGGCATCACTGGCTGAGACAGGATTTATTGCCCACCCCTTTATTGTCCTTGAGAAGGTGGTGGTGAGCTGCCTTCTTGAACTGCTGCAGTCCATGTGGTGTAGGTACACCCACAGTGCTGTTAGGAAGGGAGTTCCAGGATTTTGACCCAGCGACAGTGAACGGCGATATAGTTCCAAATCACTTGGAAGTGCATTTGGAGACACATGTAGGCCAGACCAGGTAAGGACAGCAGATTTCCTTCCCTAAAGGACATTGCACCAATTGACAATGGTCGCCATTAAACTAAATTTTAATTCAAATTCCACTGTAGTGGGTCTTGAACCCATGTCCCCAGAGGATTAGCCTGGTGCTCAGGGTTATTAATCTAGTGACATTACCATTATGCCACTGCCTCCCCTGCACTGGACCTGATTGCGTTGGGGAACCCCACAACTGCTAACCTCCTCTGCCATCTCCATCCGGGCTTGCTTGTCCAGGTGGGAGGACCTCTTCTTGCCCTCACGAGGGGAAGAACCTCCTGCTTTTCCCTTGAAGCCTGGAGGAGAAACTGCAGAGAGGCATCACTGAACTGTGGGACTGCCATGTATCTTTGCTCTGACTTTGTCTTCTGCCCTCCTCGGGGGGTGGGGCGATACATGACCCAGCAGAAGAGTTGTATGGTGCACCAACGCATCCAGGCAGGAGTGAATACATGTTGGCAGGCCCTTAAAATATGGTGCACCAGACAACATTGGACCTGTTCCGGGGTCAGCTGAGACAGTAATCAACGACTTGCCTCCCGGCCCACCGTGTGACGGGGTGGGGGTGGGATCGGGGGGACCTGTGTCTGCCGTATGCAAAATGGCCACCCGCTGTGCAATTGCAGTGGGGAGGACTCCCATGTGACGGAGCGGGACGGCACTCTTTATCAGGGCCGCTACCCACAGTCTGCACGCTGGATCTCAACACACTGTGACCACTGAATTCGAACACACTGAATCTCAACAAAGTGTACCGACAGGATACCAGCACACTGCACCAACTGAATCCCAACACACTGTACATGCTGGATCAAAACACACTCTAGCCACTGAATTGCAACACACTGTACCCAATTAATTGAAATACACTGTATCCTCTGGATCCCAACACACTGTACCCACCGAATTGCAATGCACTGTACCCTTTGAATCACTACACAATGTTAACAATGAATTGAACAAAGTATACACATTGAGTTGCAACACACTGCACCTACTGTCAATCCCAAAAAACTGTATCCACTGGATCCAATACACTGTACTCACTGGATCCAATACATTGGACTCACTGAATCCCAATACATTGGACCCACGGAATCCCAATGCACTGGACCCACTGAATCCTAATACAGTCGACCACAATACACTGTACCCATTGAATCCCAATACACAGGACACACTGAATCCCAATACATTGCACCCACAGAAACACAAAACCCGGTACCCGCTGAATCCCAATACACAGGACCCACTGAATCCCAAAACCTAGTACACACTGAATCCCAAAACCCGGTACCCACTGAATCCCAAAACCCGGTACCCACTGAATCCCAATACTTTGGACAAACTGAATCCCAATACACTGGACCCACTGAATCCCAAAACCTAGTACACACTGAATCCCAAAACCCGGTACCCACTGAATCCCAATACACTGGACCCACTGAATCCCAATACACTGGACCCCAATACACTGTACCCATTGAATCCCAATACACTGGACCCACTGAATCCCAATACACTGGACCCCAATACACTGTACCCATTGAATCCCAATACACTGGACCCACTGAATCCCAATACACTGGACCCACTGAATCCCAATACACTGGACCCATTGAATCCCAATAAACTGGACCCACTGAATCCCAAACCCGGTACCCACTGAATCCCAATACATTGGGCCCACTGAATCCCACTACATTGTACACATTGAATCCCAATACATTGTACCCATTGAATCCCAATACATAGGACACACTGAATTCAAATACACTGCACCCCAATACACTGCACACACTGAATCCCAATACACAGGACCCACTGAATCCCAAATCCTGGTACACAGTGAATCCCAATATACTGGACCCACTGAATCGCAATACATTGCACCCACAGAATCCCAAAACACTGGACCCACTGAATCCCAATACACTGCACCCACAGAATCCCAATACACTGTACACACTAAATCCCAATACACTGGAGCCACTGAATCCCAATACACTGGAAAAACTGAATCCCAATACACTGTCCCTACTAAATCCCAATACACTGGAGCCACTGAATCCCAATACATGGGACCCACTGAATCCCAATACACAGTACCCACTGAATCACAAAACCCGGTACCAACTGAATCCCAATACACTGGGCCCACTGAATGCCAATACACTGTACCCACTAAATCCCAATACACTGGGCCCACTGAATCCCAATACACTGTACGCAGTAAATTCCAATACACTGGACATACTGAAACCCAATACATTCGACCCACTGAATCCCAATACACTGTACCCACTGAATCCCAAAAACTGGTACACGCTGAATCCCAATACACTGGACCCACTGAATTACAAAACCCGGCACAAGCTGAATCCCAATACACTGGACCCACGGAATCCCAAAACCCAGTACCCACTGAATCCCAATACACAGGACACACTGAATCCCAGTACTCTGGACCAACTTAGTCCCAATACTCTGGACGCACAGAATGCCAATACACTGTACCAACTGAATCCCCATACACTGGACCCATTGAATCCCAATGCACTGTACTGACTGAATCCCAATACACTGGACCCACTAAATCCCAATACACTGGACCCACTGAATCCCAATATACTGTACCAACTGAATCCCAATACACTGGACCCACTAAATCCCAATACACTGAACCCACTGAATCCCAATGCACTGTACTGACTGAATCTCAATACACTGGACCCACTAAATCCCAATACACTGGACCCACTGAATCCCAATGCACTGTACTGACTGAATCCCAATACACTGTACTGACTGAATCCCAATACACTGGACCCACTCAGTCCCAATACACTGGACTGACTGAATCCCAATAAAGTGTACCCACTGGATCCCAGCACACTGACCTCACTGAATCCCAAGACACTGGACCCACTAAATCCCAATACACTGGAGCCACTGAATCCCCATACACTGCACCCACTGAATCCTAATACACTGTACCCACTGGATCCCAATACACTCTACCCATGTAATTCCAACAACTGTACCCACTGGATCCCAGCACACTGAACTCACTGAATCCTAACACACTGAACTTACTGAATCCCAAGACACCGCACCCACTGAATCCCAACACATTGTACCCACTGAATTCCAATAGAGTGTACCCACTGAATCACAATGCACTGCATTCACTGAGCTCTGAAATTCAGAATATCAGCTCGTGGGACTTCAGCCCCATTAATTTATAGAGTCATAGAGACATAGAGTCGTACAGCATAGAAACATGCCCTTCGGCCCACCATGCCGACCATAATGCCTATCTATACTAATCCCACCTGCCTGCATTAATTCCATATCCCTCTATGCCTTGCTCATTCAAGTACCTGTCCAGATGCCTCTTAAATGTTGATTCCATTCCTGCGTCACCACCTTCTCTGGCAGCTCATTCCAGATACCCACCATTCTTTGTGTGAAAAATTTACCGCTTTGATCCCCTTTAAACCTCCTCCCTCTTACCTTAAGTCTATGCCCTCTAGTTTTAGTCACCCCCGACCATGGGAAACAGTCTCTGGCTATCTACCTTATCTATGCCTCTCATAATTTTATATACCTCTATCATGTCCCCTCTCAGCCTCCTTTGCTAGAGGGAAAACAGACCCATCCTATCCAATCTCTCTTTATAACTCAAGCCCCCCAAACCAGGCAACTTCCTTGTGAATCTTTTCTGCACCCTCTCTAGCTTAATCACATCTTTCCTGTAGTGCGGCGACCAGAACTGCGCACAGTACTCCAAATGCAGCCTAACCAACGTTATGTACAACTGTAACATGACGTTCCAACTCTTGTACTCAGCCGATGAAGGCAAGTATGCCATATGCCTTCTTCACCACCCTGTCTATCTGTGTTGCCACTTTCAGGGAACTATGTACTTGCACGCCAAGGTCTCTCTGCTCAACAACACTCCCCAGGGCCCTGCTATTAACTGTATATGTCCTGCCCTGGTTTAACTTCCCAAAATGCATCACTTTGCACTTGTCTGCGTTAAATTTCATTTGCCAATCCCTTGCCCACTTTCCCAGTTAATCTATATCCTGTTGTAATCTTACACAACCTTTTTCACTGTCCACTATACCACCAATTTTGATGTCATCTGCAAACTTACTAATCATGCCCCCTATATTCACATCCAATTCATTAATATATATGACAAGCAACAGAGGGCCCAGCACCAACCCCTGCGGCACACCACTGGTCACTGGCCTCCAATCTGAAAAATAACCCTCCACTACCACCCTCTGCCTCCTATCACCAAGGCAATTTTGTATCCAATTGGCTAGCTCACCCTGAATCCCATGTGTTTGAACCTTCTGGCCTACCATGCGGGACCTTGTCAAAGGTCTTGCTAAAGTCCATGTAGACAACGTCCATCACCCTGCCCTCATCAATCCTCTTGGTCACCTCCTCGAAAAACTCAATCAAGTTCGTGAGACATGATTTCCCACGCACAAAGCCATGCTGACTATCCCTAATCAGACCATACCTTTCCAGATGCATATAAATCCTGTCTCTCAGAATCCCTTCCAATAACTTTCCCATCACTGATGTAAGGCTCACCAGCCAGTAGTTCCCTGGCTTATCCATGCTGCCCTTCTTAAATAAAGGCAAAACATTAGCTATCCTCCAGTCTCCGGTACCTCACCCGTGGCTAATCTCTGCCAGGGCCCTGCAATGTCCTCCCTTGCTTCCCATAGCATCCTAGGATACACCTGGTCAGGCCCTGGGGATCTATCCACCTTAATGCGCTTCAAAACCTCCAACACCTACTTCTTTGTAATGTTGATATGCTCCAGGATATCGCTGTTCCCTCCCTTGAACTCACCAGCTCCCATGACCTTCTCCATGGTAAATACAGATGAGAAGTCTTCATTTAAGACCTCCCCCATTTCCCGTGGCTCCACACATAGATTGCCACACTGATCCTTAAGGGGATCTACTCTCTCCCTAGCTACCCTTTTACTCTTAATATACTGATAGAATCTTTTAGGATTCTCCTTTATCTTATCTGCCAGGGAAATCTTATGCCCCATTTTTAAGTGAACTCCTACATCCCCTATACTCCTCGAGGGACTTGATCCCAGCTGCCTATACCTGACCTATGCCTCCTTCTTTGTCCTGACCAGACCCTCAATATCCCTCATCAACCAAGGTTGCCCTTCCATCTAACAGGAACATGCCGGCCCTGAACTCTTCCTATATCACTTTTAAAAGCCTCCCACTTGCCAGACGTCCCTTTACCTGTAAACAGCCTCTCCCATTCAACTTTTGAGAGTTCCTGTCTGATGCCATCGAAATTAGCCTTCCCCCAATTTAGTACTTCAATCTGAGGACCAGTCCTGTCCTTTTCCATAACTATCTTGAAGCTAATAGAGTTATGGTCACTGGTCCAAAGGTTCTCCCACACTGACACATCAACCACCTGCCCAGCCTCAGTTCCCAAGAGGAGGTCGCGTTTAGCCCCTTCTCTAGTAGGGCCATCCACATACTGCTTCAGAAAACTATCCTGGATTCACTTAACAAATTATTCCCCATCTGATTCCTTAGCACTAAGGCAGTCCCAGTCAATATTAGGGAAGTTAAAATCACCTACTATTACAACCCTATAATTCCTACACTTATCTGTGATTTCCCTACATATATGCTCCTCCAATTCCCTCTGACTATTAGGGGGGCTGTAGTATAATCCCATCAAAGTGATCATCCCTTTCATATTTCTAAATTCTACCCATATGACCTCACTGGACATTCCCTCGGGATATCTTCTCTAAGTACTGCCGTGATGTCCTCCTTAATCAGTAGTGCAACTCCCCCTCCTCTCTTACCTCCATCTCTGTCACACAGAAGCATTGGTACCCCAGAACATTGAGCTGCCAGTCCTGCCCATCCCTCAACCACGTTTCCGTAATAGCTATAATATCACAATCCAATGTACCGATTCATGCTCTGAGTTCATCTGCCTTACTTGTAAGGCTTCTTGCATTAAAGTAAATGCAGTTTAGCCTACCAGACCTTCCACACTCTCTGTCCTGCCCCTGCCCGGCCTGCCTACTGGACTTGCTTGCTTTAACCTCAATATTTGCCTCAACTATCTCATCCGAGAGACTACTACTTTGGGTCCCACCACCCACCCCCCCCCCCCCCGCCACCCCCCCCGCAAGACTAGTTTAAACTCTCCAGAGTATTACTAGCAAACTTCCCTGCAAGGATATTGGTCTCCTTTCAGTTCAGATGCAACCCGGCCCTCTTGTACAGGTCACCTCTGCAGCAGAAGAGATCCCAATGATCCAAATAGCTGAAGCCCTCCCTCCTCCACCAGCTCTTCAGCCACGCATTCATTTGCCTAAACCTCCTAATCCTACCCTCACTAGAACGTGGCATAGGGAGTAATCCTGAGATTACAACCCTAGAGGTCCTGCTTTTTAACCTTCTGCCTAACTCCCTATATTCACTTTGCAGGACCTCATCTCTCTTCCTGCCTATGTCGTTAGTACCAATATGGACCTCTGGCTGCTCGCCCTCCCCTTTCAGAATGTCCTGCAGCCGCTCCAAGATATCCTTGACCCTAGCACCAGGGGGGCAACATATCATCCTGGAGTCTCATTTGCGGCCACAGAAACGCCTATCTGCACCCCTTACGATAGAATCCCCTATCACTATAGCTCTTCCAACCCTTTTCCTCCCTTGCTGTGCAGCAGAGCCTCTCCAATTCAAACTTCTTAAAAATACTAATTTCCTTCAATTCCTCATTCTCCCTAGTCCCTTGGATCTCTAATTTTGGGCTATTTCTTGTATCTTCCTCAGACAGACACAAAGTAATCATTTAGCTTCTCTGTCCTTCTCTATTCCCCATCATAAATTCTCCTGACTCTGCCTGTAATGGACCCACATTTGTCTTAGCCAAACATTTCCTTTTTACATATCTATAGAAACTTTTACAGTCCATTTTTACATTTTGTGCTAACTTACATTCATATTCTATTCTCCCTTTCTTTATCAGTTTCTTGCATGTCCTTTCCTGTATTCTAAAATCCCCGCAATCCTTAGGTTTACTCCTATTTCTGACAACTTTATAGGCCTTTTCTTTTAATCTTATACAATACTTAACTTCCTTTGTTATCCACGGTTGACTGCCTTTCCTTTTGGGGTTTTTGTGGCTTGAAGGAATGTATAGTTGCTGTAAGATATGTAATAATTATGTAATAATAATGGCATCTGTCATAATTTTCTGATTGATTTGATCGATCTCTATCTTCTCCCTCACTTTTCCCAAGTCTTCTGTTAGTACTTGTGGCTTGAGTGTACATGTAAGTGTAGGAAGTTGAGTCTTCAACCTCCTTCCCATTAACAATTCACATTGGCTAAACCATTCTGAAGAGGTGTCGATTGATAACTGAGAAGTGTGAGATGAAGATCTTCCTCCTGACTCCCCAAAGCCTGTCTACCATCTACAAGGCACAAGTCAGGAGTGTGATGGAATACTCTCCACCTGCCTGGATGGGTGCAGCTCCAACAACACTCATAAAGCTCAACACCATTCAGGACAAAGCACCCCGCTTCATTGGCATCCCATCCACCACCTTCAACATTAACTCCCTTCGCCACCGACACACAGGGGCAGCAGTGTGTACCATCTACAAGATGCACTCCACCAACTCACCAAGGCTCCTTCGACCGCTCCTACCAAACCTGCGACTTCTACCCACAAAAGGACAAGGACAGCAGATGCATGGGAAAACCACCACCTGCAAGTTCCCCTCCAAGCCACACACCATCCTGACTTGGAACTATATCGCCGTTCCTTTATTGCCACTGGGTCAAAATCCTGGAACTCCCTTCCTAACAGCACTGTGGGTAACTACATCCCAAGAACTGCAGGAGTTCAAGAGGGCAGCTCATCACCACCTTCTCAAGGGCTATTGGTGACGGGCAATAAATGCTGGCCTAGCCAGCAATGCCCACATCCCATGAACGAATAAAAAAAAGGGAAGGTACTGTAATCTACAAAGGTGATAACATACATAGGAATAGGAGAAACATTTCCTCTAGTCCCCACAAGCAATAGCCACTCATTCATTTGGAAGACCCAGATGAAGAGGAACAAACACAATTTAACAGAATGCTACATCCTTAGTAAAGATCGATTAAGTCAGTGATCCAGACTCAGAAGGAAGACTACTGATATTCCGAGTCAGACTACAACCAGATCGGGGAGATTCGTGAAAGCTCCTAATCTGTTGGGTTAGTTGTTTCTGTCGCATTACCAGGGCATTATAGAGAAAGTCGTAGACTCCGGTAAAGGTTAACTAATAACTCTTTATTATTTACAGTTACTATATACACTCTCCGCAAGCCATCTAAGCTAGCATCCTAAGTGCTGCTCCTTCTTCTCCTCTAGCCCATCTCATTTGTCCATTACATCATTGCTCATACAGTGGGAGGGGCCTCTCTCACTCATTTCCGTATTAACTCTTTACATCCTTACACTACATCACCGACAAATCTGTGAAGCCAGAGACTTGGGGGGGGGGAGAAAGGGTAGTACATTAAGTCAAGAATGCATATATATTTTTAATCAAAATGTTGGATAAAGACTTGAGGGGAGATGTAGTATAAGGACATGTAATGGTTAATGCTGGAGACAGTGACCAGAATTTTACAGCCCCCAAGCAAGCGGGCTGGTGACTGGGGTGGGGGGGTTGGGGAGAGGGGGGTGCATAAAATTGAATGGGAGGCAGGGGCAGGGGCGTAAAATTGAGTGGGAGGCCGAGGGCAGGGATGTAAAATTGAGTGGGACGTTGGGGGGCCCACCACTGCCCATCCCAGGCCAATCAAGGCCCTTAAGTGGCCAATTAACTGGCACATAAGGGCCTTCCCCTGCGCTGCGGGTATTTTACCCTCGACGGCAAGGAGGCAAAAGTCTTAAGAAGCCCGCCTGGTAAAACCAGATGGATTTCTTGTGGACTCAGGGAGGGGGCGGGGCCTCCTGATCGGGCACCCTGTGCCACATGGCGGGCCGCCCCTAAAGCCCCAACCGCCTCCAACACACAACACTCCCCCTGCCCCCTAACCAAATCCTTGCCTCGCCGTGGCCCGACCAATTGTCCGCGGTGGGTCCGGGGCCCTCCTTCACCTTGCTTGCAATGGCTGGGTATAGTCCCAGCAGTGGTCATTGCTCCTGGTGGCGCTGCTGAGATTAAGAGCTGTCAGCACACTGATTGGCTGGCAGCTCCATTAAGCAGGACTTCCTGCCGCACAGAGGTGGAATTCCCACCAAAGGCCAGGCCTGCAGAGTGAAAAGTCCCAGCCTGGCTTCCCAAGCCTGGCAGAGGCAGGCTCTCTTCGATTTTTTGGCTGGAGGGCGGGACCTTCTGCCCAATGAAAAATTCTGGCCTGTGAGAGTAACCCCTCCCACAGTAAGGGTGAAGATGTAACAGTCACATGGTAATGGGCTTTAGGGAGGAAGAGGTAGCAACACGAAGAATGAGGAGGCTTGAGGAGAGTGCAAATAATAATGTATATAAATAATAAAGAATTAATAGTTGACCTAATCTACACTCTTAGACTTTATCTGCAATGCTCTAGCTATTTGACTCCAGAAACAAAATCAACACACAACAGAAACAAGGACAGTGAATGCATCTTCACTTGACATCTTCTACCAACACAACACCAATGTCTCATGCTGCTCAATGTACCACACTCCCATCACGCATCCAACACCAGTCCCTTGGTAATCAGGACTCCCGCCTAACATGCAGATAGATACTTCGCCTCATCCTCACACACCCTCCAATGCTGGCAGCCTCTCACCCACCTCTTGCTGCCTCTACATACCTCCAGCTATTCAGTTGTGGCAGTCACATCACCCAAACACTGTGACCCACAATTACTTACATTCTGTCCTCTCTCTTGCAGAACAAAGTTGTGCTCAGTAGAAGGGAGCAGAGCAGAACGAGCAGGGGACTGCCCTTCAGAGATGATTCTCAACATCATGGAGCAGCCTGCAGTGGGACCTGTAGCATCCAGCATCACTGGGAACCTTCAGGATGCTCCTCCTCAATTCCCAGAACACCCTCATCCTGCTATCAGGAATGATGAGAAATCTGCAGATGATGTGACCATAGACCTCTTGCTTCCCACCTTATCCTACTTCCCTCATACCAATCTTCCCCGATGAGGTCCTGCTTTCAGACATCCACGAACTGCCGTCTGTCAAGCCACAGCAGCCCAAGGATCAAGGAGGAGAAGAACGAGCAATAGTCCAGCATGTTAAAGAGGCCCTCCCACTTGATCTGACTCTCGCAGCCACCAGCTCAGATATTGGCACTGCAAGTAAATTAGAGGGGAGTATACAGTTGAGATCGGCATCTGGTGAGTTATGCAGCTGTGAGTGGGCCTCAGCAAGGCCAGGGATAAAGGATGGTTCATTTGCCAACTCACTAGAGGAAGAGGTCACAGATGAACTCTGCTGCTGAGGTCTCAGATGAGCACCTCAATAGGGTGGCATACAGGAGAGTGCTGATGGGCATGCAAATCGAGATGTTGGGTGCATTGGCAGCCTCCTGTCACTGTCAAGGAACATGGAGGAGTGTGACACCAAATTTGCAGAGGGCATCGCTTTCAGAGCTTGCCCTCTCTGCAGCATTTGCTCCATCTCCATGTCATGCTGCAGAACCAGAGGCACCATCACTGCTGCCCCCACACCATGCAGCCTTTGTGTAGACAGGTCACCTACTCCTCTGCCATTCCTGTGAGGATGCAGTAACACTTTCTGGCAAATCCAGGAACTCACCACAACACCTCCAAACACACTCCACAGTATTTCCAAAAACTTTGCAATACAAAAAGTTCTTAGAAATTCCCTTACCGGCAATTTGGGTACCTGGCTCTTCAAATAACACTAGTGCTGGGCCCATCTTGCAGCTGAATGCTTGCTTGTTTGCAGAGTGATCTACAGAAATATTGTCGGGACCTGTGTGTTCCAAATTAGACTGTGTCATGTCAGGATAATGTTAATTCAAGGCCTTCCAGCGCACATAGGGGATGTACCGTGTGCACCTTTTTCCTCACAGAATGCCACATGGACCACTCAGGAAACAGTTGGAAGCACAGGACACCCCGCAAATGCAGCACCAGGCCTTCAAAGTGGCACTAGAGGCAACTAAATTTTGCATCCGATGTTTCTACTTGTGGGGAATCCAAAAATAGTGACCGCAGTGGCATCAAGGAGCCCTAGTAAAATTGAAATCAATGGGAATCTGGGCGAAAACTCTCCACTGCTTGGAGTCATACTTAGCACAAAGGAAGATGGTTGTGGTTGTTGGAGGTCAATCATCTCAGTTTTAGGACATCACTGCAGGAGTTCCTCAGGGTAGTGTCCTAGGCCCAACAATCTTCAGCTGCTTCATAAATGACCTCACCTCCATCATAAGGTCAGAAGTTGGGATGTTTGCTGATGATTGTACAACGTTCAGCACCATTCACAACTCCTCAGATACTGAAGCAGTTCATGCCCACATTAAGCAAGACCTAGACAACATTCTGGCTTGGGTTAATGAGTGGCAAGTAACTTCTGTGCCACACAAGTGCCAGGCAATGAACATCTCTAACAAGAGAGAATCTAACCATCTCTCTTTGGTATTCAATGACATTATCATCTCTAATTCCCACCACCATTAATATCCTGGTGGTTACCATTGACCAGAAACTGAACTGGACCAGCCAGTGTGGCTACAAGAGCAGGTCAGAGGCTGGGAATTCTGCAGCAAGTAACCTCCTGACTCCCAAAACCTGTCCACATCTACAAGGCAGAAGTCAGGAGTATGATGGAATACTCTCCACTTGCCTGGATAAGTGCAGCTCCAACAACACTCAAGAAATCTAACACCATCCTAGACAAAACAGCAGGTGGCTCTTTCAATTAGGCACTCTACAGCCTTGTGGACTCAACCTTGAGTTCAACAATTTCAGAGCATGACTGATCTTTTTTATATTTTTTATTATTTTATTTTATTTTAATTTTTTAACCATGTGCCTATTTTTGCATGTGGACAGAGCTGCTCATTATTCTGCCATTAACACTCTCTCTGGACTAATGCTTTGTCTTTCACCACAATCATTAACACACTCTTTGCCTTTGTCCCATGACAGCTTTGTTATTTAATCTCTCCTGGCCTCTGCTCTATCACACACCTTCCCTTTTGTTCTCTTCACCACCAACACTTTGCCCTTCACTTGGTTAAAACCTACTCCTTTTCTAACCTTTGCCAGTTCTAATGAAAGGTCACAGTCCTGAAATGTTAACTCTGCTTCACATTCCACAAATGCTACCTGACCTGCTGAGTATTTCCATCACTTTCTGTTTTTATTAAAGCAGCCCGCTTGATTGGCACCCCATCCACCACCTTAAACATTCACTCCCTGCGCCACCGCGCACTGTGATTGCGGTGTGTACCATATACAAAATGCACTGCAGTAATTTACCAAGGCTCCTTCGACATCACCTCCCCAAACCCGTGACCTCTACCATCTAGAAGGACAAGGGTAGCAGGCACATGGGAACATCACCACCTGCAAGCTCCCCTCCAAGTCACACACCATCCTGACTTGGGACTATATCGCCGTTCCTTCACTGTCACTGGGTCAAAATCCTGGAACTCCCTTCCTTACTGCATTGTGGGTATACCTACTGCCCAAGGACTGCAACGGTTAAAGAAGGCAACTCACCACTACCTTCTCAAGGGCAATTAGGGATGGGCAATACATGCTGACCTTGCCAGTGATGCCCACATCCCAAGAACTAATAAAAAAAATAGATAGTCACAAATAAATCCAAGGGATTCAGGAGAAATTTCTTGACTCAGAGACTGGTGAGAATGTGTAACTTACGACACATGGACTGGCATTTGCTATTGCCCATTGGGCTGGAACAGAAGCAGGCGTACTTTGAAAATAGCACTCTGGATGCCGTGTCAGTGTTCCGGCACCTCCAGGCCGTGCTCGAGTTTTCAAAGTGAGGGCGCGGGGTTTAAACTGAGATCCCGCCTACCTCCAATTACCAGCCTGTTATGCTCCTTGAGAAGTTTGTTATTGGTCCGGGGAGGGAAAGAAAGCTATTTTCAACTTGTAAAACACCAAACCCAACCAATCTGATGAACGTTAGTGCACAGCTATCAGGTTCAATCCAGGCAGAAATAAAGAGATTTTTTTAATGCTGCAAACTTTTGGGACATGGCAGATCTTGCTCTAGATTGCAGGCAGTACCTTTCAGTAGGCTGTTTGCCCACTTTTGTGTGCAGTGAGGCTGCTGGCACTCTGCTGTGTGGCCTCTCTTCTGCAAGGCAGCAGCAGACCCCATCATCGCTGCCGTCTGCTTTCGCAGCTTGTGCTGTGCAGACGGCTCCCGCCTCCTGGTAACCATCGGCGCCACTGATTGGGCATTCACTTTTGATGATTGTGAGTGACACAGATGCAGCATGGGGTTTGGACTTGGAAATTATCGGAGCGTTGGGTTCCCGATTCTGGATAGAAAGTCAAGCCCAAGAGGTCAGTAGCAGAAATAAAAACAAGAAATGCTGGAAATGCTCAGCAGGTCTGGCAGCATCTGTGGAGAGAGAAGCAGAGTTAACGTTTCAAGTCAGTGACCCTTCATCAGAACTGGCAAATATTAGAAATGTGAAAGGTTTTAAGCAAGTAAAGTGGGGGTGGGGCAAGAGATAACAAAGGGGAAGGTGTAGATAGGACAAGGTCACAGAATAGCTAACCAGAAGGTCATGGAGCAAAGGCAAACAATATGTTAATGGTGTGTTGAAAGACAAAGCATTAGTACAGATAGGGTGTTAACGGACTGAAAACAAACATGAAAATAAACAGCGGGTAGGCAAACTAAACAAACTAAGATAAAATAAAATAAAATAAACACAAAAAAGTACATAAAAAAGAAAAAAGAAAGAAATAGCTAAAAATAAAAGTAAAATGAGGGGGCCCGTCATGCTCTGAAATGATTGAACTCAATGTTCAGTCCGGCAGGCTGTAGTGTGCCTAATCGGTAAATGCCGACCCACTGTTTATTTTTATGTTTGTACTTGCAGCTGTTCAGTTTTCAGTCCGTTAACACCCTCTCTGTACTAATACTTTGTCTTTCAACACACCATTAACATATTGTTTACCTTTGCTCCATGACCTTCTGTTCGGTTATTCTCTGTGACCTTGTCCTATCTACACCTTCTCCTTTGTTATCTCTTGCCCCACCCCCGCTTTACTTGCTTAAAATCTTTTACATTTCCAATATTTGCCAGTTCTGATGAAGGGTCACTGACCTGAAACATTAACTCTGCTTCTCTCTCCACAGATGCTGCCAGACCTGCTGAGTATTTCCAGCATTTCTTGTTTTTATTTCAGATTTCCAGCATCCGCAGTATTTTGCTTTTATCTTAGGTCAGTAGCAGACTTGCATTTAAGGGGAAGCTTTAGACAAACACATGAGGGAGAAAGGAATACAAGGATATGCTGATAGGCTAAGATGAAGTAAGATGGGATGAGGTTCATGTCGAGCATAGACACTGGAATAGACCAGTTGGGCTAAATGGCCTGTTTCTGTGTTGTGTATTCTATGTCAATCTAGTGAGGGCTCAGTTACAAGGGCAACCCTTAAACGCAGTAGGCAAAAATATATAAAGAACTCAAAGATGTGAGTGTTCCCTCCCTTGTCCAAGGGCTTAGATTACAGGCTTTGAATTTGCACTGTAAGTGGATAAATATATTGTGTTTGAGATTACAGTGACTCAGGTCTTGTCGGAAACACCATTAGCTTTCAGACACAGCCAGGAACAAGTCTCAATTCTACCAAAAAGAAGGAAGATATTGTTTCTACCCCAACACTGCCCCATCTGTGTTAGCAGACCGGGAGGCTGTGTCAGGCTTTGATGTATTGCTGGCAGTGTTATGGAAATGTTCTCATCTGCAATCTTTGGTCATGATTGTTGCTGTATGATGAGCAGTCAGAGGATAGATAGGATACTAACTAATGCAATAAATCTGAACCACCGGTCTGGTCATAGCATCCCCAGGGTCCAGAATGCCACATTATGACCTCTGAACTTTCACACCTCCAAAGCAACTCTGCCTTGGCTACAATCGCCTAACTCTGGGACAACCAACAAAGGAATTCAGCCACCAGCACCTACCAAATGAGTCATTTTGAACCAAGGCCTTAGAAAGTATTCAGTCGATGACTTTCAGGGGGCTAGCCAAGGAGAAATACTTTAGTGGTTGATGCAAAAAGAGCAACTACATATAAATATGATAATTTAGCACACAGGTGTATTTTTGTTCATTATTCACTACTTTAAATGGTGTTAAACCCAACCCTTACTGAAAAAACAAAATACTGTGGAATAATTTACAACAAAGGAAAAACAGGCAAGTTAATGTCCCAGGGTTGGATCGGTCTTCAAAATGGCACAGAAAGAAATGGAAAGGCTGAGAGACTCAGTCGTGTTACACACAGTCAGTGCTGGGACACTCAGTCTTGTTATACACACAGTCAGTGCTGGGACACTCAGTCCTGTTATACACACAGTCAATGCTGGGACACTCAGTCCTCACACACACAGTCAGTGCTGGGACACTCAGTCCTCTTATACACACAGTCATTGCTGGGACACAGTCCTCACACACACAGTCAGTGCTGGGACACTCAGTCCTGTTATACACACAGTCAGTGCTGGGACACTCAGTGTGGTCTAACCAGGGCTTTATAGAGCTGCAGCATAACCTCGCGGCTGTTAAACTCAATCCCCCTGTTAATGAAAGCCAACACACCATACGCCTTCTTACAACCCTATCAACTTGGATGGCAACTTTGAGCGATCTATGGACATGGACCTCAAGATCCCTCTGTTCCTCCACACTACCAAGAATCCTGTCTTTAAGCCTGTATTCTGCATTCAAATTCGACTTTCCAAAATGAATCACTTCACACTTTTCCAGGTTGAACTCCATCTGCCACTTCTCAGCCCAGCTCTGCATCCTGTCAATGACCCGTTGCAACCTACAACAGCCTTTCACACTATCCACAACTCCAGCAACCTTTGTGTCATTGGCAAACTTGCTAACCCAGCCTTCCACTTCCTCATCCAAGTCATTTATAAAAATCACAAAGAGCAGAGGTCCCAGAACAGATCCCTGCGGAACACCACTGGTCACCGAGCTCCAGGCTGAATACTTTCCATCTACTACCACCCTCTGTCTTCTATGGGCCAGCCAATTCTGTATCCAGACAGCTAACTTTCCCTGTATCCCATGCCTCCTTACTTTCTGAATGAGCCTACCATGGGGAACCTTATCAAACGCCTTGCTAAAATCCATATACACCACATCCACTGCTCTTCCTTCATCAATGCATTTTGTCACATCTTCAAAGAATTCAATAAGGCTTGTGAGGCATGACCTGCCCCTCACAAAGCCATGCTGACTGTCTCTAATCAAACTATGCTTTTCCAGATAATCATAAATCCTGTCTCTCAGAATCCTCTCCAATAATTTGCCCACTACCGACATAAGACTGACTGGTCTAGTATTCCCAGGGTTATCCCTATTCCCTTTCTTGAACAAGGGAATATCATTTGCCACCCTCCAATCATCTGGTACTACTCCAGTGGACAGTGAGGACGCAAAGATCATTGCCAAAGGCACAGCAATCTCTTCCCTCGCTTCCCTTAATATCCTTGGGTATATCCCGTCTGGCCCCGGGGACTTATCTGTCCTCATGTCTTTCAAAATTTCCAGCACATCCTCCCTCTTAACCTCAACCTGTTCGAGCATATCAGCCTGTTCCACGCTGTCCTCACAAACGACAAGGTCCCTCTCACTAGTGAATAGTGAAGCAAAGTATTCATTTAGGACCTCCCCTACCTCCTCCGACTCCAGGCATAAGTTCCCTCCACTATCCCTGATTGGCCCTACCCTCACTCTGGCCATCCTCTTGTTCCTCACATAAGTGTAGAACTCCTTGGGATTTTCCTTAATCCTACCCGCCAAGACTTTTTCATGTCCCCTTCTAGCTCTCCTAAGTCCATTCTTCAGTTCCTTCCTGGCTACCTTGTAACCCTCTAGAGCCCTGTCTGATCCTTGCTTCCTCAACCTTAAGTAAGCTTCCTTCTTCCTCTTGACTAGCTGTTCCACATCTCTTGTCATCCAAGGTTCCTTCACCCGACCATCCCTTCCTTGCCTCATCGGGACAAACCTATCCAGCAGTCGCAGCAAGTGCTCCCTAAACAACCTCCACATTTCTGTTGTGCATTTCCCTGAGAACATCTGTTCCCAATTTATGCTCCCCAGTCCCTGCCTAATAGCATTGTAATTCCCCCTCCCCCAATTAAATATTTTCCCATCCCGTCTGCTCCTGTCCCTCTCCATGACTATAGTAAAGGTCAGGGAGTTGTGATCACTATCACCGAAATGCTCTCCCACCGAGAGATCTGCCACCTCGCCTGGTTCGTTGCCAAGCACCAAATCCAACATAGCCTCCCCTTTAGTCGGCCTATCTACATATTGAGTCAGGAAACCTTCCTGGACACACCTGACAAAAACTGCTCCATCCAAACTGTTTGCACGAAGGAGGTTCCAGTCAATATTATGGAAGTTGAAGTCACCCATGACAACAACCTTGTTACTTCTGCACCTTTCCAAAATCTGCCTCCCAATCTGTTCCTCCGTGTCTCTGTTGCTATTGGGGAGTCTATAGAAAACTCCCAATAAAGTGACTGCTCCTTTCCTGGTTCTGACTTCCACCCATAATGACTCAGTAGACAAACCCTCATCGACGACCTCCCTTTCTGCAGCTGTGATACTATCCCTGATTAGCAATGCCACTCCCCCACCTCTTTTACCTCCCTCCCTATTCCTTTTGAAACATCTAAACCCCGGAACATCCAACATCCATTCCTGCCCCTGTGATATCCAAGTCTCCGTAATGGCCACAACATCGTAGCTCCAAGTACTGATCCATGCTCTAAGTTCATCACCCTTGTTCCTGACACTTCTTGCGTTAAAATAGACACACTTCAACCCATCATACTGGCTGCAACTTTGCCCTGTCAACTGTCTAACCTTCCTCACAGACTCTCTGCACTCTGTATCTGCCTGTTCAACAGCTACCCCATCCACTGTTCCGTAGCTCCGGTTCCCATCCCCCTGCCGAACTAGTTTAAAGCCTCCCGAAGAGCGCTAGCAAACTTCCCGCCCAGGATATTGGTGCCACTCCAGTTCAGATGCAACCCGTCCTTCTTGTACAGGTCTCACCTTCCCCAGAAGGTATCCCAATGATCCACATAACTGAAGCCCTCCCTCCTACACCAGCTCTGTAGCCACGTGTTCAGCTGCACTCACTTTCTGTTTCTAGCCTCACTAGCACGTGTAGGGCCAATCAGGGATACTGGAGGGAACTTGTGCCTGGAGTCGGAGGAGGTAGGGGAGGTCCTAAATGAATACTTTGCTTCAGTATTCACTAATCTCAATCCTGAGATTACTACCCTGCTCGTCCTGCCTTTTAGCTCCAACCTAACTCCCTATATTTGCTTTTCAGGTCCTCATCCCTTTTCCTAGCTATGTCATTGGTACCTATGTGTACCACGACTTCTGGCTGCTCCCCCTCCCCCTTAAGAATCCTGTAGACTCAATCTGAGACATCCCTGACCCTGGCACCCGGGAGGCAACATACCATCCGGGAGTCTCGTTCGCGACCACAGAATCTCCTGTCTGTTCCTCTAACCATTGAATCTCCTATCACTATCGCTCTCCTATTCTCCCCCCTTCCCTTCTGAGCCGCAGAGCCAGGCTCAGTGCCAGAGACCTGGCCACTGTGGCTTTCCCCTGGTAGGCACCCCCCCCACCCCCCCAACCGTATCCAAAACGGTATACTTATTATTGAGGGGAACGGCCACAGGGGATCCCTGCACAGTGCACCTATTCCCTTTCCCTCCCCTGATGGTCACCCAGCTACCTTTATCCTGTGACTTAGGTGTCAGTACTTCCCTATAACTGCTCTCTATCACCCCCTCAGCCTCCCGCATGATCCGAAGTTCATCCAGCTCCAGTTCCCTAACGCGGTCTGTGAGGAGCTGGAGTTGGGTGCACTTCTCACAGGTGAAGTCAGCAGGGACACAAGTGGTGACCCTGATCTCCCACATCCTGCAAGAGGAGCATGCAACTGCCCTAGCTTCCATCCCTCCCCTCTGCTCGAAATTGACAACAGAGAATAAAAACAAATAAAGGAAAACCTTACCTTACCAAACCCTCCTCACAAGAGTCCTTTTTTTTTGGTTAGAGGAGGAGGATGGGTGGGAGACACTACACGTGTAGTGTTTCAGGTTTAGCCACTGCCCGAATATATAAGTTCACTTACCCAGCAGTCCCTGTGTCTGCATCCGCCGAATCGCGAGGTCAGTACTTTATAGTGAAACTTACCTTCCCGGCTGCCCCCTGGCTCGCAGTGCTGCAGAGGTTGCAGATACAGAGAGGAGCAACGTCATGAAGGGATTTGAAAACAAGAATGGGAATTTAAAATTGGAGCCATTGTTGGGTCAGCAAGCACAGGGGTGATGGGTCAATGAGACTTGATGTGAGTTAGGACGCAGAGTTTAGATGTGCTGAAGTTAATAGAAGCTGGAACAGGGGAAGGTGGGAAGCCAGCCAAGAGAGCACTGGAATAATTGAGACCAGAGGTAACAAAAGCAACAATGAGGGTTTCAACAACTGATGAGCTGTAGAGTGGAGATGGATGATATTACGGAGGTAAAAGTAGGTGGTCTTGGTTTTGGAGTGAATATGGATATAGATATGGATTAAATAGGACACTGAGGTTGCACACAGTCTGGTTCAGCCAGGGACAGTGGCATGGGAGAGGAACTGAATGAGAGGCTAGGGAATGGAATTTGTGGTGTGGAACAAAGATAGTGGTTTCGATCTTCTTAATGGTTAGCTGGAGGAAATTGCAGCTCATCCAGGACTGGATGTTGAGAAAGCAATTTCCAACACAGATCAGAGCAGGGCTAGAGAGAGGAGGTGTCGAGGAGGTACTGTGTGTCATCAGCGTACATTGAAAACTGCCCCATGTCTGTGAATTATGCTGCGGGTGAGATAGATGAGGGGACAAAGATGACATAAAAAGAAACAGACAGAAGGTCTGAATGGCCTCTTCAAGTTTCTATGTTCCTGGATGGAATGGGCTTGGTTTCAGAGCAGTAGATGAAATGTGCAATTTGAATGGACACAGAGTTAACTCGGATTACAGAGGTATGACAGGGTGAGATTAGCCCTTGCTGTAAACAGAGACTATATGAGAGAGCCCCATGTTAGAATCTGAGCTCCTGTGGTGGCTACAGGATCGGCAACTATGGCTGAATGTATTTCTGGAGTTTATAACCACAGGACCAGCAGCCTTCAGTGGCCCCACCCACATCTACTTGCCATTGGTTGCCCAACATGTCCATCCTTGTGATACATCGCCTACCCACGCCTGATTGGATGAATCTTGACTGTCTGTCAAACAGCCTTTATCCACATCTCCTATAATTTTAGAACTCATAAACAAAAGCATTTATCTGACCTTTATCCCAGGTTTGCTCGCAGCAGTGATCTGGAGATTAATCTTTAATTCCTGGAGACATCAGGACATTCCTGGAGAGTTGGCAACCCTGGAGATGAAGCTGACACGTAGACAGTGACAAGTCAGCTTTGAGCATTGGCCAATGATTGCGTAGGTTGGGAGTCAGGTGTGGAGAGAGATAGTGGATCAAGGACATGGGGCAGAGGATCAATAGGCCTACTGATGGGCATCCAGTGGAAGCAGAGGGCCATGGAGGAGTGCAGAGTCAACCATGAGTCAGTAGAGGTAGAATCTAGGGTCCAGTGGAAGTGGGCAGTGCTTTCAGGTGATAACAGAGCACTGCCAGTAAATATGGAGAGCCAGCAGAGAGCCGAGAGAGTGAAACCTGAGAACAAAGAACAAAGAGGAGGAGGGAGCCAAGAGACGGCAAAGGGCAAGTCCACAGCCTCCGTCTAACTTTATCTTTCTTCATCATTCACAGGATTTGGGCATCGCTGGCAAGGCCAACATTTATCGCCCATCCCTAATTGCCCTTGAGAAAGTGGTGGTGAGCTGTCTTCTTGAACCCGCAGTGCTGCTAGGGAGGAATTACTGACCCAGTCAGTGAAGGTACAGCGATATAGTTCCAAGTCAGAATGGTGTGTGTCTTGAAGGAGAGCTCGAAGATGATGTTGTTCCCATCCACCTGCTGTCCTTGTCCTTCTAGTTGACGATCATGCAAACAGCTTGTTATCTTTCAACTGTGACAATAAAAGCCAGACGTCCAAGTAAAAGACTGCAGTTGAAATTCAAAGGGACAGGACTCATTGTTAAACTAAAGGAGTCAGCCAAGCCCCAGTGGGTTTCATTCTTACACTAGCATTACTTTTTGAGACGGTTGAACATGTAGACTATAGGTTACCTGCCGCCTTGTGCTACTACCTGCTGGAGCTTGTGTGTTTGAAAGGTGCTGTTAAAGAAGCCATGGCAAGTTGCTGCGGTGCATCCTGTAGACACTGCAACCATGGTGAGCCAGTGGTGGAGGGAGAAGGTATTTAGGAGGGAGTTGGTCAGAGGAACGGCTACAGGGAAGTCTGAAGAGGAAAGTCATTTCTGTAGAACACAATCCATTCTATGGCACTCAAGTCTTGTTTCATGCAGGCAAATGCAGCTAACATTTTCTGCACAGCAAGATCTCACAAGCACACTCAGATGGATGAAGGGTTGCTTTTGCTGTTTCAGGGAGAAATGGGAGCTGTTACACTGGGGAAACTGTCTGCTCCTCCCAAGAGATTTTCAACATTTGCCCGCATCTTTTGAGATTCTCAGTACTACAAGGGAGTGTCAGTCTAGAATGAGTTTGAATCTTGATGATAAGGCGATGTTACCAAAGGTCGAGGAGCAGAGGGCACACCTTGCCTGGCAAAGCAATGTGTGTGACTCAGGAACACCACGGAGAGGACAGGAAAAGAAAGGTCACATTGGGGTGCTCTGGTTGCTGATCTTTAGACTTGAGGTGACCTGAGACTTGGCCAAAAAAGAAGGATTTAATTTTGTCTTTGATCGATGGGAAAAGAGCAGGAGGCCAGGAAAAAGGGAGCACAGACTCCATTGTTAATTGAATGGTAATTGAGTGGTGGGCATTAACTGGGGATTCACCCATATATACAGATGCAGATTGAACCTGCTTGTGGAGATTCGGAGATGCATGTTTTCAATGTGTATCTCTATAAATAAAAGCTTACAAAATGTGAAAAGGGTAGGCTCCAGTTTTATCCTTCACTGACTGTCTATCAGAAATAGATCATCCATTCCCACCCATCTCTGATTTTAGCCTCGTTAATTTTGTAGCGGGTGAGGTGCTGAGTGGGAGCCCATTGATAATTGCAAATCGGGTTCTATGATATAGATAGCATTTTAAATCATTCCTGAACAGATACCAGCTACAACTGTGCCAATAGGAGGAGGGGCGACATGATAAAGGTTTACAAAGTTATGAGCGGCATGGACAGAGTGGATAGTCAGAAGCTTTTTCCCAAGGTGGAAGAGTCAGTTACTAGGGGACATAGGTTTAAGGTGCGAGGGGCAAAGTTTAAAGGGGATGTGCGAGGCAAGTTCTTTACACAGAGGGTGGTGAGTGCCTGGAACCTGCTGCCGGGGGAGGTGGTGGAAGCAGGTACGATAGCGATGTTTAAGAGGCATCTTGACAAAGACATGAATAGGATGGGAATAGAGGGATATGGTCCCCGGAAGTGCAGAAGGTTTTAGTTTAGGCAGGCATCAAGATCGGCACAGGCTTGGCGGGCCAAATGGCCTGTTCCTGTGCTGTACTGTTCTTTGTTCTTTGTTTGTAAAGCTGTTGGGAATCTGGTGCTGCTGTCGTTGTTAAACTCTTGTTAGTGGGGACAAGAGGAGCAGCTGCATCCCTAAGGACCACACAAGGTAACTGTGGGAATCTGTTGGCCTCAGACTCTCTCTCCAGCTGTGTGACCCTTGGAATCTCCCATCTCTCCTCAGCTCATCCTCCCCTGCCCCAACTCCTGTGACTTACTTTGCTCTTGACAGGTTTCTCCCAGTGCCAGTGAAGGTCCTGATCATCGGCACTTGTCCTGTGGTCACCTGCCTCTTCCCACTGAAGAGTTTACGGCTGTGCAGATCTAATGAAGATCTCAACGAAGAGCTCAGTATGACCAAGACTGCACCTGACCAAAAGAACAACAGGTGTGGAGTCAGCTACTGCATGAGTATCTGCCACAGTGATCATCTGCTGAGACAGCATTGCCTGTGGCTGTGACAGAAGACAAAGACCTTGCATTGATATAGTGCCTTTCAAGACCCTAGGAAATTCCAAAGCACTTCACAGCCAATGAAATCCTTTTGAAGTGTAGTCATTGTTGTAATGTAGCTAATTTGTGAAAAGCAAGGTCCCACAAACAGTAACGTGATAATGGCCAGAAATCTGTTTTAGTGTTGTTAGGTGTTGTTAGATAAATATTGACCAAGACACCAATGAAAACTGCCCTCCTCCTCTTTGCATAGTGCTGTGGGTTCTTTTATGTTGACCTGAGCAGGCTGACAGGAGTTCAGTTTAATTCCTCATCTTTCGAGTTGACCACTTGAGCCTTCTGACTCAAAGATGAGAGTGCTAACACTGCACTGCAGGATATCAATGTAATATCACCCAGCATGCAGCCAGCACATGGCACTTAATAAATAACTGACACCACTTTTAGAAGAACTGAGGAATTCAACCAGTTTGACAAGTTGGCAGACTGATAGAGTGGTTCAGATTCACTGGCAGATGCCATTCTCACCCAGGGATTCTAGCCTTCCTCAGATCTTCAAGGTAAGTTTCAATGCAGATACAAAGAACATTGGATAACTTCAGTGGAGACTCTGTCATAGAGTCACAGATAGATACAGCACTGCAACAGGCTCTTTGGCCCACTGAGTCTGTGCTGACCAACAACCACCCATTTATGCTAATCCTACATTAACCCCATATTTCCTACCACATCCCCATCTTCCCTCAATTCTCCTACCACCTACCTACACTAGGGGCAATTTATAATGGCCAATTTACCTATCAACCTGCAAGTCTTTGGCTGTGGGAGGAAACCGGAGCACCTGGCAGAAACCCGTGTGGTCACAGGGAGAACTTGCAAACTCCGCACAGGCAGTACCCAGAATCGAACCTGGGTTGCTGGAGCTGTGAGGCTGTGGTGCTAACCACTGCGCCACTCCGCATCCCCCCCCCCCACCCCCCGCCACACACACACACACACAATTTGCTGAGATTTAAGAGCCCAGTTTCTTTTCCAAAAATATACTTTATTCATAAAATTTGTAAAAATACATGACATAACAGTTTAAATTTGGACAATATATAAAAGTGCAATACAGATCAGTTTCTTTCAATATCGTACATGAGGTGCCTCACTGCACTTGCCAATTCAAATTATATTTACAAAGTACATAGGAATCTACGAGCTATGTATGAAGGAATCAAGGGGGTGCTTGGCCCTGCCATCACCAAAGCTGCTCCCCTGAGGTCAGCAGATGGTGAAGTACTCACCGACAGAAGTAAACAGGCATCCCGCTGGGCTGAACACTGCTCTGAGCTGTACTCCTGTGAGTCGGACATCTCCCAGTCTGTGCTTGATGCTCTCCTGCAACTTCCTGTCATGGATGAGTTAGGTGAAGAATCCTCTTCACCCGAGCTCGAGAAGGCCATAGACCACCTTGCGAATGGAAGGGCACCGGCAAGGAATCCCAGCCAAACTGCTCAAGAACGGAAAGTTCCATCTGCTGTCACATCTTTATGACCGCTCCTTCTCTGTTGAAAGGTAGGCTCTGTTCCACAGGAGATGCATGATGCCAAAATCACCACACTGTACAAAACCAAAGGTGACAGAGGAGACTACAACAACTACAGGGGCATCTCACTCCTCAGCAATACGGGGACGGCCTTTGCTCGAATCATACTTAACAGACATCATCTATGTACAAATCAAGTGTACCTGGTAACACAGTGTGGTTTCTGTGCCGGCAGATCTACTGTGGATATGATGCACCAGCTACAAGAGAAGTGTAGTGAACAGAGTATACCCTTTTATCTTACTTTTGTAGATCTCACTAAGGCATTCAACACCGTCAGCAGAGCAGTACTCAGTCTCATCCACTCCTTCCATGACAACACGCACTGTACTGTATAGTTTGATGGC
Organism: Heterodontus francisci; assembly: GCF_036365525.1. Classification (NCBI taxonomy): domain Eukaryota; kingdom Metazoa; phylum Chordata; class Chondrichthyes; order Heterodontiformes; family Heterodontidae; genus Heterodontus; species Heterodontus francisci. The sequence goes on from NC_090385.1 coordinate 96,396,605, forward strand.
TCTACTTCCAACAGTTTCGAGTGAAGAATGGAGTAAAATAGGGTTGTGTCATAGCCCCCACTCTGTTTGGCATCTTTCTCTCCATGCTCCTGACCTTCACCTTCCCTGCAGAAATGGAAGGAGTCTACTAGCACACCAAGTCAGAAGGTGAGCTCTACAATCTATCAATGCTGAAAGCGAAGACAAAAACACATCACATCCTGATCACAGAACTCGTCTTCCTCTACGCTGATGATGCTGCGCTAGTTGCTCACACGGAAACTCAACTACAAAGGAACATAGGAACAATAGTAGGCCATTCAGCCCATCAAGCCTACTCCACCATTCAGTTAGATCATGGCTGATCATCCACCTCAGCGCCACTTTCCCGCACTATTCCCATATCGCTTGATGTCATTAGTATCCAGATATCTATCAATTTCTGACTTGAACATGCTCAATGATTGAGCTTCCACACCCTCTGGGGTAGAGAATTCCACAGATTCACCACTCTCTGAATAAAGAAATCCCTCTTCATCTCAGTCTTAAATGGCCTACCCCTTATTCTGACACTATGTCCCCTGTCTCTAGACTCACCAGCCAGGGGAAACATCCTATCTACATCCATCCTGTCACACCCTGTAAGAATTTTGGAAGTTTCAATGAGATCACCTCTCATTCTTCGAACATCGAGAGAATACAGGCCCAGTTTCTGCAATCCCTCCTCTTAAGACAATCCCCCCACCTCAGGGACTAGTCTGGTTCCGATGCACTCCCTCTATGGCAAGTATATCTTTCCTCAGATGAGGAGACGAAAACTGTACACAATACTCCAGATGCAGTCTCACCAAGGCTCTATACGATTGCAGCAAGATATCTTTACTCCTGTACTCAAAACCTCTTGTGATGGAGGCTGGCATACCATTTGCTTTCCTAATTACTTGCTGCATACTAGCTTTTGGTGACTCATGAACAAGGACACCTAGATCCGTTTGGACATCAATGCTTCCCACCCTCTCACCATTTAAGAAATTATGTGTCTTTCTGTTTTTCCTACCAAAGTGGATAACTTCAAACTTATTCACATTATATTCCATCTGCCATATTCTTGCCCATTCACTTAGCCTGTCCAAGCCCCCTTGAAGCCTCCTTGCATCGTCCTCACAACTTATCTTCCCTCTTAGTTTTGTGTCATCAGCAAATTTGGAAATATTACATTTGGTTGCCACATCCAAATCATTAAAATAGATTGTGAACAGCTGTGACCCCAGCACTGATCCTTGCGTTACCCCACTAGTCACAGCCTGCCATCCTGAGAATGACCCGTTTATTCCTACTCTCTGTTTTCTGTCTGTTAACTAATTCTCAGTGCATACCCGTACATTACCCCCAATCCCATGTGCTCTAATTTTGTACACTAACCTCCTGTGTGGGACCTTATCAAAAGCCTTCTGAAAATCCAAATATACCACATCCACTGGTTCTCCTTTAACTTCTCTTCTTCTTTGGCCTCCTTGTCTCGGGAGACAATGGGTAAGCACCTGGAGGTGGTCAGTGGTTTGTGGATCAGCGCCTGGAGTGGCTATAAAGGCCAATACTAGAGTGACAGACTCTTCCACAGGTGCTGCAGATAAAATTGGTTGTCAGGGCTGTTACACAGTTGGCTCTCCCCTTGCGCTTCTGTCTTTTTTCCTGCCAACTGCGAAGTCTCTTCAACTTGCCACACTTTAGCCCCGCCTTTATGGTTGCCCGCCAGCTCTGGCGATCGCTGGCAACTGACTCCCACGACTTGTGATCAATGTCACAGGACTTCATGTCGTGTTTGCAGACATCTTTAAAGTGGAGACATGGACGGCCGGTGGGTCTGCTACCAGTGGCGAGCTCGCTATACAATGTGTCTTTGGGGATCCTGCCACCTTCCATGTGGCTCACATGGCCAAGCCATCTCAAGCGCCGCTGGCTCAGTAGGGTGTATATGCTGGGGATATTGGCCACCTTGAGGACTTCTGTGTTGGAGATACGGTCCTGCCACCTGATGCCAAGGATTCTCCGGAGGCAGCGAAAATGGAATGAATTGAGACGTCGCTCTTGGCTGACATATGTTGTCCAGGCCTCGCTGCCGTAGAGCAAGGTACTGAGGACACAGGCTTGAGACACTTGGACTTTTGTGTTCCGTGTCAGTGCGCCATTTTCCCACACTCTCTTGGCCAGTCTGGACATAGCAGTGGAAGCCTTTCCCATGCGCTTGTTGATTTCTGCATCGAGAGACAGGTTACTGGTGATAGTTGAGCCTAGGTAGGTGAACTCTTGAACCACTTCCAGAGCATGGTCACCAATGTTGATAGATGGAACATTTCTGACGTCCTGTCCCATGACAGCAGAACCCTAGGGTAATAAGACCTGGTACAGATGGGAAGCATTGAGAAAAAGGTGCGCCCGAACAGGTAAAAAGCCACGACCCGGCCCCAGTTGACTCCATCGCGGAACAGCTCCTCGGCCACAACTTCAAAGCGCCCGTGGGAGATGTGCGTCTCGTAACGCATCTGCAGCGCAATGTCCATAAATTCCTGCTGGTACTGGCGCCCGAGGCTGTCGCCCACCTCCCGGAGGACATGGATGAACTTTCCCGGCGTCGATGGTGGGAACTGATGAAATGTTTTATTACCTGCATCCCCTTCCCCCACCACCCCCCGCTCCCCCTTCCCAGCTCCCCCCTCCCAGCTCACCTCCCGCACCCTCTTCCCCCACCCCCTACCCCCCTGCAGCCCGCTTCCCAGCTCCCCCTCGCACCCCCTTCCCTCCACCCCTCCCCCTCGCACCCCCTCCTCCCACCGGCATCTCCTTTAACTATGCTACAAGTAACATCCTCAAAAAACTTCAACAATTTCCCATTCATAAATCCATGTTGACTCTGCCCAATCATATCATTATTTTCTTCGTATCTAATTATCACTTTTTCCCTACTACTGACTCAAACTAACAGGTCTGTAGTATCCCGTTTTTTTCTCTCCCTCTTTTCTTAAATAGTGGGGTTACATTTGCTACTTTCCAGTCTGCAGGAACTTTTCCAGAATCTATAGAATTTTGATCCACTGATCCAATGCATACACTTTCTTTATAGCTAACTCCTTCAACACTCTGGAATTCTGAGGGACAGGATAAACTGCCACTTAGAAAGGCACAGATTAATCAAGGATAGTCAGCATGGATTTGTTAAGGGAAGGTCATGTCTGACCAACTTGATTGAGTTTTTTGAGGAAGTAACAAGAAGGATTGATGAGGGGGTTGCAGTGGATGTGGTCTACATGGATTTTAGTAAGGCATTTGACAAGGTCCCACATGGCAGACTGGTCAGTAAAATGAAAGCCCATGGGATACAGGGGAATTTGGCAGGTTAGATCCAAAATTGGCTCAGGGCCAGGAAACAAAGGTAGTTATCGACGGATATTTTTGCGAATGGAAAGCTGTTTCCAGTGGCATTCCACAGGGCTCAGTGTTGGGCCCCTTTCTGTTTGTGGTATATATTAATGATTTGGACTTAAATGTGGGAGGCATGATTGGGAAATTTGCTGATGACATAAAAATTGGCCGTGCAATTGATAGTGAGGAGGATAGCTGTCGACTCCAGAATGAAATCAATGGTTTGTTTGAATGGGTGGAAAAGTGGCAAATGGAATTCAATCCAGAGATGTGTGAGGTAATGCATTAGGGGAGGGCAAATAAAGCAAGGGAATATACAATAAATGGGAGGATATTGAGAGGGGTAGAAGAAGTGAGAGATATTGGAGTACATGTCCACAGGTCCCTGAAGGTGGCAGGACAGGTAGATACAGTGGTGAAGACGGCATATGGAATGCTTTCCTTTATTGGCCGAGGTATAGAATACAAAAGCAGGGATGTAATGCTGGAACTGTATAAAATGCTGGTTAGGCCACAGCTGGAGTATTGCGTACAGTTCTGGTCGCCAGATTACAGGAAGGACATAACTGCTCTGGAGAGAGTACAGAGGAGATTTACAAGAATGTTGCCAGGGCTGGAAAGTTGCAGCTATGAGGAAAGATTGGATAGGCTAGGGTTGTTTTCCTTAGACAGAGGAGGCTGAGGGGTGACTTAATTGAAGTGTACAAAATTATGAGGGGCCTAGATAAAGTAGACAGGAAGGACCTTTTTCCCCTAGTGGAGGGTTAATTACCAGGGAGCACAGATTTAAGGTGATTGGAGAAGTATTAGAGGGGACATGAGGAAAAGCTTTTTCACCCAGAGGGTGGTGAGTGTCTGGAATTCACTGTCAGGAATGGTGATGGAGGCAGAAACCCTCAATTCTTTAAAAAGGTACCTTGACCTACTTCTGAAGTGCAAGGCTATGGACCAAATACTGGAAGGTGGGATTAGATTGGGCGGCTAGTTTTTTTGGCCAGCACAGACACAATGGGCTGAATGGCCTCCTTCTGTGCTGTAATTTTTCAATGGTGCTATAGTTATGGAATGTAGCTCATCTGGTCCAGGGGGTTTATCAACCTTCACTCCAGTTTATTTTTCGAGTACTGCCTCTTCATTAATACCAATTTCTTTCAGTTCCTCATTTCCACAAATCCTTTGGTTCCCTCGTATTTCTGGGAGATTTTCTGTATCTTCGTCCATGAAGACAGATACAAAGTAATTGTTTCGTTTCTCCGCCATTTCCCTATTCTCCAATATAAATTCTCCTGTCTCCGCCTGTAATGGACCCACATTTATCATTATCACTAACGTTAGTGGCCTATAAACAACCCTCACCAATGTTTGCTGCTCCTCGTTGTCTCTTAACTCCACCCAAACTGATAGACTGTCTCTCCCATTTCTGTAACTTGTTCTCCTTGAATATAAGTGTCAAACAAGCTATGATCGTGGGACAAGGTGTTGCATCTCTGTCCCTGATCACACTAAATAACCCCCCACTGGAAGTATTTAGCAAATTCTGTTACCTTAAGTCCACAGTGACAGACAATCTGTCCCTTGATGCAGAACTCAATACACGCACAGGGAAAGCAGCTACCACCTTTGGCCGACTCACAAAACGTGCATGGACTAACATCAAGCTGATCCTTAGGATCAAGCTGATGGTTTATAAGGCCTGTGTTCTCAGCACCTTGCTGTATGGCTGTGAAACATGGACAACTTACCACTGTCAGCAAAAGAAGCTCAATAATTTCCATCTTCGCTGTCTGTGGCACATTATGGGTATATGCTAGTAGGACAAAATCATGAATACAGCAAAGGCAGAGCTCCTAAGTGTGTTGGCACTAATCAAACAGAGGCAGCTTTGGTGGATTGGACACGTCCACAGGATTTAAGATGGTCACATACCCAAGGACTTTCCGTAAGGTGAGATAGCTGGGGCCGGTGACCAGTAGGGCACCCAAAACTCCACTTTAAGGATGCTTGCAAGCATGACATGAAGGCCCTAAAGTATTGCACTTGGGAGTCACCAGCTGGTGAAAGAGGGAAATGGCATCACCTCTTGTGGCCTGGTGTGCATTACCACAATGACCAATTGCTACAACAGCTTGGCAACAGGCACCAACATCAAACAGCAACAACTCACAGCGTCACTTGGCAGCTTCATGTGCAGCACTTGTGGCAAAACCTGCCTCTCAAGGATTGGCCTTCACAGCCATCAACAAAGGTGCACGAAGAGAAGACACCCCACTTAAACGTAAAATAAAAACAGAAAGTACTGGAAATACTCAGCAGGTCTGGCAGTATCTGTGGAGAGAGAAACAGAGTTAATGTTTCAGGTCTGTGACCTTCTATCAGAACTGGCAAAGGTTAGAAATGTAATAGGCCTTGAGCAAGTTAAAGGGGGAGGGGAAGAAGAACAAAAGGGAAGGTGTGTGATAGGGCAGAGGGCAGGAGAGATTAAATGACAAAGATGTCATGGAGCAAAGGCAAAGGGAGTGCTAATAGTTGTATTAAAAGACAAAGCATTAGTCCAGAGACAGTGTTAATGGCAGAATAATGAACAGCTCTGTCCAAAAACACAAACATGAAAAACAAGTTTAAGACAGACACATGGTTAAAAAAATAAATAAATAAAAAAGGCAGTCATGCTGTGAAGTTGTTGAACTCCAAGTTGAGTCCAGAAGGCTGTACAGTGCCTAATCGGAAGATGAGGTGTTGTTCCTTGAGCTTGTATTGATGTTCACTGGAACACTGCAGCAGGACAAGGAAAGAAATGGGGGCATGAGAGCAGGGTAATGAATTGAAATGGCAAGCAACAGGAAGCTTGGTCGATGCTTGTGGACTGAGTGGAGGTGTTCCGCAAAGCGTTCACCCAATCTTCGTTTGGTCTCCCCAGTAGAGACGACCACATTGTGATAGTATACTAAATTGAAAGAAGTACAAGAAAATCGCTGCTTAGGGCCTTGGATGGTGAAGAGAGAGGAGGTAAAAGGGCAAGTATTTCCCCTCCTGTGATTGTATGGAAACAGGACGAGGTGTCGGTTGTGATGTTGGAATGGACCAGGGTGTCATGGAGGGAATGATCCCTACGGAATGCTGACAGGGGAGGAGAGGAGAAGATGTGTTTGATGGTGGCATCATGCTGGAGGTGGTGGAAATGGCAGAAGATGATCCTTTGGATGTGGAGGCTGATGGGGTGAAAAGTGAGGACAAGGGCAACCCTGTCGCGGTTCTGGGAGGGAGGGGAAGAGGTGAGGGCAGAAGTGTGGGAAATGGGTGGGACACACTTGAGGGCCCTGTCAACCACAGTGGGGGTGGAATCTTCGGTTGAGGATAGAGGAAGAATGTATGGTCTAAATGTATTGTTTGCTACATGTCCATCCTTTCACGTAGATGGAAGGATGCCAACATTTACATTCCATGTTAAACATTCTCTGGTGCATTCAGATATGCTGATAATTATGCTGATAATTTAAGACTGCAATCCTCGAACTCTATCCTCATTGGGCATAGATTGGCAGGAGGGGGAGTTAAAATCAGCTCATACATGTTTGATATCCTCCCTCTGTGGTAATTCTGGTCTCCATCGGGACTGGTTTATCTTACCTGTATACTTATTTGCATGGAGTTCTTGCTGCAGCTTCTGATTCTGGAAGGGGTGAAGCTGTGATGGTGTGAAGGTGTGATATGAGTAATTAACATGTTAATGTTCATTAGAAATTCCTGTATTCACCTTTCAACAAAGAACTCATGAATTTCAAATAAACACACTACAATAGCAGACCAATGAATGTCATTCAAAAGTATTACCACACTTATTGTGGAACACGGAGCAGGGAGAGTTTGCAGAATTCTGAGATATGGAGGGATCTGGGAGCCCTAGTACACGAAACACAGAAAGTTAGTATGCAGGTACAGCAAGAGATTAAGAAGGCAAATGCAATCTTGTCATTTATTGCAAGGGGAATGGAATATAAAAGTAGAGATGTTTTGCTGCAGTTGTACAGGACATTGGTGAGACCACATCTAGAGTATTGTGTACAGTTTTGGTCTCCTTACTTCAGAAAGGATATAATCGCATTAGAAGCAGTTCAGAGAAGATCCACTCGACTTGTTCCTAGGATGAGAGGGTTATCTTATGAAGAAAGTTCTGGACAGGTTGGGTCTGTATTCATTGGAGTTTAGACGGATGAGAGGTGATCTTATTGAAACATATAAGATCCTGAGGGGACTTGACGGTGGATGCTGAAAAGATGTTTCCCCTCGTGGGAGAGACTAAAACTGGAGGGTACAGTTTAAAAATAAGGGGTCTCCCATTTAAGACAGAGATGAAGAGAAATTTTTTCCCTCAGAGGGTTGTGAGTCTGTAGAACTCTCTTCCCTGGAGAGATGTGGAGGCAGGGTCATTGAATGTTTTTAAGGCAGCGATAGACAGATTCTCGACAAACAAGGGAGTCAAAGGGTATCAGGGGGTTGGTAGGAAAGTGGAGTTGAGTCCACAAACAGATCAGCCATGATCTTATAGAATTGCGGAACAGGCTCGAAGGGCCGATAAGCCTACTCCTGCTCCTAGTTCGTATGGTCATATGTATGTACTGAGCAGGAGTGGGGAATATAGAGCAGGGAGTGGGGAACATGGTGCAGGGCGTGAAGAACACAGAGCAGGGAGCACAGAGTGAGGAAGACACAGAAAGGGGGAGAGAAAGGTCGAGGTTGGGGATGGCAGACAGAGACAGAGGCTGGGAGAGACAGAGACAGAGAGAGGGGGAGAGACACAGAATGGGGGGAGAGAGGCACATAGAGAGAGGGGAGAGAGAGAGAGACAGAGAGCGGGGTAACAGAGAGAGACAGAGAGAGGGGGAGAGACACAGAATGGGGGGAGAGAGAGAGAGACGGAGAGCGGGGGAACAGAGAGAGACAGAGAGAGGGATGAGAGAGACAGAGCAGGGGGAGAAAGGGACAGAGGGGGAGAGAGAGAGAGAGAGAGGGGGGGGGGGGGAGAAAGGGGAGAGAGAGGGGGAGAGAGCCGGGTGGGAGGGGAGGAGACACAGAGTGAGAGGGGGACAGAGATGGGGGAGGGGAGAGAGCCATAGAGTCATTTATTTAAGGCACAGAATGAGGCCATTCGGTCCATGCCAGGTCTCCACAGAGCTATGCAGTCAGTCCCACTCCCCGTCTCGTTCTCCGTAGCCCTGCAAGTCTATTTCTCTTCGGCAGCCAGCCAACTTTCTCTTGAAGTCATTGATCATTTCCACTTCCACCACCCTTGTGAGCAGTGAGTTCCAGGTCATTACCACCTGCTGCGTAAAAAATGTGCTTCCTCATATTCCCCCTGTATCGTTTGCCCAAAACTTTTCAGTCTGTGTCCTCCAGTCCTAGAGGGGAGAGGAGTGTAAAAGAGAGACACCCACACAGAATGTGGAGAGAGGAGGAAGAGAAATCAAGGTCTTTCCTGACAGTTGGAACACTCTGCATTGCTACATCAAGTGTGTGGGCAGAGATTGACTACTTATTAAAGCAAAAGCAATGCCAGGTATATCACTAAATCAGTTTTCAATATAGTGACAAGAAAGTAAGTCAATAAATTAGTCTTCTCATTTCAAGCTTCTTCACAAAAAATGCACATTTGTTATTGTTTTGGTAGTAGGATGAATTTTTAATGCCTTTATCTTTCCGAAATGTGCTCACCGGCCACTATGTAAATCAAAAGTTGTAATGTGCTCCCCCCACATGAAAAGGTTGGACACCCCTGGTGTAGAGGGAGCTTTACTCTGTATCAAACCAGATTGGTGTGTTTGATGGGACAGTGCAGAGGGAGCTTTACACTGTATCTAACCTGTGATGTACCTGCTTTGGAAAATGTGCTGGGGCAGTGTAGATGGAGGTTTATTCTATAGCTAACCATATTATTCCAGAGCTGAGAGCGTCTGGATGTCACAAATGCCCACTGATAACATCTTGAATTTTCATCAGTGTTAATTCACAATATAGATATTATGCACTGCACAAAAACGTTTCATCCTTCACATGGAACATGGCAGTTTGAATGTGGCCTATGTAAGGCAGGGAACCATATTTTCCAAATCCAATCTGGGGGCACAAAGTCCAACACACACCCACATCATCCGAGGCCATGGACCATGCTCTGATCTGACTCCCAGGACATCTACACTTCCTCCTCCAGCTGCCTCTGATTAGTCTGGTTACCAGTGGCCCCCGTTACTTGGATATTTTAACTCCATGACTGTTTCCATTGAATTTCACATGAAAACTGAACATGATCTGGAGATTTGTTTGGGGGGCGGGTGGGGCAGGTGGTTTGGGGGTTGGGGGTTGGAGGGTAGTGGGCACTGAGCATGCTTTCTGTAGCCACAGAGCACGGTCTCTGTGTGAATTAAAGTCTCTCAGTGAGTCCCACCCCTTCTACTGTTTGAAAGCAGGAGATTACTATCCCTTCCACCAATTGGAATGTGCTTGTTGCAAGCCCCACCTACTTTATTGACTGACAGCATGACAGCTCAGGGTCACTTGCAATGAACCCTTTAAAATTTAGTTGCTGTGCACGGCAAGACTATTCAGTGTGTAGTCCCTTTAAGTTTTTTTTTCCGCACAGCCACGCATGAGCATTATTTTGCAGAGAACTAAGCCATTGCGGTACCTTCCAGGCTGCTCTGTGGCAATGCACCCGCACAGCTTAGTGGGACCATTGATCACATGACTCCAAGGGTCATTAATCTGTGGAGTTCTCTTCCCCAGAAAGCAGTGGAGGCTGGGTCATTGAATGGATTCAAGGATGTGTTAGATAGATTTTTGATAGACAAGGGAGTCAAGGGTTATGGGGGGGCAGACATGAAAGTGGAGCTGAGACCACAACCAGATCAGCCATGATCTTATCGAATGGCAGAGCAGGCTCGAAGGGCCGAATGGCCTACTCCTGCTCCTATCTTCCTCTGTGACTCTTGATTTGAATCCGTGCCACCATTAGTAGGGTATTTATTTGGGATTGAATGTTGAGAACTGGGGACTTTTCCGGGACCATTGTCTGGGGATGCAACACATCATTTTGGATGGTCCCTGGAAATTGGGGATGCATGGTGATCTGAGTATAAGGATCAGGTTGTACAGAGACCGAGTAAGGAGCCAAATGCAGGGCCTGTGTAAGGCTCGGTTTGACCCATTGATCACCTTTAATTGTTCTCTCCTGTTTTAATGGGAAGAACTGGCTGAGAAATTTGCTTGATGTAAGCAGAAAAAAATAAGTAGTTTTGTTGCAAGTAATTTCCTTTTTGGAATCTTTTTTGAAGAATAATCGCTGATGACACAGAACTGGCTCCAGCCGGCTTTACGAATGTTTAGAAGTTTTGGTCCAACCCAGGGAAACATTTGCCCTTTTATTGACCCCCAGAGTTTAGATTGCTGCCAACATTCAGTGATTGGGACATTGAATGTAAAAGGAGAACTGCTTTATGTGGGCTGGTTTACTTTAATTGTTCAATGTCCTCAGCAAATTGCAAAGAGAAGGAAGAAAATATCAGTGGATCAGTGAGCCCGACCGATCGAGAACATTCCAGAGTTCTCTGGGGAATGCTGACATTTGAACAAATATGCCGGATCTCCTTTGTCCTGTGTTGAGTGTGTTTTTTAAAATGGAGGATTGTTTCACTGATGAGAAGTGCAAGAAAGTAAAAAATTGTGAATTTCTGATTATGTGCAATTGAAACGATCCCTCCCCTCCACTGTCCGTGCCACGTTAACCCTTTCACCACACCATTACATTTATAAAAAGGATCTCTGGGCTAATGTTACAGCGGCCTAGAAATTTGATGGCCCCTTGCCCATTTCTCGGGCACTAAACAGGCACCTAAGCTTCCAATATGGTGGGCAGAAAGTGCTGCACATTTCCAGCTGGAAGCACTCAACCTGCCATGTTGGATCAAGCTACTCGTTAGTCCAGAGCGTACACCAGATGTATTTAAAATATTTAATACATTATTTAAATTTAGGTCCTGTGCTCCTTGCAGGACCTGTTTTTGATTTGGATCTGCTGCAGCAGCAGACATGCTAAACCCACCCACTAACCTGTGACGTTAAGAGGCAGGAAGGACCAGAGCTATTGAATGATTGTGCAGAACCTCCAGGTCAGGTGCCGGTTTGTCATCTCAGACTGCTGGTTAACTTGGTGTGTTTTATCACTTTACAAAGTTCAGTTTGTAGAGAAGAAGTTTTTTTTTGGCGTTGCATTCTTTTTGACAGCCTTATTTATCAGGCATGGGTCTGGCTTTGGGTCTGAAGGAGGAAGGGAGCAGCAATGAAGACAGAAGAGAGCAGGAGCAGCTGGGAGGAGGAGGACGAGGGCACTGTGCAGGACGTCATATCAACAGGTCTTCAGGGAGTCTCTTCTCTGACATTAATTTCACTGAGGAATAATGGCCTTAATAATAAGTCAGAAGCACATTGGGAACAGGGTGGGGAAGCGGGAAGTGGCGATAACATGTGGGAAAGCCAGAACTGGAAGAACTCTCAGAACATCTGTACGTGACATTTTAGCATGATCACCTAAATATATTATTTCCAGGTTAGGTGTCGAACGCAGGGCTGTGGGCATAATGAGGACCCCCAAGCACGATCTCAACTGGAGAATTTAAAGCTGGAATTTGGAGGAGCTGGGAGGTCCTGCATATTGACTGCAATTGTAGAAGATGGTCTCAGGATGCTTAAAGAATGCACCCCGCTTTAATGATGCCTCGTTTCCTGTTCTGCTGGGGGAGTGAGGAGTTGGAGAAAGATACAATTCCCCAGCAATGGGAGGAAAAAACTTGTTGCTGCCACAAAGAAGGCGTAGCTGGAGGTGGCGCAGCTGACACAGTCCAAGATTCAGTGCAGGAAATGGTTCAATGACCTAACCAGTTCAGGGAAGGTGAGTACAGCTGCACATCCACCTATATCCTGTTGTGCACATTATGTCCCCCTCACTCTGCCTTTGCAAACCTGCTCCATCTATCACTCCTCACACCCACTTACCTTGTAAGCGTATCCAAACTTCTCTTTTTATATACTTCCTCACACCACCATCTATCCACCACTGCCTCTCACCCTCATACCTATGCAATTTGATGCCTCTGTCTGATAGTCACCAAATGCACTCCATCAATCTATGCCATTACAGTCAGTTATAAGTTTGTTCTTTCCCTCATTGCAGGGGAGGAGAGCACTGAACACCAAGAAGAGGGAAAGAACCAGAGGTGATCCTCCGAAGATTATGCAGAATACATTTACAGAGGAGGAAGTGATAGAAATCAGTGGCATCCCAGCATCCCTTGTTGTCAAAGATGGGGACATTCAAGCTGCCTGGAATCATAGAATCATCGAATGGATACAGCAAAGAATGAGGCCATTCGGCCGGTTGCGTACATGCCGGTTCTGTGATAAAGCAATTTAGCTAGTCCCACTCCTTGCCCCTTTCCTGCAACCCTACAAATGTTTTCTCTCCAGATAATTATCCAGTTCCTTTTGAAAGCCATGATTGAATCTGCTTCCATCACACTCTCGGACAGAGCATTCCAGATCCTAACTTCCCTCTGCAGAAAGAAGATTTTTCCTCATGTCGCTGTTGGTTCTTTTATCCTTCACCTTAAATCAGTGTCCTTTGGTTCCCCGCACTTCTGCCAATGGAAACAGTTTCTCCCTATCTACTCTGTCGAGACCCCTCATAATTCTGAAAACCTCTATCAAATCTCCTCTCAACCTTTTCTTGTCTAAGAAGAACAACCCCAGCTTCTCCAATCTATCCATGGACCTGAAGTTCCTCATCTCTGGAACCATTCTCATAAATCGTTTCTGCACCCTCTCTAAAGCCTTCATATCCTTCCAAAAGTTGGTGCTCAGAATGGGACACAATACTCCAGCTGAAACCAAACTAGTGTTTTATAAAGATTCATCACAACTTTCTTGCTTTTGTAATTGATTGCTCTATTTATAAATCCCATGTGTGCCTTTTTAACCACTTTCTCAACCTGCCCCTTCAATGATTTGTGCACATATACTCTCATGTTCCTCTGCTCCTGCACGCCCTATAGAATTGTATCTTGTAATTTATATTGCCTCTTCTCATTCTTCCTATCAAAATGTATCACTTTGCACTTCTTTCCAATAAATTGCATCTGCCATGTGTTCACCCATTCCTCCAGTCTATGTCCTCTTGAAGTCTATCACTATCATAGAAACATAGGAACATAGAGCAGGAGTAGGCCATTCAGCCCATCGAGCCTGCTCCACCATTTCATTAGATCATGACATCATCTACCTCAACACGCTTTCTCCATATCCCTTGATGTCATTAGTGTCCAGATATCTATCAATTTCTGTCTTAAACATGCTCAATGATTGAGCTTCACAGCCCACTGGGATAGACAATTCCAAAGATTCACCACCCTCTGAGGGAAGGAATTCCTGCTTACTTCAATCTTAAATGGCCTATCCCTTATTCAAGACTGTATCCCCTGGTTATAGACTCACCAGCCAGGGGAAACAGCCTATCCACATCTACCCTATCATGCCCTATAAGAATTCTGTAAGTTTCAATGAGGTCACCTCTCATTCTTTGAAACTCTAGAGAATACAGGCCCAGTTCCCTCAACAGGACAGGGTATTTCTTAAATGGTGAGAGGTTGGGAAGTGTTGATGTCCAAAGGGATCTGGGTGTCCTTGTTCATGGGTCACTAAAAGCTAACATGCAGGTATAGCGAGTAATTAGGAAAGCAAATGGTATGTTGGCCTTCATCACAAGTGGCTTTGAGTGCAGGAATAGAGATGTCTTGCTGCAATTATATGAAGCCTCGGTGAGACTGCACCTGGAGTATTGTGTACAGCTTTGGTCTCCTCATCCAAGGAAAAATATACTTGCCATAGAGGGAGTGCAATGGAAGTTCAGACTAATCCCTGGGATGGCAGGATTATTTTATGAGGAGAGATTATTTATAAGGCTAGTGTTCTGACTGCAGGAGGTGACATCAGTGACATCTCCCGTTTTCATTCCAGCATAGTATCTCTTTCGCCATGGACAGAGTAAAGCAGGACGAGGGAGCACAGGGCTTTGCCCACAGTGCCTTACATTGCCCCACATTGCCCTGTGTTCCGCATAAACAGCCTGGCCTCTTCATCAATCGAACGGGATTCCACTCCCTCAATGTCCAGCTGGTTTGTGACCACGAACAGCACATCATGTAGGTCTGTTCCCTATATTCTGGCAGCAGTCAGCATTCATTCATCCTGTACCAGTCTGCTATGCTGCTTTTATTCCAGCCAGGCTGACAGGTCACAGTCTGGCTACTAGGTGACAAGGAATATCCCATCCAGACACTGCTTATGACTCCTGTCAGAAACCCGGGCACAGATGCAGATGTGGCCTACACTGAGAGCCATACTGCCTCCCGAGACATCATTGAGCAGACTGTTAGTGTGCTCAGGCAACTTTTCATCAGCATAGACCTTTTCAGAGAAGAGGAGGAGAAGCAGGAGGTGGAGCAGGCGGAGGAGGATGATGATGAGGAGGAGGAGCAGGAGTTGGAAGAGCAGGAGGAGAAGGACGAGGAATAGGAGGAGGAGGAGGAGGAGAAGGGGGGACAGGGAGGAGGAGGAACATGAATAGGGGCAGGAGAGGGAGGGGAGGAGGAGAATGAGGAGAAGGAATAGGAATAGGAGCAGGAGGAGGAAGAGTAGGTGAGGAGGAGGAACAGGATTAAGGGAGGAGGGGGGAAGGAGGAGGAGGTGTAGAAGACAAGGAGGAGGAGGAGGAGGGGAGGAGGAGTAAGGGAGGAGGAGGAGTAGGGGAGGAGAAGGGGGAGGAGGAGGAGTAGGGGAGGAGGAGAGGAGGGGAGATGGAGTAAGGAAGGAGGAGGGGGAGGAAGAGGAGAAGGAGGAGGAAGAGTAGAGAGGAGGAGGAACAGGAGTAAGGGGGAGGAGGAGGAGGTGTAGGAGACAAGGAGGAGGAGGAGGAGGGGAGGAGGAGGAGTAAGGGAGGAGGAGTAGGGGAGGAGGAGTAGGGGAGGAGGAGAGGAGGAGGAGTAAGGGAGGAGGAGATGGGGAGCAGGAGGGGTAGGGGAGGAAGAGGGGAGGAGGAGTAGGGGAGGAGAGGAGGATGAGGAGTAGGGGAGGAGATGGGGAGGAGGAGGGGTAGGGGAGGAAGAGGGGAGGAGGAGTAAGGGAGGAGAGGAGGATGAGGAGTAGGGGAGGAGAAGGGGGAGGAGGAGGAGTAGGAGTAGGCAGATGAGGTGTAGGAGAGGAGGAGGAGTAGGAGCCGAGGAGGAGGAGAAGGAATAGGGAGTATGAGGAGTAGGAGAAGGAGGAGGAGGGAAGGGGAGGAGGAGTAGGGAAGGAGGTGGAGGAGCAAGGGAGGAGAAGGGGGAGGAGGAGGTGTAGGAGACAAGGAGGGGAGGAGGAGGGGAGGAGGAGCAGTAGGGGAGGAGGAGGAGTAGGGGAGGAGGAGGATGAGGAGGGAAGGGGAAGAGGAGGAGTAGGGGAAGGAGGAGAAATAGGGGAGGAGCAGTAGGGGAGGAGGAGGTGGAGGAGGAGGAGGGGGAGGAGGGCAGGAGGAGGGGGAGGAAGAACATTAATCCCCAGTGCCCCAGGTTAGCAGAGTTCGTGGAGAGCAGCACATTGAAGAGAGCATACATTCCATCCCACAATCGTCATCATTACTAACACTATCCCATCATTTTCCTTCAGTCCATCCATGTGGCACTTGACTTCACTATAGGACAAACATTAACATCAACACAAAATCCAGAACAATAAATAATTTTATCAAACACCTCAATTCCATCTCTAAGTGTCCGATGAAAGAAAGACTCACACTTCTACAACTCCTTTCACACCCTCGAAATGTCCCAAAACACCTTACAGTCAATCAATTACTTTTGAAGAGTTGTCACTGTTATGATGTAGGAAACAAACGAATATACATACGAATTAGGAGCAGCGGGAGGCCACTCAGCTCCTCGAGCCTGCTCTGCCATTCATGGCTGATCTGTTTGTGTTTCAAATTCCACACTCCCATCTACCCCCGATAACCTTTGATTCCCTTGCCGAACAAGAATTAATCTACCTCCGCCTTAAAAATATTCAATGACCCCGCCTCCACAACCTTCCAAGGCAGAGTGTTCCAAAGTTGCACAACTCTCTGAGAGAAAAAAAATTCTTCTCATCTCTATCCTAAAAGGGTGATCTCTATTTATAAAACAGTGCCCTCTAGTTCTGGACTCACCCACAAGAGGACATGGAACCCACAAGAAACATGGAAGCCAATTTGCTCAAAGCAAGATTCCACAAAAGCAATATGATGATGACCAGATAATTTGTTTTAGTGATCTTAGTTGAGGGATAAATATTGGCAGGAAACCAGGGAAAACTCCTACTCTACTTAGAGTAGTGCCATGGGATCCTTTTACGTTTTAATTCTTTCTGGAATGCACGGGTTGCTGACAAGGCCGCACTTATTGCCCATCCCTAATTGCACAACTGAGTAGCTTGCTAGACCATTTCAGAGGGCAGTTAAGAGTCAACCACATTGCTGTGGGTCTGGAGTCACATGCAGGCCAGACCAGGTAAGGACAGCAGATTACCTTCCCTAAGGGACATTAGTGAACCAGATGGGCTTTTGTGATAATCCAGTACATTCATTGGCACTATTACTGATGCTGTCCCCAGGCCCGGATGAGATGTATCCCAGGCTGTTATGTGAGGCAAGGGAGGAGATATCAGGGGCTCTGACACAAATTTTCAAATCCTCTCTGGCCACGGGGGAGGAGGTACTATAAGATTGGAGGACAGCGAATGTGGTATCATTATTCAAGAAGGGTAGCAGGTTTAAACCAGGTAATTACAGGCCTAACATCAGTGGTTGGGAAACTATTGGAAAAATTCTGAGGGACAGGATTAATCTCCACTTGGAGAGGCAGGGATTAATCAGGGATAGTCAGCGTGGCTTTGTCAGAGGGAGATCGAGGCGGTGACTAGATATGTAGATAAGGGTAAAGCAGTTGATGTAGTCTACATGGACTTCAGTAAGGCTTTTGATAAGGTCCCGCATGCGAGATTGGTTATGAAGGTACGAGCCCATGGGATCCAGGGTAATTTGACAAATTGGATTCAAAATTGGCTGAGTGGCAGGAGGCAGAGGGTGATGGTCGAGGGTTGTTTTTGTGATTGGATGCCTGTGACCAGTGGTGTACCGCAGGGATCGGTGTGGGATCCTTGCTGTTTGTAGTATACATTAATGATTTAGACGTGAATATAGGAGGTATGATCAGTAAGTTCGCAGATGACACGAAATTGGTGGTGTCGTAAATAGTGAGGAGGAAAGCCTTAGATTACAGGACGATATAGATGGGCTGGTAAGATGGGCAGAGCAGTGGTGATGCAGAGCAGTTGGGACGACTAATAAGGCAAGGGAATATACAATGGATGGTAGGACCCTAGGAAGTACAGACAGTCAGAGGGACCTTGGTGTACTTGTCCATTGATCACTGAAGGCAGCAGCACAGGTAGATAAGGTGGTTAGGAAGGCATGTGGGATACTTGCCTTTCTTAGCCAAGGCATTGAACATAGAATAAGGGAGGTTATGATGGAGCTGTATAAAAGCTAGTTAGGCCACAGCTTGAGTACTGTGTACCATTCTGGTCGCCACACTATAGGAAGGATGTGATTGCACTGGAGAGGGTGAAGAGGAGATTCACCAGGATGTTGCCTGGGCTGGAGCATTTCATCTATGAAGAGAGACTGTAAAGGCTAGGGTTATTTTCCTTGGAGCAGAGAAGGCTGAGAGGGGACCTGATTGAGGTCTACAAAATTATGAGGGACATTGATAGGTTAGATAGGAAGAAACTTCTTCCCTTAGCAGAGGTGTCAATAACCAAGGGGTATAGATTTAAGGTAAGGTGCAAGAGGTTTAGAGGGGATTTGAGGAAACATTTTTTCACTCAGAGGGTGGTTGGAATGTGGAACACACTGCAAGAGGTGGGAGAGGCAGGAACCGTCACAACAATTAAGTAGTATTTAGATGAGCACTTGAAGCGCCATAACATACAAGGCTATGGGCCAAGTGCTGGAAAATGGGATTAGAATAGTTAGGTCCTTAATGGCCAGCACAGACACAATGGGCAGAAGAGCCAGTTTCAGTGCTGTATAACTCTATGACTCCAGCTTTTTTATAATAAACTGAATTGAAATTCCCCAGCTGCCATGGTGGAATTTGAACTCATGTCTCTGGGGTATTATTCCTGCCTCTGGATTACTAGTCTGGTAACATTACCACTGTGCTACCATATGCAGCTGAAAGGGCAGATGGTGCCTTAGTTTAACATGTTATCTGAATAACAGCATCGCTGTCAGTGCAGTACTTCCTCAGAACTGCACTGAAATGTCAGCCTAGACAATTTCCTTAAATTCCTAGAGTGAGGTTTGAACCTGTGACTTTCTGACTCAGAGAGCTGAGTGCTACCACTGAGCCATGGCAAATGCTTAAGCATGATGGAAAGCAAAAAAAATGCTGCCTAAGATTATTTTGGTTCTAAATTCTAGTCAGTTCAAAGTTTTTCTTCCATTTAAGTTTTGTTTTACATCTCTTAATTTTGGTTTCAGCTTGCAATTGTTTCTCCCCTCACTCAGTCTGCAGGACCCACCATGGGTTTTCCTTTGGGAATGCCCACATAGCTGAATGTCTGCAGGAAGTAGAGGAAAAGGAATCCACAGAGGTAAGTTCTGAAAATATCACAGGAGCGGTTGAGACCCTTACATGGATATCCACCAACAATCATTTGCATACCTGATGCCCCTACTCTGCTTGGGAGACCCCTTGAGGGTTCCCTTACCCAAGACAACTGCAGCGAAGCCCATAGTTCCCACAGATCCATCACAGAGCATATGATAGGCATTCTGAGTCACCAGTTCTGGTGCCTGATCGTCAGGAAGTATCAGCCAACCAATCATTGTAGGGGAAGAAGAAGAGAGACATGAAGAGCTGGAAGAGGATGAGGAGGTCACAGAGTTGTTGAATGATTCAGCACAGATGGAGGCCATTTGACCTATGATACCGATGCTGGCTCTTTGATAGAACTATCCGATTGGTCCCACTCATCTGCTCTTTCCCCCAGCCCTACAAATGTTTTCGCTTCAAGTATTTATCCAATTCCCTTTTGAAAGTTATAGCTGAATCTGTTTACACACCCTTTCAGGCAGTGCATTCCAGATCACAATTCATTACATAAAAAAGGTGTTCCCCCTAGGCCTCTTTCAAGTTGCTAGATCTACTCACCAAACAATAATAAAACTTTTTCCTCAGTATATTTTCCCACCATCTTCTCTGGCCAAGAATTTCTACAACAGTAACCAGGACCTCAGAACACAGAACCAGGTCCCAACAGCACTCCTGTGCCCAGCATAGCACTCACACCAGATAAAGCAGCCAAAATGGCTTGCCCTAATCCAATAACTACCTCTAACCTGAGTGTGTGCCCCCATGGTGTTTCACCTGTGGGGGTGGGTGGGGGGTGGGGCGGGGGGGGGGGTGCAGTGTCCTGATCTCCTAACCAATCTGGGGCTTCTTTTCACTGTATCCCCATGGCAGGAGCATGTGAGATGACTGCAAGAAGCTCCTGACATTCAGATGGTCCAGTTCTATCAAAGTTTGATGAGGCTGACCCTGGTTGTTTTCAGCCTCTTGTGAAGTAATTGAGATGGGTGGGTAATGGAAAAGAAGAATGGGTCAGAGTAGGATGAGTGTACTTCCATCTGGAGAGAGAAACTCATTCCCACGTCTGACCTGTCCTTGCCATAGGCTCCATGCCACTGTGCTCAGCTACATCATGACAGAAACCAATTCATTGGAGTGCCAGCCTGGATGCTGTGCTAAAGTCACCTTCTGACACAGAGGCAAGATTACTCATCACTGAGCCACAGTATGTCACAAACACCTATCCTAGCCAAGCAGCTTGCATGGTTTGGGTTAGTGCAGAGCACCATGGAGATCAGTGCTTGTGTGTAGTATTCTGTATGTGGAGGCAAGTGCACAGTGAAACTATATGGATATTCACAGGTGAGTGCAGAGAAACAGAAGGGTAAGAAGAACCAGATGATGTTTGCACAAGTTGGTGTACAGCAAAAGAAGAGGGTGACTAGCTACCACATTTTTGCCCTCCAGGAGAAGCTGTTGAATTTCTTCCTGCACTGTGCTGGAGGTGTTAATACTGCCTATTGCCTCCTGTGAAGCTCCTCAGCCAACTGCTTTGGGATCACTGTGACCACAGGAGCGGGAAAGACACTTCATCTTGTTCACCAATTCACCAGATGAATCTGGATAACACTTGCTAGGACCCTTCTGGCTCAGGTCTAGAGTGATACCTGGTTCAACTTGCCAAACTGCCCTCACATAACCAGTTCTGATTTAAGTTTTAGTTTAAACCTCAATTAGGTTATCTACAAGCTACTGAGCGAATGAATTCACCCTTTCTTGTTGAATCATCAAGGACAATGTCAGATACCTGGTTGTGCATTATAAGATCATTTATTGGTTACAAAATCACTACATAAAGTTACAGTTGGATATCAGTTCACTTGATAGATATGGATAGATGTAGTCAGACTTCACTAGCAATCTAAATAGCAAATTGTTCATGGACTGAGTTACTTAATAAAATGAGTAGCTACATTTACACAGGCAATTCAGTGCATCACTGCAAACCAGCTTTAACAGACACTGCATATTAATTATAGGAGCGATCAGAGTCTAAGATTGTTATACCCGGTGAGATTGCTTTAGTTTTAAACACCTAGATAACTGACAAGTTCACAGCTTTGTTGTCCAGTTTATTGGATAGACTATTGTCTACATACTGGTTGTTAGAAATGTGGCAGTATTTATACCTCAGCTGGAATTTTATGCAAACTCCCCCAACCCCTGGGAATGGACAGGGAGGTGGGATGCTGAGGGGTGCCATGCCCCTCCGGTGGTATTTTATCATCAGTGGGGGTGGTGACGGGCGGTACACCTGCCCTTGGGTCAATTGAAGCCCTTTAAGTGGCTAATTAATGGCCACTTAAGAGCCTGTTCCTGCCGCTGCTGGGCACTTTGCCACTTGGGAAGGCCACCCAGTAAAACCGGGAGACCTCCCTGCAGTCTCAGTGGGGATGGCCCTCATGATCAGGCACCCTGTGCCCCCATGGAGGACCCCTGCAGCAGCAAGTGCTGGAACACCACCGTCCTCACAATCGACCCCAACCCTTGCCAGGGCCTTCCTGATTGGCCCTGGCAATCCCCGACCCAACCTACTAGTATTCTTGGCCACCTCGATGGCTACCGCCCTGGGGACTGCTGCTGTTCCAGCAGTGGTCACCACTCCTGATGGTGCTGCTGGGACTGTAGAGCTGCCTGCCCTCTGATTGGATGGCAGCTTTTGGAAGCAGTAGCCATGACTGCAAGCAGCTGATTGCCTTAGGACCATAAATACCATCGTGGCTTCCAGGGCCGGCGGAGGTGGGCTCACCCCCAAATTTCCAGCCAGTGTGTGGGACCACAGCATATGCGTTAAATCCCATTCCTTATCTTTAGAGGGATGGGCACTTGAAGGAAATAAACTTGCAGAGCTATGGGAAGCGAGCAGGGGAATGGGACTGACTGGATTGCTCTACAGAGAGCTGACATAGACCCGATGGGCCGAATGGCCTCCTTCTGTACCGTAAATGGCTCTGTGACTCTATGGTCTGGATTATGGAGGTGGGAAACAGGATCCGGGTCTGGTTTTGCATCTGAAACCTGCCTCCTGTGGGAAGCTGATTCAGATTACTATTTTCAAAGGAATAAAACCCTTAATGGATATGGAGACGGGTTTCCTGTCCTCTTAGAGCCAGTGGGATTGAAAATGGCTGTGTATCAGATGAAGTGTGGGCTCATGTAGATTTCCATGGCAGCCATCACTGAGGCTGTTGGTTGTCCTGGGGAAATATCTGTCTTCCAACACCATCACAGGGAGCTGGAGGGCTGGCACTACAGGCAGGGCAGACCCTCACTTCATTGATGTCCACCTAGAGATAATGCTGGAGGCCACGAAAGAGAGGAGGGAGGTCCTTTTTCCAAAGAGTGGCAGGAGGAGGCCACCTCATCGTGCAGCAGGGGCACCTCTCTGTTCAGTGGTATCCCCCTCCACCCCCTTGTCCTCCTCCACTCTCACCTCCAGCTCCTCCCCCGATGAGCTGTTTCCTTCGAGGGCCTCACTGTCCTCAAAGTCCACACCTCTCTGGAGGGCCATGTTATGGTGAATGTAGCAGACCACCACAATGACAGAGACCCTTGCAGGAGGGTATTGGAGGGTGCCACCTGACCGATCCAGGCACTGGAATCGCATCTTCACAAACCCGATGGCCTGCTCAATGTTGTCCTGCTGAACAGGTGGCATTGGTTATTTTTCCTCTGTGCCTCTGTCTGGGGCTCCCATAGAGGGGTCAGTAGCTATCTATCAAGGGATTTCCCTTGTCCCCTTGGAGTCAGCCATGCACTTTGGGAGATGGAGTGAAGATCTGAGGCAGCCTGGAGTGGCGGAGGATGAAGGAGTCATGGAGTAAGCACACACATAGAGGAAGCTCTTGTGGTCATGGGCCAGTTGGACGTTGAGGGAGTGGAAGCCCTTCCTGTTGATGATCTCACTGGCTGGTCGCTGGATGCCTTGATGGCTACTTGGGTGCAAGCGATGATGCCCTGCAGCTGGTGGAATCCACTGATGGAGGCTGAACCCAATGCCCACTGTGCCTGCGCAGGCTCATCTGTGTCAAATTGGATATAGTCCGTGCCCTCCTGAAGATAGCATCCGTGACCTGTCTGATAACCTGATGAGCTGTCAACTGCAAGATGCCACCTAGGTCCATGGTTGATCCCTGGAATGAGACAGTTGAATAGAAGTTCAGGGAAATGGAGACCTTGATGGCTGCAGATGGGGGATTGCCATGGGGGCCAAGAGGCCTCAGGTCATTGTGGATCAGAGCACACAGGACCGAAACCATCTGCCTGGATTGGCACAGCCTCCTATAGCGCTGGTGCCCTGTCATTTGCAGGTAGCTGACTATTGGGCGGTGGACCCGGTGTCTTGGGTAATGTCTTCTTCCCCGTGCTCCTCTGGCCTCCTGTTGTCCAGGAGGTTGCATCTGCTGCAGCTTATCCTGGCTGCTCTGTCCAATGTCAGGAAAGCCTGTTTCCATCTGAACTGCCTCAGCTGGCCTTCATGTGTTCACCAGCCCGTCCCCACCAATTCCAGCTGCCTAAGTAATGCCAGTGGCCTCACGTCCCTCTCTGATTCCTGCTACTCACCACTGAGAAAAGCAAGTCTTACAGCTGCAGCTCGATGGCACTTTTGAAGCAGCTGAGCATTTTTTGTGCCTCTGCAGTCTTTTAATAGGCCTTTCCCATAGCCCTCATGGCTCCCCCCCTCCCCCCCATCCCCGCTGTGTTCACATCTTGAAAACTCTGTCATGTTCCCCCATGGCGTCGTCCACATTCCCAGCCTTTAAAAATTCAAACCTGCTCCTGACAAACCTGTTAATGAGCTCTTCAATGAGCTCAACAGGTAATTAATTGAAGGCGTGTACCTGACTCAATCCCTCACTGCTGGCATCTCTTTAAAAATAGCGTCGCTTTCTGGAGACGGCAGGTCCCGGTGCCGACCTCCATGAACGCGATATTCAGAATGCGCTCGCTTCTGCACCCGCACACAGCGGGCTATAAAAATTTGGTGCTATGAGTCAATTTCCTTCCTTTCCGCTCCTGGCAGTGGGGTTAATCTGTTCCACCTGGATCTTTGGTTTTGACTGAACCCACATGATTCATCAATGCTGATACCTTAGCTAGATTCAGTCTCATCTTTCACTGACCTAGAACCATAGAACCAAAGAAAAAATACAGCACTGAAGGAGGCCATTTAGCCTGTCGTGTCCGTGCTGGCCGAAAAGCTAGCTACCCAATCTAATTCCACTTTCCAGTACCAGGTCCATAGCCTTGCAGGTTACAGCACTTCAGGTGCATGTCCAGGTACCTTATAAATGAGTTGAGGGTTTCTGCCTCCACCACCGTTCCTGGCAGTGAATTCCAGACACCCACCACCCTCTGGGTGAAAAAGTTTTTCCTCATGTCCCCTCTAATCCTTCTATCAATCACCTTAAATCTGTGCCCCCTGGTAATTGAGCGAGGGGAAATAGGTCTTTCCTGTCTACTCTATCTAGCACCCTCATAATTTTGTACACCTCATTTAAGTCACCCCTCAGCCTCCTCTATTCTAAGGAAAACAAACCTAGCCGATCCAATATTTCCTCATAGCTACAACTTTTAAGTCTTGGCAACATTCTTGTAAATCTCCTCTGCACTCTCTCCAGAGCAACCACATCCTTCCTGTAATGTGGTGACCAGAACTGTACGCAATACTCTAGCTGTGGCCTAACCAGCATTTTATACAGTTCCAGCATTACATCCCTGCTTTTGTATTCTATACCTCGGCCAATAAAGGAAAGCATTCCATATGCCTTCTTCACCACTTTATCTATCTGTCCTGCCACCTTTAGAAATCTGTGGACATGAACTCCAATATCTCTCACTTCTTCGACCCCTCTCAATATCCTCCCGTTTATTGTGTATTCCCTTGCTTTATTTGCCCTCCCCAAATGCATTACTTCACACTTCTCCGGATTGAATTCCATTTGCCACTTTTCCACCCACTCAACCAAACCATTGATATCATTCTGAAGTCTACAGCTATCCTCTTCACTATCAACTACACGGCCAATTTTTGTGTCATCAGCAAATTTCCCAATCATGCCTGCCACATTTAAGTCCAAATCATTAATATACACCTCAGGCACTTCTATCTTTAAAGGACACTTCTCTTTGCTTAACTAGCTGCAACACCCTCACAAGGTAACTCGATGCTTTACTCCCTGTCCTGATACATTGGATCTGTAAAGTCTTCTCATAGAGTCATAGAAACATTTACAAATAGGAGGAGGCTATTCAGCTCATCAGGACCATACCAGTTCTCTGTGGAGCACTCCAGTCAGTCCCTCTCCCTCGCTCGATCCCCATAGCCCTGCAAGTCTATTTCCTTCAAGTGCCCACCCAATTTCCTTTTGAAGACATTGATCATCTCCACTTCCACCCGCTGCGTAAAAAAGTTCTTCCTCATATTCCCCCTGCATCTCTTTCCCAAAGCTTTCAATCTGTGTCCCCTAGTCCTTGTACCATCAGTTAATGGGAACAGTTTTTCCTTGTCTAACTTATCGAAGCCTGTCATAATCTTGTACACTTCTAATAAATCTCCGCTCAATCTCCTTTGCTCCAAGGAGAACAACCCCAGCTTTTCCAACCTAACCTAATGACTAAAATCCCTCATCCCTTGAACCATTCTGGTGAATCACCTCTGTACCCTCTCAAGGACCCTCACATCCCTCCTAAAGTGTGGCGACCAGAACTGGGCACAATACTCTAGCTGGGACCTACCAGAGCTATATAAAAGTTCAGCATAACCTCCCTGCTTTTGTACTCTATGCCACTAATGAAGCCCAAGATCCCATATGCTTTGCTAATTATTCTCTGTGATTTCCACCCTCAGTATCCTTGGATACATCTCATCTGGCCCTGGTGTTTTATCCACTTTAGGTATAAACAGCCTATCTAATACTTCCTCTTCATCAATTTTAAACCCCTTTAGGTTCCTCTTTCAACATTGCCTGGGTTGCATCTTCTTCCTTGGTAAAGACAGATGCAAAGTATTCATTTAATACCTCAGTGATGCCCTCTGCCTCCATGTGTAAATCCCCTTTCTGGTCCCTAATTGGCCCCACTCCTCCTTTTACTATTTATATGCCTATAGAAAACTTTGGGATTTCCTTTAATATTAGCTGCCATTCTCTTTTTACACTCTCTCTTTGCTTCTCTTATTTGCTTTTTCACTTCCCCTCTGGACCTTCCATATTCAGCCTGGTTCTCAATAGTATTTTCTACTTGGCATCTGTCATAAACACACTTTTTCTTCTTTATCTTAATCTCTACCACTTTTGTTATCCAGGGAGCTCTGTATTTGTTTGCCTTACTTTTCCCCTGCAAGGGAACATACGTTGTCTGTGCCCGAACAATCTCTTCTTTGAAGGTAGCCCAGTGTTCATCTACTGGTTTTCCTGCCAGCTTTTGACTCCAATTTATTCGCCCCAGCTCCATTCTTACCCCAATGAAGTTGGCCTTCCCCCAGTTAATTATTTTTACCTCTGATTGCTCTTTGTCCTTTTGCATATTCTGCCTAAGCCTTATGATACAATGATCACTATCCCCTAAATGCTCTCCTCACACTTATCTGTATTAAATTCCGTCTCCACTTGTTTGTCCATTCTGCTAGCCTATCTATGTCCTGTTGCAGGCAGTTCCTATAATCGTCAATGCTTGCCATACCTTCAAGTCTGGTATCATTGGCAAATTTTGAAATTCTACTCGGATTCCAAAATCCAAGTCATTTATACATATTCTATATAGCATTTGTTGGGAATAGGTTCGTACTGAACAAAGAGAACCAAAATGACCTAACAGAGAGACTGCTACTCCCACAATAACAAAAAGAAAAGTTTGTTTATTATAGAGAAAGGTTACTACAGACTGTCTTATTACTGCTCCTACGACAGGTTATCTACCTTTCGAGGGGTGCAATATGCTTGTAGTTTACATGTGAATATCATATGTTAATATGGAAGTTTCTCTACATTGATTTAACCATTCAGAGTGACACTTGTATCAGAAGCTCTTCCCCCACCCACTCCTTCTACCAGAAAACCTGTCAATATGCAGTCCTGTGACTGGCACATGGCATTACTTGGAGTGGGACAGATATCGTGCCTTCTTTTTATGACAACTTCCATATATTCATCTTGCATTTCTCGAGGGCCTTTGACATAAATAGATGTGGACAGTGGCATGTTTATCCTCTCTGGGTGTTCTCCTAAATGGGGAACAGGATTTTTGCATTGGTCAAGGAATGACAACTACATACAGACCTTCCTGGTGCAATTACCCCCACAGTTTTACGGCATTATGTTCGTATGTTCATTAATTCGTTTTTCGCTTTTCCTTAGTGTGAACTAACTGAGAGCTTGCATTTGCGAAAAGCCATTTGGAGCATTTAGTTCAACAGCAGAATTCAATTTTGTGTGGTCAGCTTCCAAGCTAAAACTCCATTTTAAACACAGAGCTCCTACAAATCTTAAAGCCAGAATTTACATGACATTATGCCCACAAACGGAGTCAATAGGTGAAAGTTTCTAACCTGAGGTTGCCAGATTTTATTAGGTAAGGGTGTTAAATGTTATGGAACTAAGGTGGGTAGATGGAGTTCAGATACAGATCAGCCATGATTTAACTGAATGGTGGAATAGCCTCGAGGGCTGAATGACCTCCTCTTCCTATGTTCCTAGGTGGTTTAGGCAACAGGTCAAGGTGAGTGAACAGGTAGGTCAAAGTCAGACAGATGGTCAAGATGAGCCACCAAGTCAAAGGCACAATGCAAGCAGAGCAGTGCCCTGCATGCAGGTCACCTTCAATGACTGAAGGATTGAGCAGCTGCAATCCTTTATATCCTTCAGCAGAACCTAAACCAGCTCCTGATAGACATGGGCCTTTTTGCTTCTTGTTGTATGTAAATGAGCAGTGACCCAAATTTCAGGTACTGCCCCTAATTTCCACCGCTGCTTCTCACAAGTGCAGATTGTAGGGGTATATCGAATCAGTGGGCGTTTTGTCTCCTTCTGGAGAGTGACCTCTAACCCACCTCCACTGAGGATCCCACCGTCAAAGTCACCACCACCATCACCTCCAGCAGATCATTCTCGGCTGTTACAGGGTGTATTAGTCAATCAGCTGTGCATATGTGCCTCATGCTGGTGACTGATGCCTTGTTTGGTGAAAGCAGCCAGTTTATCAGCAACATAAAAGGCCATTCAGTTTTAGAGTCACTAGATGCTCCTAAGTTCAAGAACCTAAATTTCCATGATTTTTTCCCAGGATTTCCTGAACTCTTCTGGTTGTAACTATGACAGATGAGCAGAAGGACTCCCCCACAGAAATTCACTGCTAAAGTATTGTAGATGGCAACAATCTGCCAATATAATCAATCTAACCAACTTCATCAACAGGGTAGGAGACCATTCCACCATTCAACTGGACAGTGACCAACAGCACTGGATCCTCCCTGTTAATCTTGGCAGCTGCCATAAGAAGGCCCTTGCATTTATATAGCATCTTTCATGACCTCATGACATTCCAAAGCATATTAAACCCAGTCAAGTACTTTCGAAGTGCAGTCACTGTTGCAGAGTAGCAAACGTGGCAGCCAATTTGCACACAGCAAACTCCCACAAAGACCAAAGTGACTAATGACCAGATAATCTGTTTTCAGTAATGGTGGTTGAAGCTTAATATTGGCCAGGACACAAGGGAGAACTGCCCTCCTCTCCTTTGTCCTTTTACGTTAACTTCAGAATTTAGGGCCTCAGTTTAACATTTCCTCTGAAAAACAGCACCTCTGATAGTACAGCACTTCCTCAACACTGCACTTGTGTTTCATCCTGGATTATGAGCTTAAGTCCATGGAGTTGGATTTGAATCTACAAACTTCTGACTCAAAGGTGTGAGCTACCCTCTGAGTGACAGCTGACACCTTTATGTGCTCATGTGATAATGCATTTGGTTTGAAGGCATTTCCCCATACTTTACTGTTTCACTCAATGGGTAAGTGCCTAGGAAGATACTCACAGACAGATATCATCCTTTACAATCTTATCCATTGACAGCTCTTTGAGTAACTACAGTGCATGCAGAGCAATGTTCTGATGAGGCCCAAGCAGCCACCATAGGTTACACAATAGTAACCTGACAGGAATGGACTCACAATAGGCTCCAAGATAGTATCCCATGTGTGGACTTGCCTCCCACCCCTTCAAGAGGCTGCACATGTGAAAAGAAGGAGGCAGTGCCTGCCAGCACTGGCAGTAGCACCAGAGTCACAGGGCTATCAGAATCACAGGACCATCAGAGTCACAGGACCATCAGATTCACAGGACCATCAGAGTCACAGGACCAGCAGATCCACAG
Source organism: Heterodontus francisci (assembly GCF_036365525.1). NCBI lineage: Eukaryota > Metazoa > Chordata > Chondrichthyes > Heterodontiformes > Heterodontidae > Heterodontus > Heterodontus francisci. The sequence continues at coordinate 96,426,184 of NC_090385.1, forward strand.
GACCATCAGAGTCACAAGACCATCAGAGCCAGAGGACTATCAGAGTCACAGGACCATCAGAGCTCAGGACCATCGGAGTGACAACAATCAGATCCACAGGACCATCAGATTCACAGGACCATCAGAGTCACAGGACCAGCAGATCCACAGGACCATCAGAGTCACAAGACCATCAGAGCCAGAGGACCATCAGAGTCACAGGACCATCAGAGCTCAGGACCATCGGAGTGACAACAATCAGATCCACAGGACCATCAGAGTCACAGGACCATCAGGGCTCAGGAACATCAGAGTGACAACAATCAGATCCACAGGACCATCAGAGTCACAGAATCATCAGATCCACAAGGACCATCTGAGTCACAGGAGCATCAGAGCTACAGGACCATCAGAGCTCAGGACCATCAGAGCCTCAGGTCTATCAGAGCCAGAGGAGCATCAGAGTCTAAGCATTTAACCGAGTATGGCATCAAGGAGCCCTAGTAAAACTAAGGTTAATGGGAATCAGGGGGAAAAACGTCCGCTGGCTAGAGTCATACCGAGTGCAAAGGAAGATGGTTGTGGTTGTTGGAGGTCAATCATCTGAGCTCCAGGACATCACTGCAGGAGTTCCTCAGGGTAGTGGCCGAGGCCAAACCATCTTCAGCTGTTTCATCAATGACCTTCCTTCAATCTTAAGGTCAGAAGTGGGGATGTTCACTGATGCTTGCACAATGTTCAGCACCATTTGTGACTCCTCAGATATTGAAGCAGTCCGTGTAGAAATGCAGCAAGACCTGGACAATATCCAGGCTTGGGCTGATAAGTGGCAAGTAACATTCGCACCACACAAGTGCCAGGCAATGACCATCTCCAACAAGAGAGAATCGAACCATCTCCCCTTGACATTCAATGGCATTACCATCGCCGAATCCCCCACTATCAACATCCCAGGGGCTACCATTGACCAGAAACTGGACTGGAGTAGCCATATAAATATCGTGGCTACAAGAGCAGGTCAGAGGCTAGGAATCCTGTGGCGAGTAACTCACCTCCTGACTCCCCAAAGCCTATCCACAATCTATAAGGCACAAGTCAGGAGTGTGATGGAATACTCTCCACTTGCCTGGATGGGTGCAGCTCCAACAACACTCAAGAAGCTCGACACCATCCAGGACAAAGCAGCTCGCTTGATTGGCACCCCATCTACAAACATTCACTCCCTCCACCACCGACGCACAGTGGCAGCAGTGTGGACCATCTACAAGATGCACTGCAGCAACTCACCAAGGTTCCTTAGACAGCACCTTCCGAACACGCAACCTCTACCAACTAGAAGGACAAGGGCAGCAAATGCATGGGAACACCACCACCTGCAAGTTCCCCTCCAAGTCACACGCCATCCTGACTTGGAACTATATTGCTGTTCCTTCACTGTCGCTGGGTCAAAATCCTGGAACTCCCTTCCTAACAGCCCTGTGGGTGTACCTACCCCACATGGACTGCCGCGGTTCAAGAAGGCTGCTCACCACGACCTTCTCAAGGGAAATTAGGGATGGGCAATAAATGCTGGCCTGGCCCGCGATGCCCACATCCCATGAATGAATGAAAAGAAAAGAGCCACAGGACTATCAGATCCACAGGACCATCAGAGTCACAGGACCATCAGAGTCACAGGACCATCAGAGTCACAGGTCTATCAGAGCCACAGGTCGATCAGAGCCACCGGATCATTAGGTCCACAGGACCATCCTGAGGCTCACGGGTAGCAGATGCTATCACATAGACATCTGATTCAGAGAAAGAATGCACCAATCACTATTGGGCTTAGCTCCAATCTTCCAATCTCAGGCCACAGAATTGCCCATTACTGCTTATTCATTCCCAGGTCACAGTTCATCTATACATGCTGCACAACTGATTTGTGCAAAAAATATTTTATCAAGGCCCCCACCTCACCTCCCTGAGGTGCCCTTGGCTCTTGTGCCACTCCCACACAGCTGAACAGATGAGAAGTGCTGCTGGAAAGGTCCAAGCTTTACAAAAGTAAGTTGCCGGATTTCTATTTCATTTTCTTTATCCTCGAGGCATGTACCATACTCCAGCTGGGAGTTTGGCAGAAAGTCTAACTCTGCTCGTCTACCTATGCAGCTCCTGAGACTGTGGCCAGGAGCTGCTTGTGGCTGTGTTACAGACCTGTACTCACAGGTAACTGGTTTGACTTTTCCCAAAGTCATTTTGCCCAGAATCCTTACAGTGCGTGGAGATTGAATAAGTTTAAGCTATAATATGCATTGGTACTGAACCAGAGCTCAAAAGAGAAAGGTTTGTGTTCCAGATCATTACTGCATGTTTTACACATTATCAATACTTGGCACTGACACCCCGCACCATGAAGGTGGTGGGTGGGGGAGGGGGTTTCAATATCCCCTGTTCTTAAACTTTTGATGTGTTCCACTGTAGAGGTTCCTGGTGGATAAAAACCAGCTTAAATTCAGTCAGTGCATATTTGAAGGATTTTGGTGGAAATCTATGTTTGTAACAGAAATGAGCACTTTTGAAAAAGTCCCTTCTGGGACTCACGTTGAATGATGTTTTTCAATTTAAGGAAAATTTTCCTTGCCATCACTGTGTGTGGTCCTGTGGAATAATTTTGTATATTCAGTCCCTGTGAGCCAGAGAGGAACATTGCCTTAACCAGCAGTGTCAGTCAGAGCAAAAAAGATGAATTCATAAGTGGATTCCCAAGATTACCCAGCTTAGTCATACTAGATGGAATTTTAGTGATGCAATCTTGGAGCTGCAGTACTGAGGGAATGCTGCACTATTGGAGGCACTACTGAGGACTTATTACACTGTCAGACGTGGGGACAGCGCACACATGAAACGTTGATCTGCTTGAGTGACTACCAGCTGTTTGTTATTGTATGTGAGCTTGTCCTGCAAGAAAGTAGTGAGAGGTTTTGGGTATATGCACATCAGAGTAGAATAGCATTGTTGATGTGTACAAGCTGGCATAGGCGTGAGGAGGTGAAGTATTATTGCAGCAGCTGCAGTAAGAGTAGAAGGAAGCAGAATGCAGCCCTCACTCAGTACTGCAGCTGTCTCCTCTGTCTCCATGTTCAGGCAGCTTGCGTAGAAATCATTTTGCCACCTCTGGACAGCAGATGTCCCTCCACCTACCAAACTCTTCCAGTAAACCCTCCAACATTGTGTTCAAAGACCCTGGGAGTGGACGTGAGGGCCTTACAACTGCTTCTCAGCCTTTCATTATCTTCAGCAATGGCTGCCTGCAGCCTAGTGACAGGCTGCCTTAAAATAGTGTCAGGAACATGTAAAACTGACACCTGAGATTAGGTGAGCTGTCAATCAACAGCAGCAGTGGTTCCCCTTGCCTACTTACCTTATTTAACATAATGAGAGGCACGAATTTGGGGCCTTACTGTACCCACATAATCAGACATGCAATATGAGCATGAAAACGCAATTAAGACAATTTTGATCCTAGGTGTCTGCCCTCTCAGGTGGATGTAAAAGATCCCATGGCACTATTTGAGAATAGCAGGGAAGTTCTACCCGGTGTCCTGGTCAATGTTTATTCCACAATCAATACCACCAAGCTGCATGATCTGATCATTATCACATTGCTGTTTGTGGGAGCTTGCTGTCGTATATTGCCTCCCACTGCGCCACCCCCCCCACCCCCACCACCCCCACCTCCCGCCCCAGTACAATAGTGACTACACTTCAAAAAGTGCTTCATTGTCTGTTAAGTTCTCTGAGGTCATAAAACACTCAATAGAAATGCATTGAAGGTACGGGGATGCAGTGGGAGCAAGAGACTCCTTTGAATAGTTTTTGGAGAGAAAGGCAGTTCGTATACTCCAAGCACTGGACACGAAGAAAGTTTTGGATATAGAAATACATGCGAGAATAATTACTACAAGCTGTTAACTTGATGAAATGGAGCCAGCACATTATAAACACAATCATGGAAAATGATAGAACTAGCAAACAGATTATGCTGTCATGCTGGCAACATAGACACATACATATTGACCAGAAAAATAACAAAAGCCAACCAACAGCTGGTAACAGTCTCCAAAAAACAAATACATCTCTCACACATCTGAATAGAGACCAACAGTGCCTCATTACACTGAGAGCACAGTAAGACACAGACTTATCATAACTTTAGTTTTAGAGATACAGCACTGAAACAGGCCCTTCGGCCCACCGAGTCTGTGCCGACCAACAACCACCCATTTATACTAATCCTACACTAATTCCATATTCCTACCACATCCCCAACTGTCCCTATATTTCCCTATCACCTACCTACACCAGGGGCACTTTATAATGGCCAATTTACCTATCAACCTGCAAGTCTTTGGCATGTGGGAGGAAACCGGAGCACCCGGAGGAAACCCACGCAGACACAGGGAGAACTTGCAAACTCCACACAGGCAGTACCCAGAATTGAACCCGGGTCCCTGGAGCTGTGAGGCTGCAGTGCTAACTAAAGACACATGTCCACCCACCATTCCAGCACTTGGACAGTGGAAAATTACACTAAAGTTTATAGGACTACATTTCATTTCCATTTGGCCGATATTGCGTTTGACAGGGAATTCACCACCTCTCCAAACCGCTGATGCCGCCTGTGCCCAGGGAGTTACATTCTCATGCACGCTGTGTCTGGAAGTTGCTATGCCTGGATGTGTAACAGATGACTGATCCTCAGAGCTGAGAGTAGCAGTACAGGATAGAACTGAGAGTAGCAGTGAGGTGCAGAGGTAGACTTTGACAGGAATGCTATGATCCATATAGTCGGAATGAAATCCACATATCAAATTCATGGGCATTTGGGTCTCAGTAATTCTGGTCCATAGAGTTAAAGAATCAGCCAAGGTTCCTGCGATTGTTGCTTGAAGGTATCGGCATAGGAAGCAGAGAGGACAGGACTGCATCCAGCTGTGATGTTCTTACAAAGGTCATTATTGTATCCAACACTTATTGTCGAGGCTCACACAATAAAAACAGCTACATGTCTGAGGCCTCCAGTACAGAGGGAATGCAGCACTGTCAGAGGTGCTGCCTTTCATTTGACATGTTAAACCAAGGCCCTGTCTGCCCTTGAAGGGAGATACAAAAGATCCCATGGCATTATTTGTAGAGGAGGAGAGGAGCTCTAAAATAGGTGTAGTCGTGTTGTCCTGATTGACTGTTGAGACTTTGGCAAACAGTTTGGTTTATTCAGGTCTTCCACCATTTTTAGAGAAACTCAGAGGAAAATAGTCTTTGTTGGATCTTATTGTGTGCATTCAGGCTGCCTGATGTGTTTCCCTGAAGCGACTACACTTCAAAAGTACTTCATCGACTCTGAAGTGCTTTGATACTTCCTTTGGTATTGAAAGTTGCTATATAAATGCAAGTCTTTCGATCTTTGGTTGAGCAAAGCTATTTGATAAAAATACTGTTTGGTTTGCAGTGCCTGTGGGTTTTTGATCCTTTTGTGATCATATTATGGTTGTCACTCATTTTACTGTCACTTCTTGTTTCTCTCATACATGATAGGTTTCTAATTGCCACACAGACAAATCTGAGTCATAATCGGATGAGAAAGGGCCAGTCCATCAAAACCTTTCCTTCCACAGATCCTGTACACTCTCCTCTACCTCTACCCACCCATTTAATGTCCTCCCACAGCTCATGAACACTTTCCCCTATCATGAATTCTATCCACTCATTTAATCTCCTCCCACAGCCCATGAATGCTCTACCCTGCACTCTACAAAAAAAAGGGAGTATAATGCATGAATTTTTCAAGTGAGAACCAGGCCGAATGCAATAAGTTGAGTGGGAAAGTGAGGAGGAAACTAAGACTGGTAAAGGAGGGGGGGTGGGCCCTATTAAGGACGAAGATATGTGCTTAGAGGAATACTTAATGAGTACCTTGTATCAGTGTTTACTAAGGAAAAGGATGCTGACAAAATATTGGTCAAAGTGGAGATGGTAACGATAATGGATGGGGTGAAAATTGATAGGCAAGATGTACTGGAAAAACTGGTTATGCTTACGATAAATAAGTCACCTGGTCCAGATTGCTTGTATCCCAGATTGCTAAAGGAAGTGGACGGTGAGATAGCAGAAGGGCTTACCATAATCTTCCAGTCTTCCCTGGAAACGGGGGAGGTGCCACAGGATTGGAGAGTGGCAAATGTGGCAGCCTTATTCAAGAAAGGGTATAAGGACATTCCTAGCAACTACAGGCCAGTCAGTTGAACATCAGTGGTGCGTAAGGTTTTAGAAACAATAATCAGAGAAAAAAAATCAACAGGCATTTGGAGAGGTTTCAATTAATTAGGGATAGCCAGCACAGATTTATAAAAGGCAGATCATAGTTGATTATTCTAATTGAATTTTTTGATGAAGTAACAGAGAAGATTGATGAAGGGAATGCAGTGGATGTTGTCTGTATATTTATATATTTTAAGAAAACGTTTGGCAAAGTATGACATAAAAGGCTGGTTAACAAAATTGAGGCTCATGGAGCGGGAGGGTCAGTGTCAGCATGAATAAAAACTTGGCTTTTAAGGACAGAAAACAGTGAGTCATGGTAAATGGTTGTTTTTCAGATAGGAGGATGGTAGAAAGTGGTCTTCCAGAAGGGTCAGTGCTAGGACCAATGCTTTTTTTGATATACATGAATGGCTTAGATATTGGAATACAGAGCAGAATTTCAAAATTTGCTGTTGATACAAATTGACTTCAACAGGACAGTGATAGGCTAGCAGAATGGGCAGACAGGTGGCAGATGCAATTTAATAGGGACATGTGTGAGGTGATGCATTTTAGCAGAGGGGTTAGGGAGAGGAAATAAAGATTTAATGGCACAGTTCTCAAAGGTGTGCAGGTACAGAGGGACCTGGGGTGGCGGAGGTGGGTGGGGGTGGGGGTGGGGGTGGGGGCAGGGGAAGGGGGGTTCATGTGCATAGATCCTTAAAGGTGGCAGGACAGATTGAGAGGGTTGTCAGCAAAAGCATATAGGATCTTGGGCTTCATTACAGAGGCATTGAGTACAAAGGCAGAGATGTTATGCTGAACCTTTATAAAGCTCTGGTTAGGCCCCAACTGGAGTAATGCACCCAGTTCTGGTCACCACACTTCAGGAAGGATGTGAGGGTCCTTGAGAGGATGCAGAGGAGATTTACCAGAATGGTTCCAGGGATGGGGATTTTAGTTACAAGGTTAGGTCAGAGAAGCTGGGGTTGTTCTCCTTGGAGCAAAGGAGATTGAGGGGAGATTTGATGGAGGTTATGACGGAAACCACACCTGCCAAATGGAAACATATCAATTTTGTCATATGGGACAATACATGAAACTTTTTATTGGACATTGCAAAGAACTTGTTTTAAAAAAATAACTGACCAGCTAAAAAAAAAATTGTTGCACAATTGCATTCTAAGAAGACAAGGACTCACTGCCAGACCATTGAATAGAAAGACAATGGAAGTGCTCACTGATTCAATTTACGAGATGGGTTTTTTCAGTGGTGGTGATCAACATCCTTTGACTGTGCAAGAATCAGAACTCCAACACCCCCCCTCCCCCCCACCGCCCCCACCGAGTGTGTCTGAAAAGCTTTGAAATCAACAACCCTCCACGAAGCTGCTGTTTCAAACAAAGAGATGGTCACAAGACCTACCTGCTGGTAAGACTGGGGCTTTTTGAATTGTGCCTCACAGATAGGAACAGGCTGCAAATCGAACACCAAGAAGGAAGACTTCTCTCTCTGTCTCTTTCTCCAGCAAAGTCCCAGGAAAACCATGGTGGCAACTTCTACCCTTCAAGACTACAGACAAAGCCTCTCTTCAGCCTTCTGGTACCAGTAGGGCGGCACAGTTGCGCAGTGGTTAGCACTGCAGCCTCACAGCTCCAGGGACCAGGGTTCGATTCTGGGTATTGCCTGTGTGGAGTTTGCAAGTTCTCCCTGTGTCTGCGTGGGTTTCCTCCGGGTGCTCCGGTTTCCTCCCACATGCCAAAGACTTGCAGGTTGATAGGTTAATTGGCCATTATAAAATTGCCCCTAGTATAGGTAGGTCGTAGGGAATTAGAGGGACAGGTGGGGATGTAGTAGGAATCTGGGATTAGTGTAGGATTAGTATAAATGGGTGGTTGATGGTTGGCACAGACTCGGTGGGCCGAAGGGCCTGTTTCAGTGCTGTATCTCTAAACTAAACTAAAAAGCAAGCTTGAAATTGTGCACTGAGGCCCAGTGAGGACTGCAAGACCTTAACTTCAATTGAGGACATTGTATCAAGGACATTGCAACCCAGTAACTGAATTCCATTTATTACAAACTCTACTTCAATCCCCTACCCATCCCCCCAATTCTTTCTTCCGCTCTGTATCTATGTGTGTGTGTTTCCCTCGTTTGCTTTCGAGTGGGTTTGCATCACGTATTTTAGTAATTTTAATTGAGTTACAGTGATAAGGCTAATATGCCTTCATCTTTCTTGTTTAAACTGAAGAAAGCCAGTCTGATTGGTTAATTTGCAATTACAATTAGAGTGCAGTGAGCAAAGGCTCACTGAGGTGTTAAGCTAAAATCACTGTGTTTTAAAAGATAAACTCTGTCACGGCCAAACCAAGAAAGGGGCAAGAGCAGAGCTTGAGACCCCTTCCTCACCTGGTCGTAACAAGGTATACAAAATTCTGATAGGCTTAGATAAGGTAGACTGAAAAGCTGTTCCTATTAGCTGAAGGTACAAGGATCGGGGTCATTGACTTAAGGTTTTGAGCAAGAGATGAAGGGGAATGTGAGGAAGAGGTTTTTTACACAGTGGGTGTAATGAATGAAACTCTTTGCCTACGAGGGTGGTAGAAGCAGAGATGATGCATGATTTCAATAGGACATTTGATGGGCACTTGAGGGAAATAAACTTGCAGAGCTGTGGGAATGGACAGGGAAATGGGACTGATGGGATTGCTCTACAGAGAGCTGGGATGGACTCGATGAGCCGAATAGACTCTTTCTGTGTTGTAATGCCTCTATGGGCTGAATTGTCGCCACAGAAGTGGGAAACAGAAGACAGGTTTGTTTCCAGGTCAGAAACCTGCCTCTGCTGGGATTAAAGTTAAGATTTTCACAGGGGTGAGCCCTTAATTGATATGGAGATGGATTTCCTGTCCAAGTCGAGCCAGTGGAGTTGGGAATGCAGGCAGGTCAAACGAAGTGTGGAACTGATTTAGATTTCCCATGAAAGCCATCACTGAGGCTGCTGGTTGTTCTGAGGGAGCGATCTGATGATTGTGCCAAAATCTTCCACTGCACCAGTGGGAAGCGAGAGGTCACTAGAGAGCCAGAGCCCTGGCACATGGCATAGGGGCACCCCTTGCTTCATTGATGCCGACCTGGATTCAGGGTTCAGAGCAAGTATGTTCCCTTCAAGAAGAAGGATTTGACTAACAAACCCAGAATCCTCTGGATGTCAAGGGGCTTAAAGAAGAAGATAAAGAAAAACAGTTAATCTTATGAAAGATACTGAGGGCTCAATATTGTAGAAAGCCAAGAGGAGTATAAAGGGTGAAATTAGAAAGGAAATTAGGAAAGCAAAGAGAAATCTTGGCAACTAAAATCAAGGAAAACCCAAAGATTTTTTATAAATACATAAAGAGCAAGAGGATAACTGAAGAAAGAGTAGGGTCTAGTATGGATGCCATAAGACTAACGTTTGTGTGGATGCGGAGGACGTTGGTATGGTTCTTAATGAATATTTTGCGTCTGTTTTCACAAAAGGGAGGGATGATACAAACATTGCAATCAGGGAGGAGGAGTGTAAAATATTAGATGAAATTTACAATAGTAAAGAGAGTGTAAGTATTAAGGGGTTTAACATCTTTGAAAGTGGAAAAATCCCCAGGCACAGATGAAATGTATCCTAGGCTGCTAAGGGAAGTAAGAGAAGACATAGCAGAGGCTCTGACTATTATTTTCCAATCCTCTCTGGCTACAGATGGTGCCATTGGACCGGAGGACAGCTAACGTTGTACCATTGTTTAAAAAGGGAGAAAGGGATAGACTGAGTAAGTATAGGCCAGTCAACCTAACGTTGGAGGTGGGAAAATCATTGGAAAAAATCTGAGGGACAGAATAAATATTCATTTGGAAAGCCATGGATTAAACAAAGACAGTTAGCACAGATTTGTTAAGGGACGGTCACGTCTGGCTAACATGATGACATTTTTTGAGGAGGTAACAAGGAAGGTGGATGACGATAGCGCATTTGATGTAGTCTATATGGATTTTAGCAAGGCTTTTGATCTGATTCCACATGGCAGACTGTTGAAGAAAGTAAAAAACAAAGCAAGATGGCAAGCTAGATCCAAAATTGCCACAGAGGCAGGAAGCACAGGTTAATGGTCGATGAGTGTTTTTGTGACTGGAAGGCTGTTTCTAGTGGGATTCTGCAGGGCTCAGTACTAGGTCCCTTGCTTTTTGTGGTATGTATCAATGATTTGGACTTGAATGTAGGGGGTGTGATTAAGAAGTTTACAGAAAATACAAAAATTGGCCATTGTCATTGATAATGTAGAAGAAAGCTGTACACTGCAGGAAGATATCAATGGACTGGTCAAGTGAGCAGAGCAGTGGAAAATGGAGTTCAATCCAGAGATGTATCGATGTAATGCATTTGATGAAGGCTAACAAGACAAGGGAATACACCAGAAATGGTTGGATACTCAGAAGTGTACAGGAGCAGAGGGACCATGTCCACAGATCTCTGAAGGGAGCTGGACAGGTAGATAAGTGGGCAACAACGCATATGGGATACTTGCCTTTATTAGAAGTCATTGAATATAAGAGCTGGGAGGTTATGCTGGAACTGTATAAAACACTAGTTAGGTCACAGCTGGAGTACTGCGTCATCACACGATAGGAAAGATGTGATTGCCTAGAGAGGGTACAGAGGAGATTTACGAGGATATTGCCTGTCTTGTGTGATTGCCTTTAAGAGTAACGTACCTTTAAGATCATAGTATGCTAATGAGCTAAGTCCCAGGATGTGGTCATGTGACTACCTGCCAGTCTCACTCTGTAACTCTAACACCAAAAGGTAAGACCTGTAAATAGATAGCTCTGCACTGTATATACTTGTTAGCTGTTTGAGATCTTCAAACAACTGAACACCACGTATCTCATTTATGTTGCATCAGACAACATAAAAAGCTTCTCATTACATGGTAGCAGCTGTGGTGAGAAGACAGAAACCAAGATTGAAGACCACAGGAAAACAGCTTTAAAAACTACCAATAGCTAGAAGAGAGAAAGTTAAAAAACAAATACTGGCTCAAACAGTAAGAAAAAAAGGAACTTACCTCCAGCTGTAGAAGACAGAGTGCAGAATAACAGGCAGCAAATCAATCACTGTGATCAGGTGAGTCAGAATTCCCATTGAACAAAAATATCTTTGAGGTACTTGCAAAGTTAATTTTTTAAAGGCTCAGTAAAAGAAAAAAAACAGGGAAAACCCAATCCCTTTCTCAGGCTGATCATTTATTTTCAAAGGCTCCCCCGGGCTGACCGAGGTGCCCAACAGCAAAAAGCGTGGGAATCCTCCATTCACACAGCTCACAGCTAGAGCTATAAAAAGAAATCCATTAAACCAATCCAACACTGAACTCAGCCAGAGTTTTAAAAAGAAACATATAAAACCACACGACCATGAAGAATTGCCTCTGAATGGCTGGATTTTTTTATTTGTTCATGGGCATTGCTGGCCAGGCCAGCATTTATTGCCCATCCCCAATTGCCCTTGAGAAGGTGGTGAGCTGCCTTCTTGAACCGCTGCAGTCTATATTGGGTAGATACACCGACAGTGTTATTAGGAAGGGAGTTCCTGGATTTTGACCCAGTGACAGTGAAGGAACGATGATATAGTTCCAAGTCAGGATAGTGTGTGGCTTGGAGGGAACTTGCAGGTGATGGTGTTCCCATGCATCTGGTGCCCTTGTCCTTCTAGTTGGTAGAGGCCGTGGGTTCGGAAAGTGCTGTTTAAGGAGCCTTGGTGCGCTGCTGCAGTGCATCTTCTAGATGGTACACACTGCTGCCACTGTGCGTCGATGGTGGAGGGAGTGAATGTTGGTGGATGGGGTGCCAATCAAGTGGGCTGCTTTGTCCTGGATGGTGTTGATCTTCTTGAGTGTTGTTGAAGCTGCACCCATCCAGGCAAGTGGAGAGTATTCCATCACACTCGTGACTTGTGCCTTGCAGATGGTGGACAGGCTTTGAAGAGTCAGGAGGTGAGTGACTCACCGCAGGATTCTTAGCCTCTGACCTGCTCTTGTAGCCACGGTATTTATATGGCTACTCCAGTTCAGTTTCTGGTCAATGTAGCCCCTAGGGTGTTGATAGTGGGGGATTCAGCGATCATAATGTCATTGTTGGAGATGGTCATTACCTGGCACTTGTGTGGCATGAATGTTACTTGTCACTTATCAGCCAAAGCCTGGATATTGCCTAGGTCTTGCTGCATTTCTGCACAGACTGCTTCAGTACCTGAGGAGTCACGGATGGTGCTGAACATTATGCAATCATCAGTGAACAATCCCCACTTCTGACCTTATGATTGAGGGAAGGTCATTGATGAAGCAGCTGAAGATGGCTGGGTCTAGGACACTACCCTGAGGAACTCCTGCAGTGATGTCCTGACACTGAGATGATTGACCTCCAACAACCACAACCGTCTTCCTTTGCACTAGGTACGACTCCAACCAGCGGAGAGTTTTCCCCCTGATTCTCGTTGACTCCAGTTTAGCTAGGGTGCCTTGATGCCATACACAGTCAAATGCTGCCTTGATGTCAAGGGCAGTCACTGTCACCTCACCTCTTGAATTCGGCTCTTTGTTCTATGTTTGAACCAATGTTGTAATGAGGTCAGGAGCTGAGTAGCCCTGGCGGAATCCAGACTGCGTGTCACTGAGCAGGTTATTGCTAAGCAAGTGTCAGCTTGACAGCACTGTCGATGACACCTTCCATCACTTCACTGATGATCGAAAGTAGACTGATGGAGCGGTAATAGTCCGTGTTGGACTTGTCCTGCATTTTTGTGTACAGGACATACCTGGGCAATTTTCCACATTTCTGGGTAGATGCCAGTGTTGTAGCTGTACTGCAACAGCTTGGCTAGGGGTGTAGCAAACCCTAGTTAAAAAAGAGCACTTGAAATACCTATTGCATATCTGTATAAAAATCAGATTAAAGTTCTGCAAGCTAGGCAAACAGACAGCATGGCTAAACACCTGCTTCTGTTGATCACAGCAGCTAGTCTCGAGAACAGACCATTTTCTTTAAAGGGACAGCAGTAGAGAGCCACAGTACAGAGTCTAAAAGCAAAAGAACAGCAGGAACATGGATACCAAACCTCCCAGCATGAACTGGACGACATTGATATCCTACCCGAGTTTCAATTGTTCAAACAAAGAATGCAGTTACGCTTTACAGAACAAGTAATTACAGAACCAAAAAACAGACTGTAAAAAGAATGATAGCATTGGAAATGAGGGATTGCACAGAATCAATGCCTCTGGATTATCTGACGAGGACCAGAAAGATCCTGCAAAGATATGGAAAGTGCTGGAAGATCAACTAGGGTGAAGAGTGAATTTTAGAATTCACCGCCGGGAATTAATGTCCTACAGGCAACAGCCACAGGAATCAATAGACCAGTTTGTCAGTAGATGCCGTATTAAGAGCAACGAGTGCAATTTTTCAGACCTTGAGCTGTCAGACTGAATAATGGAACTGGTAATTGAATCAACAAACATTGAAGCATTTCAGAAAGATCTCTTAGGAAAAAAGAAAGGTCATAGCATTGATGCACTGCTTGAAGATGGCAGGAAATACGAAGCCATTGTATTTGGATAACAGCACCAGCAAGCACTAGGTGCAGCCAACAGTGTCGGCAACATAACCAGGTCAAGAAGAGCAAGCAAGCTGTGTGGTAAGTGGGGTCTGTCCCACTCACGGCAAAATTGTCCTGCATTTCTTGATCTGTTCAAGACATGCAGTGCAAAAGGACACCGGGCCCGCCTATGCAGGAATTCTGGCTCCAAAGATGCAGCCAGAAGTCATGGCCGGGCTCAAATGAACAGAAGACAGGCGCAGCAACAGTGCAACAGCAACAAGGAAAGCGCCAGAGACTTGCATAAGCGCAAGCCGATACACTAAGTCCACGGCAAAACAGACTTGAGCCGAGGCTCAGAGATGAGTAAGTCTCAGTCAGAAGACGAGCAAGCATTTCACATTGTGAACCTGGCACACCACATTGATGAAGTCCAACAACTGGAAGCTTTCACCACTATTAACATCACGTGCCCAAAGAAAGCTAGCAAGAATACACTCAAGGTCAAGATTGACACTGGAGCTAGTGCAAATATCCTACCAGTCCGAATCCTCAAAGATATGTAGGGGAGTCGCTGGAAATCAATGATACAACCAAAAACCGCCAAGTTATCTGCGTACCCATCCCTTGCAGTGGCACACTCACACTGCACTGCAGTTATGGCAAGTCAGCATGGAAACCACAAACTTTCTACCAGGTAGACAGGAGTGGACCAGCACTGGCAGGACTACCAGCGTGTAAGGACCTCAACATCATAATCATCCACGAGAGCATTACCAAGGGAAAATCTCCAAGGACCGGAACCCCCTCGCAGACCCTGACCAGCAGCAAACAGTGCAGTCTGGAAGCCTGACGACAGCACAACTATGCCACGCTTTCACTTCTACTATCTAGAGAATCGCCAGCACCACAATGAGCCAGAATGGACAGGTGTCTCCATGAGACCTAGTACTCTTCCCCTAACAAGTCCTCAACCTTGAGCCCCAAGCCTACAGATGTGGAGGATGAGGAGAGGTGAAGGACATGCAATGTTCTGAAGAGGCAGAGGAGAAATTAGTTGAAGCATTGACTGTTGGCTATTCGAGATGAGGTTCTGGAAATTTTGAAGAATGACAAGGCCCCAAAAGTGGTCATATTGAGAAAAGCAACAGAGTATGTTAGCAGGCTGAAGGCAGAACAACAGAAGCTGAATGCAGAGAGGGAGAAGCTTCAGAAAGAACAGCAACAGATGAGACACAAACTCCCTGAGCAAGAGTTATCGAACCACTGAGTTGATATATGGACTTATGAGCCTCCATATTTGTAAAGTTCAGAATCTCTATTCATGTGTAAATAATTTTGATGTTATCTAATTTTACTTTTAGCATACGAGACTTATCTTTGGAAAGAAGGGAGATGTTGCATGATTGCCTGTAAGAGTAATGTACATTTAAAAGCTTAGTATGCTAATGAGCTAAGTACCAGGATGTGGTCATGTGACTACGTGCCAGTCTGTAACTATGACACCAAGAGGCAAGACCAGTAAATAGATAGCTCTGCACTGTACATACTTGTTAAATGTTAAGAAACCTGTTTGAGATCTTCAACAACCTGAACTCTACGCATCTCATTTATGATGCATCAGACAACATAAAAAGCTTCTCATTACAGCCTAGACTGGAGAATTTTAGCTATGAGGAAAGATTGAATAGGCTAGTGCTATTTTCTTGGGAACAGAGGAGGCTGAGGGGAGACCTAATTGAAGTGTATAAAATTCTGAGGGGTCTAAAGAGAGTGATAGATAGAGGGGTACATAAGCAGGGGCATAGATTAAGTGTAAAAGGTAAGAGGTTTAGAGGGGATTTGAGGGGAATTTTTTCCATCCAGAGGGTGGTGGGAATCTGGAACTCACTGCCTGAAAGGGTGGTAGAGACAGAAACCTTCATAACATTTAAAAGGTACCAGGATATACACTTGAAGTGCTGTAGCCTACAAGGTTAAAGAGCAGGAACTGGAAAGTGGGATTAGGCTGGATGGGTATTTGTTGGCAAGTGCATAAGCAATGGGCTGCATGGCCTCCTTCCATGCTGTAAATTTCGATGATTTATATGGATTTGCTTTTGAAGGTCATGAGGGAGAGGAGGGAGGTCCTCTACCCAGAGGATGGCAGGAGGAGGCCACCTTGACATGCTCCAGGGGCAGCTCTCTGTTAGTGTCTTCTCCTTCAGCCTCCAATTCGTCCTCCCCTCCTACCTCCTGCTCCTGCTCCTTCCCCAATGAACTGTATCCTTCCTGGGCCTCTCCATCCTCAAGGTCCATATGTCTCTGGAAGGCCATGTTATGGAGTGTGCAGCAGACTACCACAATGACTAAGACCTTTGCAGGAGGGGCTTGGATGGAATCACATCTTCAGAAGCTCAAAGGCCTGCTCAAAGGTTGGGCAGGTGGCATTGTTTGTATTGCCTCCATGCCTCTGTCTGGAGTTCTCGTAGAGGGGTGAGTGGGCATGTCTTCAAGAGATATCCCTTTTCCCCTAACATCCATCAATGGACTTTGGGGGTTTGGGTAAAGATCGAGGCAAAGTGGACTGTTGGAAGATGAAAGAGTTATGGCAGCTGCCAGGAAAGTGAGCACTTGTTGTCGTTGCAGAGCAGCTGAATATTGAGGGAATGGAAGCCCTTCCTGTTGATGGGTCTCACTGGCTGGTCACTTGGTGCCTTGATGGCAACTTGAGTGCAATTGATGATGCCTTGCAGCTGGGGGAATCCGGTGATGGCAGCGAGACCCTGTCTGTTGTGAAATAAATGTACTGCCCAGCTCAGGAAAAGAGGGCATCAGTGACCAGTGTGCTGCCGTTTGTGAGCTGCCACCAAGGTGATCCTTGTAAGGAGTTAGAAGTGAAGAAGTTCAAGGCCACTGTTATGACCAGGTGACGAAGGGGTCTCAGACTCCCCCCTCGCCCTTCTCTGGTTTGGCCATAACAGGGTTTATCTTTTAAAATACAGTGATTTTAGCTTACCACTTCAGTGAGCCTTTGCTCACTGCACTTTAATTGCAATTGCAAATGAATCAATCAACAGGTTTTCTTGAGTTTAAATAAGAAGTTTATTAACCTTATCCTCTCTAAACTGGTTAAAATTACTAAAATACGCGACGCATCACACGCTCACATGCATACGAGAGGTACACACACATCAATAGATACAGAGGGGGAGAAGGATTTGTGGGGTTGAAGTAGAGTTTGTCATAAATGGAATACAGATACAGTTCTTAATGTCCTTAGTATAATGTCCTCAATTGAAGTTAAGGTCTTGGAGTCCTCGCTGGGACCACGCGCACAATTCCAGGCTTGCTTCTCTGGTACCAGAAGGCCAAGGGGAGGCTTTGTCTGTAGTCTTGAAGTGTAGAAGCTGCTACCATGGTTTTCCTGGGACTTTGCTGAAGAGAGAGAAAGACAGAGAGAGATGTTTTCTTCTTGAGGTTCAGAATAGCAGTCTCCTTCCTTTCTGTGGGGCACAATTCAAAAGACCTAGTCTTGCCAACAGGTAGGCCATGTGACCATCTTTTTGTCTGAAATAGCAACTTCTTGGAGGGTTGTTGGATTTCAAAGTCTTTCAGACATACTCGGTGGGGGGTGGGGGGTGGGTGGAGTTTGGCTCCTATAAAGTCTTTATCACCACTGTTGCCAAGACCAATTTTGCTAATTGAATCAAGCAGCACCCCCATTGTCTCCCTATTCATCTGTCTGTCAGCCAGCCATTGTCTTCTCAGAATGCAAATGTGAAACCATATTTTCGGCTGCTCAGTTCTGCTTTTTAAAAAAAGTTATTTGCAAGTCCAGTAAAAAGTTTCAAGTAGTGTCCCATATGATGAAATTAATATGTTTCCATTTGACAGTTGTGATTTCTGTCACATCACAGTGACTTTGACGGCCATTGGCAGGGCCTGGTGACCAGTGCTGCGAGGTGTGAGGTCTTCGGGCGATGAAGGCACAGATCGCAGTGACCTTCTGCCTGGAGAGTCACTGTTGCCACCCCTCCTCATTGCCACTGAGCACAAAATCTGACAATTGTGCCTCCAATGCCAACTGCTGCCTTCCTTTTGGCAGCCTTTTCTCCTGCTCTTCTGACCCAGTGATGCCATAGTGGTGATGACAACATTCTATGCCCAAGCACTGAGTGCCCACTCTCCCTGCCACCTGTCCTCTGACAAGAGCACCACCTTACCAAGTGCTGAGTACCCCTCTTGCCCCACTGACCCCCTTAGGAGGCAGGGGTGATGTCCTGGGGCAGCCATGAATGGCTCCCCACTCTGTACCCACCTCCCTTCAGCTGATTTGTAACAGACACCTCCTGAAATCTGTAGACCCCTTCAAAATTCACCCTCCCCCTTCAACAAACTGTTAGCGAGCATTTTAAATACTTTAATTGGCGTCAAAAGTCCCACCCTCATCCCTGCCCTGTTTAACATTGCAGGTGCCAGGAACAGAGTTCTGAAACTGACATTTTAGTTTTTTAGTTTTTAGAGATACAGCACTGAAACAGGCCCTTCGGCCCACCGAGTCTGTGCCGACCATCAGCCACCCGTTTACACTAATCCTACACTAATCCCATATTCCTATCACATCCCCCCCTATCCCTATATATTTCCCTACCACCTACCTATACTAGGGGCAATTTCTAATGGCCAATTTACTTATCAACCTGCAAGTCTTTGGCATGTGGGAGGAAACCGGAGCACCCGGAGGAAACCCACGCAGACACAGGGAGAACTTGCAAACTCCACACAGGCAGTGCCCGGAACTGAACCCGGGTCGCTGGAGCTGTGAGGCTGCGGTGCTAACCACTGCGCCACTATGCCGCCCCGACATGTCGGATGGCGCCGGTATTTTCAGGCCCTGACCTGTTCTGTTCCTGACCTCAGTGTGGGCGAGGGTGGGGCGGTGGTGGGGAGCAAAAATTCAGCCCTGTGACTCTAGCATGAACTTGGAGAATTGGCCCATTAGTCTTTTTCAGCCCCCAGTAAAGCTTTAATGTTTTCAATGCTCCTAAATATATATTGCCGAACCAATCACTCTGCCACTCTAATTTTCAGAATTCTGTATTTCAGTGGCTTTAGGCCTGGTAGACATTTAAATCTCAGAATTCCTGTGGACAACACCTTCATACAAGTAGTTAGTGCATTTATTACATAGTTCCATATCCTAATGGGGCATTCACACATGGAAAATGAATAGGCTCGTGCCTCAGGTGTACAAGGAATATCACCTACAGGCACAAAGTCAGTGCTGGACCTTAATTCTTTGTTATAAAAACAAAAAGTGCTGGAAATACTCAGCAGGTCTGGCAGCATCTGTGAAGAGAGATGCAAAGTTAATGTTTCAGGTCAGTGACCGTAATTCTTTGCGGCTGATTTTGGGCTGCCTCAGAATGGGATATTCCCATTAGCACTGGCAAGGCAGCCAGTGCCAATTGGAAAAGGCATACCACTGGGTGTCCGAAGTGCCTGCCATTTTCAGGTGATAGGCCCCTTTTATTATGGAAATTAGGGTTATGATATAAGCAGGGCCTTGCTGGGTGGAGCTTATGCTGGGAACACCCCGACCCGTGTCCTGGGCAAGGGAAGAACTTCCAAGACCTTGGAATGTCCCAAAGCACTTTACTGTCAATGAAGTACTTTTGAAGCAAAGCCACTGTTTGTAATGTATGAAAATACAGCAGCCAACTTGAACACAGCAAGATCCCACAAGCAGCAATGAGATAAATGACCAGGTCATCTGTTTTAATTATGCTAATTGAGAGATAAATATTAGCCAGGACACGAGGGAGCACTCCCCTGCTCTTATTTGAAATAGTCCCCTGGGATCTTTTCCATCTACCTCAGAGGGCAGATGGGGCCTAGGTTTAATGACTGATCAGAAAGATGGCACCTCAGACAGTGCAGCGGTCGCTCAGTACTCACTGGACTGACATGTTGCTATGAGGGCATCAGGAGGGAGAGGCTGCAGCAGGAATTTACACACAACCAATGACCCACAAGCACAGCATTCTGTTTTCCTGCGACAGTGTGCTGATGGAGCTTATTGGCTAGTTGGAGGATCAATTGAAAGCAAGCTTCATTTGCACTGTATGCAATGGCACATCTCAGGATTCAGGGAGCCCTGAATTCTGTGCACAGGCGTAGAAAGTTAATCGCATTCACATCTTCACTGTGCTGCCAATGGCAACAATGCTAGCATTTCCAGCAGCTTAAAAGAGGCTGCGAGAGGCCAGGGAAAGAGCGAGACCAAGGCGGACCTGCGAGGAGACAAGCACCGGTGAGCGGGAGTTCCAGCGACTCTCACACACTCTCACAGGGACAGCGAGAGAGTTCCACGACTGACGTCACAGGTCAGAAAGTGACGTGTTGCAAGGGGAGGCAGCTGATTGGTAAGTATGTGAAAAATCAGGGATACTTCCAGTGTCCCTGGCGACCATGTGTACAGGAAGTGTATCCAGCTGCAGCTACTGGCTACCCACATTGCACAGCTGGAGCTGCGAATGGACTCACTGTGGAGCATCCGCGATGCTGAGGACGTTTAGTGAGGTGGATAGCACATTTAGTGAGGTGGTCACACCGCAGGTAATGGCTGCAGAGGCAGAAAAGGGATGGGCGACCACCAGGAGGAGCAGTAGGTTTAGGCAGGTAGTGCAGGGGTGCCCTGTGGCCATCCCCCTCTCAAACTGATATATCGCTTTGGATACTTTTGCGGGGGATGGCCTCCCAGGGGAAAGCAGCACAGGATGAGTTGAAAAAGAGTGGGAGAGCCATACTGAAAGGGGATTCAATTGTAAGTTGAACAGACAGGCGTTTCTGTGGCCGCAAACAAGACATCAGGATGGTATGTTGCCTCCCCGGTGCTCGGGTCAAGGATGTTTTGGAGCGGCTGCAGGACATTCTGAAGGGAGAGGGTGAACAGTCAGAGGTCGTGGTACACATTTGTACCAAGGACATAGGACATTTGTTCAAGAAGGGTAGCAAGGATAATCCAGGAAATTACAGGCCGGTGAGCCCTAAATCAGTGGTAGGGAAATTATTGGAGAGGATTCTTCAGGACAGGATGGAAACAAATGGATTTATTAGTGAGAGGCAGCATGGTTTTGTGAAGGGGAGGTCGTGTCCCACTAACTTGATCGGGTTTTTTGAGGAAGTGACGAAGATGATTGATGAAGGAAGGGCAGTGGATGTTGTCTACATGGACTTCAGTAAAGCCTTTGACAAGGTCCCTCATGGCAGACTGGTACAAAAGGTGAAGTCACACGGGATCAGAGGTGAGCTGGCAAGATGGATACAGAACTGGCATGGTCACAGAAGACAGCGGGTAGCAGTGGAAGGGTGCTTTTCTGAATGGAGGGATGTGACGAGTGGTGTTCCGCAGGGATCAGTGCTGGGACCTTTGCTGTTTATAGTATATATAAATGATTTGGAGGAAAATGTAGCTGGTCTGATTAGTAAGTTTGCAGACGACACAAAGGTTTGTGGAGTTACGGATAGTGATGAGGATTGTCAGAGGATACAGCAGGATATAGATCGGTTGGAGACATGGGCGGAGAAATGGCAGATGGAGTTTAATCCGGACAAATGTGAGGTAATGCATGTTGGAAGGTCTAATACAGATGGGAAGTATACAGTAAATTGCAGAACCCTTAGGAGTATTGACAGGCAGACAGATCTGGGCGTACAGGTCCACAGGTCACTGAAAGTGGCAATGGAGGTGGATAAGGTAGTCAAGAAGGCAAACGGCATGCTTGCCTTCATCGGTCGGGGCATTGAGTATAAAAATTGACAAGTCATGCTGCAGCTGTACAGAACCTTAGTTAGGCCACACTTAGAATATTGCGTACAATTCTGGTCGCCACACTACCAGAAGGATGTGGAAGCTTTGGAGAGGGTACAGAAGATGTTTACCAGGATGTTGTCTGGTCTGGAGGGTATTAGCTATGAGGAGAGGTTGGATAAACTTGGATTGTTTTCACTGGAACGACGGAGGTGGAGGGGCGACATGATAGAGGTTTACAAAGTTATAAGTGGCATGGACAGAGTGGATAGTCAGAAGCTTTTTCCCAGGGTGCAAGAGTCAGTTACGAGGGGACATAGGTTTAAGGTGTGAGGGGCAAAGTTTAGAGGGGATGTGCGAGGCAAGTTTTTTACACAGAGGGTGGTGAGTGCCTGGAACTTGCTGCCGGGGGAGGTGGTGGAAGCAGGTACGATAGCGACGTTTAACAGGCATCTTGACAAATACATGAATAGGATGGGAATAGAGGGATACGGTCCCCGGAAGTGCAGAAGGTTTTAGTTTAGACAGGCATCAAGATCAGCGCAGGCTTGGAGGGCCGAATGACCTGTTCCTGTGCTGTACTGTTCTTTGAGTCTTCTTTGAGAAAGAGGAATGACGTCCTGCAACAAGAATTTAGGGAGCTAGGTAACAGATTAAAAAGCAGGACCTCAAAGGTTGTAATCTCTGGATTACTCCTGGTGTCATGTGCTAGTGAGTATAGGAATAGGAGGATAGAGCAGATGAATGCGTGGCTGAGGAGATGGTGCAGGACGGGGGGCTTTAGTTTCCTGGATCACTGGGACTGTTTCTTGCAAAGGTGGGACCTGTACAAGTTGGACGGGTTGCATCTGAGCCGGAGCGGGACCAACATCCTTGCTGAGAGGTTTGCTAGTGCTGTTGGGGGACGCGGGGGGTTTAAACTAATTTGGCAGGGGGATGGGATATAGAGTGGAGGTACAGTAGGGGGTGATGCTAAGTCAAATATAGAAGAGAACCTGAGTCAATCTCGAAGACAGAGCAAATATAGACCTGTTAAGGCACAGGTGAAAAATGCAAGGCTAGATTGCATCTATTTTAATGCAAGGAGTCTTACTAGTAAGGCAGATAAATTGAGGGCATTGATTACACATGCGATTATGGTATTGTTGCTATCACAGAGACATGGTTGAGGGAGGGGCAGGACTGGCAGTTCAATATTCCAGGTATAGAATCTTCAGGCCTGACAGGGGAGGGTGTAAAAGAGGAGATGGCATTGCACTGTTGATCAAGGAGTCATTACTGCAGTAAGGAGGGATGATATCTTAGAAGCTTCCTCAAATGAGGCCATATGGGTAGAATGTACAAACAAAAAGGGGGCAATCACTTGGCTGGGAGTGTACTAAAGGCCTCCAAACAGTCAGGGAGAGATAGAGGAGCAGATATGTAGGCAAATATCAGAGTGGTGTAAAAATAATAGGGTAATAATAGTAGGGGATTTCAACTTCCTTAATATCAACTGGGATAGTCTTAGTGCAAAAGGCTTAATGGGAGCAGAATTCTTAAAATGCATACAGGAGAGCTTTTTGAGCCTGTACGTAGAAAGTCCGACAAGAGAAGGGGCAGTACTGGACCTAATCCTAGGGAATGAAGCCGGACAAGTGGTAGAAGTATCAGTGGGGGAACATTTCGGGGATAGTGACCAACTCTGTAAAATTTAAGGTAGTTACGGAAAAGGACAAAGACGGACCGGAAATGAAGGTACTGGATTGGGGAAGGCCGATTTTAAGATGATAAAACAGGATCTGGCTAAAGTGGACTGGGAGAAGCTACTTGTGGGACAGTCTACATCAGACCAGTGGGAGTCATTCAAAGAGGAAATAGTGAGAGTCCAGAGCCAACATGTACCCATTAAGGTGAAGGATGGGACCAACAAGTCCAGGGAACCCTGGATGTCAAGGCATATAGAGGATTGGATCAGGAAAAATAAGGAGGCTTATGGCAGATTTAGAGTGCTGAAAACAGCAGAGGCACGAGAGGAGTATAGAATGTGTAGGGAGGTAATTAAAAGAGAAATTAGGAGATCGAAGAGGGGACATGAGAAAACACTGGTGGGCCAGATAAAGGAAAATCCTAAGGCGTTTTATAAGTATTAAGGGTAAGAGGATAACCAGGGAAAGAATGGGGCCCATTAGGGACCAAAGTGGCAATCTGTGTGTGGAGCCGGAGGACATAGGTGAGGGTTTAAATGGTTACTTTTCATCCATGTTCACTATGGAGAAGGACGATGTAGATGTAGAGATCAGGGAGGTGGATTGTGATATGCTTGAACAAATTAGCATTGAAAGGGAGGAAGTATTAGCTGTTTTAGCAGGCTTAAAAGTGGATAAATCCCCAGGCCCAGATGAGATGTATCCCAGGCTGTTATGTGAGGCAAGGGAGGAGATTGCAGGGGCTGTGACACAAATTTTCAAATCCTCTCTGGCCACAGGAGAGGTACCAGAGGACTGGAGGACAGCAAATGTGGTATCATTATTTAAGCAGGGTAGCAGAAATAAACCAGGTAATTACAGGCCGATGAGTCTAACATCAGTGGTAGGGAAACTATTGGAACAAATTCTGAGGGACAGGATTGATCTCCACTTGGAGAGGCAGGGATTAATCAGGGATAGTCAACATGGCATTGTCAGGGGGAGATCATATCTATCAAATTTGATTGAATTTTTCGAGGCGGTGACTAGGTGTGTAGATGAGGGTAAAGCAGTTGATGTAGTTTAAATGGTCTTCAGTAAAGTGTTTGATAAGGCCCCGCATGGGAGTTTGGTTAAGAAGGTAAGAGCCCATGGGATCCAGGGCAACTTGGCAATTTGGATCCAAAATTAGCTTAGTGGCAGGAAGCAGAGGGTGATGGTCATGGGTTGTTTTTGTGAGTGGAAGCCTGTGATCAGTGGTGTACCGCAGGGATCGATGCTGGGACCCTTGCTGTTTGTAGTGTATGTTAATGATTTAGACATGATCAGTAAGTTTGCAGATGACACGAAAATTGGTGGTGTCGTAAATCGCGAGGAGGAAAGCCTTAGACTACAGGACGATATAGATGGGCTGGTAAGATGGGTGGAGCTGTGGCAAATGGAATTTAATCCTGAGAAGTGTGAGGTGATGCATTTTGGGAGGACTAACAAGACAAGGGAATATGCAATGGATGGTAGGACCCTAGGAAGTACAGAGGGTCAGAGGGACCTTGGTGTACTTGTCCATAGACCACTGAAGGCAGCAGCAGAGGTATATAAGGTGGTTAGGAAGGCATATGGGATACTTGCCTTTATTAGCCTAGGCATAGAGTATAAGAGCAGGGAGGTTATGATGGAGCTGTATAAAAGGCTAGTTAGGCCACAGCTGGAGTACTGTGTACAGTTCTGGTCACCACACTATAGGAAGGATATGATTGCATTGGAGAGGGTGCAGAGGAGATTCACCAGGATGTTGCCTAGGCTGGAGCATTTCAGCTATGAAGAGAGACTGAAAAGGCTAGGGTTGTTTTCCTTAGAGCAGAGAAGGCTGAGGGGAGATATGATTGAGGTATACAAAATTATGAGGGGCATTGATAGATTAGATCGGAAGAAACTTTTATCCTTAGCGGAGGTGTCAATAACCAGGGGGCATAGATTAAAGGTCAGGTACAGGAGGTTTAGAGGGGATTTGAGGAAAAGGTTTTTCACCCAGAGGGTGGTTGGAATCTGGAACGCACTGTCTGAAGATAAAGGCAGGAACCCTCACAACATTTAAGAAGTATTTAGATGAGCACTTGAAACGCCATAGCATACAAGGCTATGGGCCAAGTGCTGGAAAATGGGATTAGAATAGTTAGGTGCTTGATGGCCAGCACAGACACGATGGGCCGAAGGGCCTGTTTCTGTGCTGCAAACTCTATGCCTCTAAGCAGATATTGTCATATGGTTAATATAAGCCTACCGTGACCATCAGCTGCTGACTGAAAACTAAGGAGCAGTTAGTCCCAATTAGATCAGGGTTTTATTTCTTCCCTCCAGTGTCAGCTGTGACTCAGTTGTTGGCACTTTCTCTTCTATATTCAAAGGTCGTGGGTTCACAGTTTTATGCTTGAGCACAAAAATCCAGGCTGGCACTCCAGTGCAATCCTGAGGGAGTGCTGCATGGTTGCAGGTACCATCTTTCAGATGAGATGTTAAACTGAGGCCCGTCTGCTCTTTCAGGTGGACGTAAATGATCCCATGTTACTATTTCAAAGAAGAGCAGTGGAGTTCTCCCTGGTGTTCTGGCCTAAATTTATCCCTCAAGCAGCATCACAAAAACAAATGATCTGGTCTTTTATATTATTGCTGCTTGTAGGAGCTTGTTGTGTGCAAATTGGCTACTGCATTTCCTACATTACAACAGATACTGTACTTCATTCGTTGTAAAGTGCTCTGTGACTTCCTGTAGTCGTCAATGGCGCTATCTAAATGCAAGGCTTTCTTTCTATCTTTTCTCACCACATTCTGTTACACACGAATTTGATCCAAATTGGATCATGTTACAACATTTTTGTAACAAATTGCAGTTATGTGCTGAGAATAAAGGATTTGCTCACATCTGCTAAACCAGCAAGTCATCCTGTTGGTTCAGCTGCAACACGTTTAAAACCAATAAAAGCAGTGCACAGAAAGAGTTTGAGGCAGAGAACCACAGTAAATGGTGGTGTGGGTTGGGGCCTGCCCCTGCAGCAGCACATCTTGGCCGAATATACTGAACTTCTCCCCACCCTCCCCATCCCCTCACCCGGTCTTTGAGAAATCTTGGACACTGCCAGCATTTCTTGGCACATTTGTGTGGTTGTGTATCATATAATTACGCAAGTTTAGTTTACCTCCAGATGTTAAGTTAATTGCTTCCAAATTGAACACTAAAGTCAACTAAAACAGCATTGCAAGTCCAACTGAGCTGCTCTTGTACACAGTTTAAAGGGATCACCTCATTGTGTTGCCAAACCCTTTCACAATAGTTTTGTTCTGTTAATTCTGCTGCCAAAGTTCCCATTTTGCACTTTCGTTCAAACGGAAGGATTGTGAAAACCATTGGAACTGTAGCCCTGATAAGGCACGATATTTCGGAATTTAATTAAGACAACATGAGGCTCTGAATTCAAGGCCTGTCAGTTCTCCATGAATTAAACTGAAGCTGCTCTCATTTTCACATGTTAAGGGAACAGTGATTGCTCTGATGAAAGATCACAGACCTGAAACGTTAACTCTGTTTCTCTCTCCAAGAAGCTGCCAGACCTTCTGAGTATTTCCAGCATTTTTTGGCTTTATTTCAGATTTCCAGCATTTGCAGTACTTAGCTTTTTTATTAGTGATTGTGGAAGCTAGGGGGGACGCATGAGGTGGCTCAGCCATGGCTCAATCATAGAACTCTCATCACTAAATCAGGAAGTCGTGAGTTTAAGTCCCATTCCAGAGAATTGAGTACATAATCCAGGCTGACACTCCAGGGCAATACTGAGGGAAAGCTGCACTGACGGAGATGCTGTTTTCGGGCTGAGACATAAAACCGAGGTCCCATCTGCCTATGGGTGGTGAAAACTACAATAGCAATAGGCCTCTGTCTGATTGCAAGCTCTTTATGGTGGCATCAAGTTAATGGTACAATATATTCCAAAAGGCAAAGCAGCAATATTTGAATTGATTCTTCCATTTAGTCAAAGATCAGACTGCATCTTTGGACAAAAGATCAATTGGTTTCTTTCCTTGAGTAAATTATCAAGCATTGTTTCTTTGAAACACTGGGGAAAGTTTTGTCTGTTCAGTGTAGACAGTGCTGAAAATCTTCCTGAATATTTGTCCATGCATTTGTATCATCTGTTCACAATTGTTGATCATTTATTTGGATGACGTATTGTGATTGCTGAAAAAGTTAACAAGAAATGATAGTTTTTACATTGAGTGGGTTAAAAGCTAAAAGCAGAAGTTTGAAACAATATGCCATTCTCCAAGATGGTATAATACTTAGTCCAAGTTAGGGAGACTGAAGCAGACCTACCTCTGTGCATTGCCCTCCTGTGTTTACAGAAACATAGAATTATAGAATAATGCAGCACGAAAGAAGATCATTCGGCCCATCATGCCTGTGCCAACTGCATTACACTTTTTCCATAGCTCTGCAAGTATTTATCCAATTCCTGTTTGAACGTGACTATTGCATCAGCTTCCACATTCTTCAGCCAATACATTCCAGATAATAACAACTCACTGCATAAAAAAAGCTCCTCATCTCCCCACTAGCTTTTCTTTTTGCCAATTATCTTAAATCTGTATCTTCTGATTACTGACCTTTCTACCATTGGAATTTGTTTCTCCTTATCTACTCTATCAAAACCCTTTATAATTTTGATCACCTCTATTAAATCTCTCCTTAACCTTCTCTGCTTTAAGAACAACTGGCCTCTTTATGTAACTGAAGCCCTTCATCGTTGGGATCATTCTAATAAATCTCCTCTGCATGCTCGCCAAGGGTTTGACATCCTTCCAAAAGTGTGGTGCCCAGAACTGGACACAATTATATACGGTTAGCTATCTCTGCCCTCCTAAAGATGCATGAGAGGCCATCTCAAACCTTACGCTTCTGCAGTTTATTGACTGGCCTACTCCAATGACCCTACATGACAATGTCTCCGCATATTTACACAGCCAACCAGGGAACTTCCACTACCATTGCCTGAACTGGAATCTCCCTGGTCATCAGAATGATGAGTACAGTTGTTGAAGTGTTGTGGGATCGGAATCAGGAGCTCATTAATCACTCCCTGTTTGAGCAACTAACGTGCACAATGGAGAGGATGGGAAACCAGCTGCATTCACTTTCAGTGCTGTATCTCTAAACTAAACTAAACTAAACTTTGGACAAACTGGAACTTTCACTTGTTAAATTTACAGAGACTCCTGATGTCAATCTGAAGCCATTCTTATGCGAGGTAACTGATTGATTATAGACTTTCTTATTGTATGTATATATTGTAGAATTGATATTTGTCAATTATTCAGCTTCATATTATTATTTATCTGTAAATAAATATTCTCCATTTTGAATCCAAAAAATGATTGCTGATTCCTTGATTATGCAACAAAAACTTGCATTTATCGAGCATCTTTAATTTATTAAAACATCCCAAAGCCCTTGACAGGATCGTAATCAGACAAAAAATTGATACCGAGCCACAGAAGGAGATATTAAGATAGGTGACCAAAAGCTTGGTCTAAGGGGTAGGTTTGAAGGAGTGTTTTAAAGGAGGAGGGAGAGACAGAGAGGCAGAAAGATTTAGTGAGGGAATTACACAGCTTGGAGCCTCAGCAGTTGAAGACATGGTCCCCAGTGGTCATAGGAGCAGATGTTATACTGGTGAACAATGTGAAGCAAGCCATAAAAGATTTTGAACTGTAACAGGCACAAAGCTCAAAAATACAGAGGCAATATTTGAAGTTCTGGTTCTTAAGCATTACACCATAAATAGTTTCTGGCTGGATGGAAAAAGCCAGCTGTCTTTGATTTGTGGATCTTTTCTAAATGTTAATAGAGTTTCTTGGAGATAGAAAATTCCTGGAATAGGGCTCCAGTACAGGACTCAGGAAAGTGCAATATTGCAACTTATGCAACTCAGGATTTCAATTGTTAATCCTCATTTGGACAGTTCTGTGCCAGTTGTTGGTTAAGCCATCAGTAAATTAACACACATCCTGACCCTGCCATGCTGCCACAAACGTAGTACTGTATAAGATTTGAGATTGAACTGCAGCAAATAGGATTATGGCTAATACTAAAGGAGCATCTAGCCCTCAAACTATTCAGATATTTGTTGACAACTGTTACAGCGGATCCCCTCGCAGAGAATGAAGAAGTTCTGTACAGAAGGACTTGGCATTGTAGAAATCAATAACAATTTGCTTTTATGTAGTACCTTTAAGAATCAGAGAATCATAGAAATTGACGGCACAGAAGTCGGCCATTTGGCCCATTGTATCTGTGCTAGCTGAGATAATTATTGAGCCTCATCCAGCTCTAGGTCTGTAGCCCCGTGGGTTATAGCACTTCAAGTACATATCCAAGGACTTTTTAAATGCAATGAGTGTTTTTGCCTTTGCCATCCTTTCAGTAGTGGAGCATTTCAAATTTAGAGATGGGGAGCAACAACATGTTCAAAGGGCTTTGGAGAGGAAAGGAAGGTTGGAGATGGGACTGTAGTATGTAAAGATAGAGGATTGGTTTCTGAGGAGGAGGGTGATGATGCTAGATTTGAAAGGGATTGGGACAGTACTTGACAAAAAGAACTACTTGCAATGTCAGCTAACATGGGAAGGGATGTTGGGTGTTCAACAGTTTATTGGGAATAGGTTTGTACTGCTGTCTGCGGGTAGCAACCCCTGGAATCTTCATGGCGGGAGCTTGCTTCAGAAGTTACAGAAGCTCAGAGAGAATCTCAGAACAGGGAAGTAAAGATACAATGCAGCAGGTGAAAAGAGGAATTGAGTTTGTGGCCGGGCTATATTGAGATGACTGACCCAAACTATCTGACAAAGATGATGTAATTCTTAGCCCAGGACATGGCTAAAACTGCTTCGTGCACTGCCCTCCTAGGTTCATGTACTGTTAGCTACCTCTGTTCTCCTGCAGGCACATGGGAGGTCAATTCAAAGCCTGCACTGCTGCATATGCAGATTCTATCTGCAGCAAGCCGATACCTGAGCTAGATCTACTGGGGTAGGTATTGACTGTTGAACGACTGACCAGGGGGAGAGAGCTGGTCGGTGCCAGCTCGGTGGTGAAGAGGACACCCCCCCCGCCCAAGTCAGGTGGAAGCCTCGGCCTCATTTACATTGACCAGGTGGGCTGCAGCCACCCATCAGGTATCACAACACAACTCACTGGATAGAGGCCTGAAAATGGAGTACTAATAAGAAAATGGAGCTGGAGCTGTTGTCAGGAAGGTAAGTTGAGGGGGGGGGGGGGGCGGTGGGGTTGTAAGGGAGGGTGGGGTGGGGGCAGTGGAAACACGTCATGATCATGGAGAGTGGGGATAACGTGGTGATAGCAGCCCAAATTATTTTTTGTGGGCTCAGGTATGAGGAGGTTCACTGCTGCTCCTCTAGGCCCACAAATATAATTTAACAGTGACCTTCACCAGGCCTCTCCTCCTCCATCTCCACTGGAGCTCATCAAAGCCTGCATGGCACAGCTGCGACTAGTCCTGACGATAATGATGATTGGGGCCCTATTCATGTCACAACACTAAAGTTCCATATTAAAAGTGGCCGATCATCTGAAACAGGCAGCTGCTTGGGACACCCAGATATAGGCCCCCTTCATAATGGCACTGGCTGCATTTCCGGTCGTAACTGGGCAGTACGGCAATCGACCCCAATTTGAGGCAGTGCCACTCTGCTAATCTCAGTGTGGGCAGCTCAAAATTAACCCCATTTTATTCAGCAGCAGGCAAGGCAGCCACACGACACAGACTGAGGTACCTGGGAAGAGCAATTCAGGACAACATTCAAACTCCTCCCAAGTGGAATAATATTAAGTATCGGAGGCACTGCCAGTTCTGAGATCAAATGATTTAGAGCAGGCTAGAGCATATCTCAGAGGACAACATCCAAATTAATTCTTGAGGGGCAGTCACTGTTACTATTGGTGAAACTCAGCCAGTTTTTACCCAACAGGATCCCACGAGTGT
This sequence comes from Heterodontus francisci, assembly GCF_036365525.1. Classification (NCBI taxonomy): domain Eukaryota; kingdom Metazoa; phylum Chordata; class Chondrichthyes; order Heterodontiformes; family Heterodontidae; genus Heterodontus; species Heterodontus francisci. Next base: position 96,457,583 of record NC_090385.1, read on the forward strand.
CAATGAGATGAATGGCCTGTTAGGAATGGTGTTAATTCAATGATGGTCAGGTCAATAGGAAAGCTTGCTTCTCTACTTCATCTGTTGTCATGGATTCCTTAATACAAAGCTCAATCACTGGAAGAGGGCCTCATTTAACATTGCATTATAAAGATGGCCCCTCCAACAGAATTGTACTCCCCCAGTACTATGTCTTCAACAGAGCAGCACTCTCTCAGTACTCCCGTTCCAACAGTACAGTTCTCCCTCAATACTGCCCGCTATTACAGTTCTCCAACAGTACTGCCCCACTATTACAGTTCTCCCTCAGTCCCACCCCGCAATTACAGTTCTCCCTCAGTACTGCCCCACTATTACAGTTCTCCCTCAGTCCCACCCCACTATTACAGTTCTCCCTTAGTCCTACCCCACTATTACAGTTCTCCCTCAGTCCCACCACACTATTAGAGTTCTCCCTCAGTCCCACCATACTATTACAGTTCTCCCCCAATCCTACCCCACTATTACAGTTCTCCCTCAGTCTTACCCCGCTATTACAGTTCTCCATCAGTCTTACCCCACGATTACAGTTCTCCCTCAGTCCCTCCCCACTATTACAGTTCTCCCTCAGTCCCACCCCACTATTACAGTTCTCGCACAGTCCCACCCCACTATTACAGGTCTCGCTCAGTCTTATCCCACTATTACAGTTCTCCCTCAGTCTTACTCCACTATTACAGTTCGCCCTCAGTCCCACCCCACTAATACAGTTCTCCGTCAGTCCCAAACCACTATTACAGTTCTCCCTCAGTCCCACCCCACTATTACAGTTCTCCCCCAATCCTAACCCACTATTACAGTTCTCCCTCAGTCCTACAACACTATTACAGTTCTCCTCAGTTTAACGCCACTATTACAGTTCTCCCTCAGTCCTACCCCACTATTATAGTTCTCCCTCAGTCCCACCCCACTATTACAGTTCTCCCTCAGTCCTACCCCACTACTACAGTTCTCCCTCAGTCCCACCCCACTAATACAGTTCTCTCTCAGTCCTACCCCACTATTACACTTCTCCCTCAGTCCTACCCCACTATTACAGTTCTCCCTCAGTCTTACCCCACTATTACAGTTCTCCCTAAGTCCTACCCCACTATTATAGTTTTCCCTCAGTCTTACCCCACTATTACAGTTCTCCCGAAGTCCCACCCCACTATGACAGTTCTCCCTCAGTCTTACCCCACTATTACAGTTCTCCCTCAGTTTTACCCCACTATTACAGTTCTCCCTCAGTCCCACTCCACTACCCCACTACTACAGTTCTCCCTCAGTCCCACCCCACTATTAAAGTTCTCCCACAGTCCTACACCACTATTAGAATTCTCCCTTAGCCCTACCCCACTATTACAGTTCTCCCCCAATCCTAACACACTATAACAGTTCTCCCTCACTCCTACCACACTATTACAGTTCTCCTCAGTCTAACCCCACTATTACAGTTCTCCCTCAGTCCTACCCCACTATTATAGTTTTCACTCAGTCCCACCCCACTACTACAGTTCTCCCTCAGTCCCACCCCACTGATACAGTTCTCTCTCAGTCCTACCCCACTATTACAGTTCTCCCTCAGTCCCACCCCACTATTACAGTTCTCCCGAAGTCCGACCCCACTATTATAGTTTTCCCTCAGTCCCGCCCCACTATTACAGTTCTCACTCAGTCCCACCCCACTATGACAGTTCTCCCTCAGTCTTATCCCACTATTACAGTTCTCCCTCAGTTTTACCCCACTATTACAGTTCTCCCTCAGTCCCACCCCACTACTACAGTTCTCCCTCAGTCCCACCCCACTATTACAGTTCTCCCACAGTCCTACACCACTATTAGAATTCTCCCTTAGTCCTACCCCACTATTACAGGTCATGCTCAGTCTTATCCCACTATTACAGTTCTCCCTCAGTCTTACTCCACTTTTACAGTTCGCCCTCAGTCCCACCCCACTAATACAGTTCTCCGTCAGTCCCAAACCACTATTACAGTTCTCCCTCAGTCCCACCCCACTATTAAAGTTCTCCCCCAATCCTAACCCACTATTACAGTTCTCCCTCAGTCCTACAACACTATTACAGTTCTCCTCAGTCTAACGCCACTATTACAGTTCTCCCTCAGTCCTACCCCACTATTATAGTTCTCCCTCAGTCCCACCCCACTATTACAGTTCTCCCTCAGTCCTACCCCACTACTACAGTTCTCCCTCAGTCCCACCCCACTAATACAGTTCTCTCTCAGTCCTACCCCACTATTACACTTCTCCCTCAGTCCTACCCCACTATTACAGTTCTCCCTCAGTCTTACCCCACTATTACAGTTCTCCCTAAGTCCTACCCCACTATTATAGTTTTCCCTCAGTCTTACCCCACTATTACAGTTCTCCCGAAGTCCCACCCCACTATGACAGTTCTCCCTCAGTCTTACCCCACTATTACAGTTCTCCCTCAGTTTTACCCCACTATTACAGTTCTCCCTCAGTCCCACCCCACTACCCCACTACTACAGTTCTCCCTCAGTCCCACCCCACTATTAAAGTTCTCCCACAGTCCTACACCACTATTAGAATTCTCCCTTAGTCCTACCCCACTATTACAGTTCTCCCCCAATCCTAACACACTATAACAGTTCTCCCTCACTCCTACCACACTATTACAGTTCTCCTCAGTCTAACCCCACTATTACAGTTCTCCCTCAGTCCTACCCCACTATTATAGTTTTCACTCAGTCCCACCCCACTACTACAGTTCTCCCTCAGTCCCACCCCACTGATACAGTTCTCTCTCAGACCTACACCACGATTAGAATTCTCCCTTAGTCCTACCCCACTATTACAGTTCTCCCTTAGTCTTACCCCACTATTACAGTGCTCCCTCAGTCCTAACCCACTATGACAGTTCTCCCTCAGTCCCACCCCACTATTACAGCTCTCCCTCAGTCTTACCATACTATTACAGTTCTCCCTCAGTCCCACCCCGCTATTGCAGTTCTCCCTCAGTCTTACCCCACTATTACAGTTCTCCCTCAGTCTTACCCTACTACTACAGTTCTCCCTTAGTCTTATCCTACTGTTACAGTTCTCCCTTAGTCCTACCCCACTACCACAGTTCTCCCTCAGTCCGACCCCACTATCTCAGTTCTCCCTCAATCTTACCCCACTATTACAGTGCACCCTCAGTCCTAACCCACTATGACAGTTCTACCACAGTCCCATCCCACTATTACAGATCTCCCTGAGTCTTACCCCACTATTACAGTTCTCCCACAGCCCCACCCCACTATTGCAGTTCTCCCTTAGTCTTACCCGACTATTACAGTGCTCCCTCAGTCCTAACCCAATATGACAGTTCTCCCTCAGTCCCACCCCACAATTACAGTTCTCCCTCAGTCTCACCATACTATTACAGTTCTCCCTCAGTCCCACCCCACTATTGCAGTTCTCCCTCAGTCTTACCCCAATATTACACATCTCCCTCATTCTTACCCCACTATTACAGTTCTCCCTCAGTCCGAACCCACAATGACAGTTGTCCCTCAATCCTACCCCACTATTACAGTTCTCCATCATTCCTACCCCACTATCTCAGTTCTCCCTTAGTCTTACCGCACTTTTACAGTGCTCCCTCAGTCTCACCCCACTATTACAGTTCTCCCTCAGTCCCACCCCGCTATTGCAGTTCTCCCTTAGTCCTACCCCACTATCACAGTTCTCCCTCAGTCCTACCCCACTTTCTCAGTTCTCCCTCAATCTTACCCCACTATTACAGTGCTCCCTCAGTCCTAACCCACTATGACAGTTCTACCTCAGTCCCATCCCACTATTACAGTTCTCCCTAAGTCTTACCCCACTATTACAGTTCTCCCTCAGCCCCACCCCACTGTTGCAGTTCTCCCACAGCCTTACCCCACTATTACATGTCTCCCTCAGTCTTACGCCACTATTACAGTTCTCCCTCAGTCCCACCCCACGATTATAGTTCTCCCTCAGACCTGCCCCACTATTACTGTTCTCCCTCAGTACTGCTCCATTATTACTTTTCTCTCTCAGTACTGCCCCACCATTACAGTTCTCCCTCAGTCCGACCCCACTATTATAGTTCTCCCTCAGTACTGCCCCACTATTACAATTCTCACTCAGTACTTCACCACTATTACATTTCTCCTTCAGTACTGGCACACTATTACAGTTCTCCCTCAGTACTCCTCACTATTGCAGTTCTCCCTCAGTCTTACCCCACTATTACAGTTCTCCCTCAGTCTTATCCCACTATTACAGTTATCCCTCAGTACCGCCCCTCTATTACAGTTCTCCCTCAGTCCCAACCCACTATTACAGTTCACCCTCAGTCCTACCCCACTATTACAGTTCTCACTCAGTCCCACCCCACTATCTCAGTTCTCCCTCAGTCCCACCTCACTACTACAGTTCTCCCTCAGTCCCACCCCACTAATACAGTTCTCCCTCAGTCCTACCCCACTATTATAGTTTTCCCTCAGTCCCACCCCACTATTACAGTTCTCCCTCAGTCCCACCCCACTATTACAGTTCTCCCTCAGTCCTACCCCACTATTAGAGTTCTCCCTCAGTTTTACCCCACTATTACAGTTCTCCCTTAGTCCCACCCCACTACTACAGTTCTCCCTCAGACCTACACCACGATTAGAATTCTCCCTTAGCCCTACCCCACTATTACAGTTCTCCCTTAGTCTTACCCCACTATTACAGTTCTCCCTCAGTCCTACCCCACTATTAGAGTTCTCCCTCAGTTTTACCCCACTATTACAGTTCTCCCTTAGTCCCACCCCACTACTACAGTTCTCCCTCAGACCTACACCACGATTAGAATTCTCCCTTAGTCCTACCCCACTATTACAGTTCTCCCTTAGTCTTACCCCACTATTACAGTGCTCCCTCAGTCCTAACCCACTATGACAGTTCTCCCTCAGTCCCACCCCACTATTACAGCTCTCCCTCAGTCTTACCATACTATTACAGTTCTCCCTCAGTCCCACCCCGCTATTGCAGTTCTCCCTCAGTCTTACCCCACTATTACAGTTCTCCCTCAGTCTTACCCTACTACTACTCAGTACCCCACTATTATAGTTTTCCCTCAGTCCCACCCCACTATTACAGTTCTCAGTACCTCAGTACCTTGCTCTACGGCAGCGAGGCCTGGACAACGTATGCCAGCCAAGAGCGACGTCTCAATTCATTCCATCTTCGCTGCCTTCGGAGAATACTTGGCATCAGGTGGCAGGACTATATCTCCAACACAGAAGTCCTTGAAGCGGCCAACACCCCCAGCTTATACACACTACTGAGTCAGCGGCGCTTGAGATGGCTTGGCCATGTGAGCCGCATGGAAGATGGCGGGATCCCCAAAGACACATTGTACAGCGAGCTCGCCACTGGTATCAGACCCACCGGCCGTCCATGTCTCCGTTATAAAGACGTCTGCAAACGCGACATGAAATCGTGTGACATTGATCACAAGTCGTGGGAGTCAGTTGCCAGCGTTCGCCAGAGCTGGCGGGCAGCCATAAAGACAGGGCTAAATTGTGGCGAGTCGAAGAGACTTAGTAGTTGGCAGGAAAAAAGACAGAGGCGCAAGGGGAGAGCCAACTGTGCAACAGCCCCAACAAACAAATTTCTCTGCAGCACCTGTGGAAGAGCCTGTCACTCCAGAATTGGCCTTTATAGCCACTCCAGGCGCTGCTTCACAAACCACTGACCACCTCCAGGCGCGTATCCATTGTCTCTCGAGATAAGGAGGCCCAAAAGAAAAGAACAGTTCTCCCTTAGTCTTATCCTACTGTTACAGTTCTCCCTTAGTCCTACCCCACTATCACAGTTCACCCTCAGTCCGACCCCACTATCTCAGTTCTCCCTCAATCTTACCCCACTATTACAGTGCTCCCTCAGTCCTAACCCACCATGACAGTTCTACCACAGTCCCATCCCACTATTACAGATCTCCCTGAGTCTTACCCCACTATTACAGTTCTCCCTCAGCCCCACCCCACTATTGCAGTTCTCCCTTAGTCTTACCCGACTATTACAGTGCTCCCTCAGTCCTAACCCAATATGACAGTTCTCCCTCAGTCCCACCCCACAATTACAGTTCTCCCTCAGTCTCACCATACTATTACAGTTCTCCCTCAGTCCCACCCCACTATTGCAGTTCTCCCTCAGTCTTACCCCAATATTACACATCTCCCTCATTCTTACCCCACTATTACAGTTCTCCCTCAGTCCGAACCCACAATGACAGTTGTCCCTCAATCCTACCCCACTATTACAGTTCTCCATCATTCCTACCCCACTATCTCAGTTCTCCCTTAGTCTTACCGCACTTTTACAGTGCTCCCTCAGTCTCACCTCACTATTACAGTTCTCCCTCAGTCCCACCCCGTTATTGCAGTTCTCCCACAGCCTTACCCCACTATTACATGTCTCCCTCAGTCTTACGCCACTATTACAGTTCTCCCTCAGTCCCACCCCACGATTATAGTTCTCCCTCAGACCTGCCCCACTATTACTGTTCTCCCTCAGTACTGCTCCATTATTACTTTTCTCTCTCAGTACTGCCCCACTATTACAGTTCTCCCTCAGTCCGACCCCACTATTACAGTTCTCCCTCAGTACTGCCCCACTATTACAATTCTCACTCAGTACTTCACCACTATTACATTTCTCCTTCAGTACTCCTCACTATTGCAGTTCTCCCTCAGTCTTACCCCACTATTACAGTTCTCCCTCAGTCTTATCCCACTATTACAGTTATCCCTCAGTACCGCCCCTCTATTACAGTTCTCCCTTAGTCCTACCCCACTATCACAGTTCTCCCTCAGTCCTTCCCCACTATCTCAGTTCTCCCTCAATCTTACCCCACGATTACAGTTCTCCCTCAGTCTTATCCCACTATTACAGTTATCCCTCAGTCCCACCCCACTATTAGAATTCTCCCTTAGTCCTACCCCACTATCACAGTTCTCCCTCAGTCCTTCCCCACTATCTCAGTTCTCCCTCAATCTTACCCCACTATTACAGTGCTCCCTCAGTCTTACCGCACTATTACAGTTCTACCTCAGTCTTACCCAACTATTACAGTTCTCCCTCAGCACCACCCCTCTATTGCAGTTCTCCCACAGTCTTACCCCACTATTACATGTCTCCCTCCGTCTTACCCCACTACTACAGTTCTCCCTCAGTCCCACCCCACGATTATAGTTCTCCCTCAGTCCTACCCCACTATTACTGTTCTCCCTCAGTACTGCTCCATGATTACTTTTCTCTCTCAGTACTGCCCCACTATTATATTTCTCCCTCAGTCCTTCCCCACTATCTCAGTTCTCCCTCAATCTTACCCCACTATTACAGTGCTCCCTCAGTCGTAACCCACTATTACAGTTCTACCTCAGTCCCATCCCACTATTACAGTTCTCCCTCAGTCTTACCCCACTATTACAGTTCTCACTCAGCACCACCCCTCTATTGCAGTTCTCCCACAGTCTTACCCCACTATTACATGTCTCCCTCAGTCTTACCCCACTACTACATTTCTCCCTAAGTCCCACCCCACGATTATCGTTCTCCCTCAGTCCTACCCCACTATTACTGTTCTCCCTCAGTACTGCTCCATGATTACATTTCTCTCTCAGTACTGCCCCACTATTATATTTCTCCCTCAGTCCTACCCCACTATTACAGTTCTCCCTCAGTACTGCCCCACTATTACATTTCTCCCTCAGTACTTCACCACTATTACATTTCTCCTTCAGTACTGGCACACTATTACAGTTCTCCCTCAGTACTCCTCACTATTGCAGTTCTCCCTCAGTCTTACCCAACTATTACAGTTCTCCCTCATACCCACCCAACTATTGCAGTTCTCCGTCAGTCTTACCCCACTATTACAGTTCTCCCTCAGTCTTACCCCACTATTACAGTTCTCCCTCAGTCCAACCCCAATATTGCATTTCTCCGTCAGTCTTACCAGACTATTACAGTTCTCCCTCAGTCCTACCCCACTATTACAATTCTCCCTCTGTCCTGCCCCACTATTACAATTCTCCCTCAGTACTTCACCATGATTACATTTCTCCTTCAGTACTGGCCCACTATTACAGTTCTCCCTCAGTACTCCTCACTATTGCAGTTCTCCCTCAGTCTTACCCCATTATTACAGTTCTCCCTAAGTCTTACCCCACTATTACAGTTCTCCACAGTCTTATCCCACTATTACAGTGCTCCCTCAGTCTGACCCCACTATTACAGTTCTCCCCCAGTCCTACTCCACTTTTATAGTTTTCCCTCAGTCCAACCCCACTATTACAGTTCTTCCTCAGTCCCACCCCACTATTACAGTTCTCCCTCAGTCCCACCCTCCAATTACAGTTCTCCATCATTCCTACCCCACTATCTCAGTTCTCCCTTAGTCTTACCGCACTATTACAGTGCTCCCTCAGTCTCACCCCACTATTACAGTACCCCCTCAGTGCCACACCGCTTTTGCAGTTCTCCCTCAGTCTTACCCCACTATTACAGTTCTCCCTCAGTCCCACCCCGCTATTGCAGTTCTCCCTCAGTCTTACCCCACTATTACAGTTCTCCCTAAGTCATACCCCACTGCTACAGTTCTCCCTTAGACTTATCCCACTATCTCAGTTCTCCCTCAATCTTACCCCACTATAACAGTGCTCCCTCAGTCCGAACTCACGATGACAGTTCTACCTCAGTCCCATCCCACTATTACAGTTCTCCCAAAGTCTTACCCCACTATTACAGTTCTCCCTCAGCCCCACCCCACTATTGCAGTTCTCCCACAGTCTTACCCCACTATTGCAGTTCTCCCTCAGTCTTACCCAACTATTACAGTTCTCCCTCAATCCCACCCAACTATTGCAGTTCTCCGTCAGTCTTACCCCACTATTACAGTTCTCCCTCAGTCTTACCCCACTATTACAGTTCTCCCTCAGTCTTACCCCACTATTACAGTTCTCCCTCAGTCCAACCCCAATATTGCATTTCTCCGTCAGTCTTACCAGACTATTACAGTTCTCCCTCAGTCCTACCCCACTATTACAATTCTCCCTCTGTCCTGCCCCACTATTACAATTCTCCCTCAGTACTTCACCACGATTACATTTCTCCTTCAGTACTGGCCCACTATTACAGTTCTCCCTCAGTACTCCTCAACATTGCAGTTCTCCCTCAGTCTTACCCCACTATTACAGTTCTCCCTCAGTCTTACCCCACTATTACGGTTCTCCCTCAGTCTTATCCCACTATTACAGTGCTCCCTCAGTCTGACCCCACTATTACAGTTCTCCCTCAGTCCTACCCCACTTTTATAGTTTTCCCTCAGTCCAATCCCACTATTACAGTTCTCCCTCAGTCCCACCCCACTATTACAGTTCTCCATCATACCTACCCCACTATCTCAGTTCTCCCTTAGTCTTACCGCACTATTACAGTGCTCCCTCAGTCTCACCCCACTATTACAGTACTCCTCAGTGCCACCCCGCTATTGCAGTTCTCCCTCAGTCTTACCCCACTATTACAGTTCTTCCTCAATCCTACCCCACTATTACAGTGCTCCCTCAGTCTCACCCCACTATTACAGTTCTCCCTCAGTCCCACCCCGCTATTGCAGTTCTCCCTCAGTCTTACCCCACTATTACAGTTCTCCCTAAGTCTTACCCCACTGCTACAGTTCTCCCTTAGACTTATCCCACTATTACAGTTCTCCCTCAGTCCTACCCCACTATCTCAGTTCTCCCTCAATCTTACCCCACTATTACATGTCTCCCTCAGTCTTACCCCACTATTACAGTTCTCCCTCAGTCCCACCCCACGATTATAGTTCTCCCTCAGTCCTACCCCACTATTACTGTTCTCCCTCAGTACTGCTCCATTATTACTTTTCTCTCTCAGTACTGCCCCACTGTTACAGTTCTCCCTCAGTCCTACCCCACTATTACAATTCTCCCTCAGTACTGCCCCACTATTACAATTCTCCCTAAGTACTTCACCACTATTACATTTCTCCTTCAGTACTCCTCACTATTACAGTTCTCCCTCAGTCTTTCCCCACTATTGCAGTTCTCGCTCAGTCCCACCCCACTATTGCAGTTCTCCGTCAGTCTTACCCCACTATTACAGTTCACCCTCAGTCTTACCCCACTATTACAGTTCTCCCAGTGTTATCCCACGATTACAGTTCTCCCTCAGTCCCACCCCATGATTATAGTTCTCACTCCCACTATTACTGTTCTCCCTCAGTACTGCTCCATTATTACTTTTCTCTCTCAGTACTGCCCCACTATTACAGTTCTCCCTCAGTCCTACCCCACTATTACAGTTCTCCCTCAGTACTGCCCCACTATTACAGTTCTCACTCAGTCCCACCCCACTATTACAGTTATCCCTCAGTCCTACCCCACTATTACAGTTCTCACTCAGTCCCAACCCACTATCTCAGTTCTCCCTCAGTCTTACCCCACTATTACAGTGCTCCCTCAGTCCTAACCCACTATAACAGTTCTCCCTTAGTCCCACCTCACTACTACAGTTCTCCCTCAGTTCCACCCCATGAATACAGTTCTCCCTCAGTCCTACCCCACTATTACAGTTCTCCCTCAGTCTTAGCCCATTATTACAGTTCTCCCTCAGTCCTACCTCACTATTACAGTACTCCCTCTGTACTACCCCACGATTACAGTTCTCCCTCAGTCTTACTGCACGATTACAGTTCTGCCTCAGTCTAACCCCACGATTACAGTTCTCCCTCAGTCTCATGCCACTATTACAGTTCTCCCTCAGTACTGCCCCACTATTACATTTCGCCCTCAGTCCCACCCCACTCTTACATGTCTCCCTCAGTCTTACCCCACTATTACATTCTCCCTCAGTCCCACCCCACGATTATAGTTCTCCCTCAGTCCGACCCCACTATTACTGTTCTCCCTCAGTACTGCCCCACTATTACAATTCTCCCTCAGTACTTCACCACTATTACAGATCTCCCTCAGTACTGTCCACTATTACAGTTCTCCCTCAGTCCTACCCCACTATTATAGTTTTCCCTCAGTCCCACCCCACTATGACAGTGCTTCCTCAATCCTAACCCACTATGACAGTTCTACCTCAGTCCCATCCCACTATTACAGTTCTCCCACTGTCTTACCCCACTCTTACATGTCTCCCTCAGTCTTACCCCACTATTACATTCTCCCTCAGTCCCACCCCACGATTATAGTTCTCCCTCAGTACTGCCCCACTATTACATTTCTCCCTCAGTACTGCCCCACTATTACAATTCTCCCTCAGTACTTCACCACTATAACATTTCTCCTTCAGTACTGGCCCACTATTACAGTTCTCCCTCAGTACTCCTCACTATTGCAGTTCTCCCTCAGTCTTACCCCACTATTACAGTTCTCCCTCAGTCCCACCCCTCTATTGCAGTTCTCCGTCAGTCTTTCCCCATTATTACAGATCTCCCTCAGTCTTAACCCACTATTACAGTTCTCCCTCAGTCTTACCTCATTATTACAGTTCTCCCTCAGTCCAACCGCACTATTACAGTTCTCCGTCAGTCTTACCGCACTATTACAGTTCTCCCTCAGACTTACCCCACTATTACAGTTCTACCTCAGCACCACCACACTATTGCAGTTCTCCCACAGTCTTACCCCACGATTACATGTCTCCCTCAGTCTTACCCCACTATTACAGTTCTCCCTCATTCCCACCCCATGATTATAGTTCTCACTCCCACTATTACTGTTCTCCCTCAGTACTGCTACATTATTACTTTTCTCTCTCAGTACTGCCCCACTACTACAGTTCTCCCTCAGTCCTACCCCACTATTACAGTTCTCCCTCAGTATTGCCCCACTATTACAATTCTCCCTCAGTACTTCACCACTATTACATTTCTCCTTCAGTACTGGCCCACTATTACAGTTCTCCCTCAGTCATACCCCACTATCTCAGTTCTCCATCAGTCTTACCCCACTATTACTGTGCTTCCTCAGTCCTAACCCACTATGACAGTTCTCCCTCAGTCCCACCCCACTATTACAGTTCTCCCTCAGTCTTACCCCATTATTACAGTTCTCCCTCAGTCCTACCTCACTATTACAGTACTCCCTCAGTCCTACCCCACGATTACAGTTCTCCCTCAGTCTTACCGCACTATTACAGTTCTGCCTCAGTCTAACCCCACGATTACAGTTCTCCCTCAGTCTCATGCCACTATTACAGTTCTCCCTCAGTACTGCCCCACTATTACATTTCTCCCTCAGTCCCACCCCACTATTACAGTTCTCCCTCAGTCCCACCCCACTATTAGAATTCTCCCTTAGTCCTACCCCACTGTCACAGTTCTCCCTCAGTCCTACCCCACTACCTCAGTTCTCCCTCAATCTTACCCCACTATGACAGTGCTTCCTCAATCCTAACCCACTATGACAGTTCTACCTCAGTCCCATCCCACTATTACAGTTCTCCCTCAGTCTTACCCCACTATTACAGTTCTCCCTCAGCACCACCCCTCGATTGCAGTTCTCCCAAAGTCTTACCCCACTCTTACATGTCTCCCTCAGTCTTACCCCACTATTACATTCTCCCTCAGTCCCACCCCACGATTATAGTTCTCCCTCAGTCCGACCCCACTATTACTGTTCTCCCTCAGTACTGCTCCATTATTACTTTTCTCTCTCAGTCCTACCCCACTATTACAGTTCTCCCTCAGTACTGCCCCACTGTTACAATTCTCCCTCAGTACTTCACCACCATTACATTTCTCCTTCAGTACTGGCCCACTATTACAGTTCTCCCTCAGTACTCCTCACTATTGCAGTTCTCCCTCAGTCTTACCCCACTATTACAGTTCTCCCTCAGTCTTAACCCACTATTACATTTCTCCCTCATTCTTATCCCACTATTACAGTTCTCCCTCAGTCTTACCTCATTATTACAGTTCTCCCTCAGTCCTACCCCACTATTACAGTTCTCCGTCAGTCTTACCCCACTATTACAATTCTCCCTCAGACCTACCCCACGATAACAGTTCTCCCTCAGCACCACCACACTATTGCAGTTCTCCCACAGTCTTACCCCACGATTACATGTCTCCCTCAGTCTTACCCCACTATTACAGTTCTCCCTCATTCCCACCCCATGATTATAGTTCTCACTCCCACTATTACAATTCTCCCTCAGTACTGCCCCACTATTACAATTCTCCCTAATTACTTCACCACTATTACATTTCTCCTTCAGTACTCCTCACTATTACAGCTCTCCCTCAGTCTTTCCCCACTATTGCAGTTCTCGCTCAGTCCCACCCCACTATTGCAGTTCTCCGTCAGTCTTACCCCACTATTACAGTTCTCCCTCAGTCTTACCCCACTATTACAGTTCTCCCAGTGTTATCCCACTATTACCGTTCTCCCTCAGTCCCACCCCATGATTATAGTTCTCACTCCCACTATTACTGTTCTCCCTCAGTACTGCTCCATTATTACTTTTCTCTCTCAGTATTGCCCCACTTTTACAGTTCTCACTCAGTCCCACCCCACTATTACAGTTATCCCTCAGTCCTACCCCACTATTACAGTTCTCACTCAGTCCCAACCCACTATCTCAGTTCTCCCTCAGTCTTACCCCACTATTACAGTGCTCCCTCAGTCCTTACCCACTATGACAGTTCTCCCTCAGTCCTACCCCACTATTACAGTTCTCCCTCAGTCTTACCCCATTATTACAGTTCTCCCTCAGTCCTACCTCACTATTACAGTACTCCCTCAGTCCTACCCCACGATTACAGTTCTGCCTCAGTCTAACCCCACGATTACAGTTCTCACTCAGTCTCATGCCACTATTAAAGTTCTCCCTCAGTACTGCCCCACTATTACATTTCTCCCTCAGTCCCACCCCACTATTACAGTTCTCCCTCAGTCCCACCCTACTACCTCAGTTCTCCCTCAATCTTACCCCACTATTACAGTGCTTCCTCAATCCTAACCCACTATGACAGTTCTACCTCAGTCCCATCCCACTATTACAGTTCTCCCTCAGTCTTACCCCACTATTACAGTTCTCCCTCAGCACCACCCCTCGATTGCAGTTCTCCCACAGTCTTAACCCACTCTTACATGTCTCCCTCAGTCTTACCCCACTATTACATTCTCCCTCAGTCCCACCCCACGATTATAGTTCTCCCTCAGTCCGACCCCACTATTACTGTTCTCCCTCAGTACTGCCCCACTATTACAATTCTCCCTCAGTACTTCACCACTATTACAGATCTCCCTCAGTACTGTCCACTATTACAGTTCTCCCTCAGTCCTACCCCACTATTACAGTTCTCCCTCAGTACTGCCCCACTATTACAATTCTCCCTCAGTACTTCACCACTATTACATTTCTCCTTCAGTACTGGCCCACTATTACAGTTCTCCCTCAGTACTCCTCACTATTGCAGTTCACCCTCAGTCTTACCGCACTATTACAGTTCTCCCTCAGTCTTATCCCACTATTACAGTGCTCCCTCAGTCTGACCCCACTATTACAGTTCTCCCCCAGTCCTACCCCACTTTTATAGTTTTCCCTCAGTCCAACCCCACTATCTCAGTTCTCCCTTAGTCTTACCGCACTATTACAGTGCTCCCTCAGTCTCACCCCACTATTACAGTACTCCCTCAGTGCCACACCGCTTTTGCAGTTCTCCCTCAGTCTTACCCCACTATTACAGTTCTTCCTCAATCCTACACCACTATTACAGTGTTCCCTCAGTCTCACCCCACTATTACAGTTCTCCCTCAGTCCCACCCCGCTATTGCAGTTCTCCCTCAGTCTTACCCCACTATTACAGTTCTCCCTAAGTCATATCCCACTGCTACAGTTCTCCCTTAGACTTATCCCACTATTACAGTTCTCCCTCAGTCCTACCCCACTATCTCAGTTCTCCCTCAATCTTACCCCACTATAACAGTGCTCCCTCAGTCCGAACTCACGATGACAGTTCTACCTCAGTCCCATCCCACTATTACAGTTCTCCCTAAGTCTTACCCCACTATTACAGTTCTCCCTCAGCCCCACCCCACTATTGCAGTTCTCCCACAGTCTTACCCCACTATTGCAGTTCTCCCTCAGTCTTACCCAACTATTACAGTTCTCCCTCAATCCCACCCAACTATTGCAGTTCTCCGTCAGTCTTACCCCACTATTACAGTTCTCCCTCAGTCTTACCCCACTATTACAGTTCTCCCTCAGTCTTACCCCACTATTACAGTTCTCCCTCAGTCCAACCCCAATATTTCATTTCTCCGTCAGTCTTACCAGACTATTACAGTTCTCCCTCAGTCCTACCCCACTATTACAATTCTCCCTCTGTCCTGCCCCACTATTACAATTCTCCCTCAGTACTTCACCACGATTACATTTCTCCTTCAGTACTGGCCCACTATTACAGTTCTCCCTCAGTACTCCTCAACATTGCAGTTCTCCCTCAGTCTTACCCCACTATTACAGTTCTTCCTCAATCCTACCCCACTATTACAGTGCTCCCTCAGTCTCACCCCACTATTACAGTTCTCCCTCAGTCCCACCCCGCTATTGCAGTTCTCCCTCAGTCTTACCCCACTATTACAGTTCTCCCTAAGTCTTACCCCACTGCTACAGTTCTCCCTTAGACTTATCCCACTATTACAGTTCTCCCTCAGTCCTACCCCACTATCTCAGTTCTCCCTCAATCTTACCCCACTATTACATGTCTCCCTCAGTCTTACCCCACTATTACAGTTCTCCCTCAGTCCCACCCCACGATTATAGTTCTCCCTCAGTCCTACCCCACTATTACTGTTCTCCCTCAGTACTGCTCCATTATTACTTTTCTCTCTCAGAACTGCCCCACTGTTACAGTTCTCCCTCAGTCCTACCCCACTATTACAATTCTCCCTCAGTACTGCCCCACTATTACAATTCTCCCGAAGTACTTCACCACTATTACATTTCTCCTTCAGTACTCCTCACTATTACAGTTCTCCCTCAGTCATACCCCACTATCTCAGTTCTCCCTCAGTCTTACCCCACTATTACTGTGCTTCCTCAGTCCTAACCCACTATGACAGTTCTCCCTCAGTCTTACCACACTATTACAGTTCTGCCTCAGTCTAACACCACGACTACAGTTCTCCCTCAGTCTCATGCCACTATTACAGTTCTCCCTCAGTACTGCCCCACTATTACATTTCTCCCTCAGTCTAACCCCACGATTACAGTTCTCCCTCAGTCTCATGCCACTATTACAGTTCTCCCTCAGTACTGCCCCACTATTACATTTCGCCCTCAGTCCCACCCCACTATTACAGTTCTCCCTCAGTCCCACCCCACTATTAGAATTCTCCCTTAGTCCTACCCCACTGTCACAGTTCTCCCTCAGTCCTACCCCACTACCTCAGTTCTCCCTCAATCTTACCCCACTATGACAGTGCTTCCTCAATCCTAACCCACTATGACAGTTCTACCTCAGTCCCATCCCACTATTACAGTTCTCCCTCAGTCTTACCCCACTATTACAGTTCTCCCTCAGCCCCACCCCACTATTGCAGTTCTCCCACAGTCTTACCCCACTATTGCAGTTCTCCCTCAGTCTTACCCAACTATTACAGTTTTCCCTCAATCCCACCCAACTATTGCAGTTCTCCGTCAGTCTTACCCCACTGTTACAGTTCTCCCTCAGTCTGACCCCACTATTACAGTTCTCCCTCAGTCTTACCCCACTATTACAGTTCTCCCTCAGTCCAACCCCAATATTGCATTTCTCCGTCAGTCTTACCAGACTATTACAGTTCTCCCTCAGTCCTACCCCACTATTACAATTCTCCCTCTGTCCTGCCCCACTATTACAATTCTCCCTCAGTACTTCACCACGATTACATTTCTCCTTCAGTACTGGCCCACTATTACAGTTCTCCCTCAGTACTCCACAACATTGCAGTTCTCCCTCAGTCTTACCCCACTATTACAGTTCTCCCTCAGTCTTACCCCACTATTACAGTTCTCCCTCAGTCTTACCCCACTTTTATAGTTTTCCCTCAGTCCAACCCCACTATTACAGTTCTCCCTCAGTCCCACCCCACTATTACAGTTCTCCCTCAGTCCCACCCCAGTATTACAGTTCTCCATCATTCCTACCCCACTATCTCAGTTCTCGCTTAGTCTTACCGCACTATTACAGTGCTCCCTCAGTCTCACCCCACTATTACAGTACTCCTCAGTGCCACCCCGCTATTGCAGTTCTCCCTCAGTCTTACCCCACTATTACAGTTCTTCCTCAATCCTACCCCACTATTACAGTGCTCCCTCAGTCTCACCCCACTATTACAGTTCTCCCTCAGTCCCACCCCGCTATTGCAGTTCTCCCTCAGTCTTACCCCACTATTACAGTTCTCCCTAAGTCTTACCCCACTGCTACAGTTCTCCCTTAGACTTATCCCACTATTACAGTTCTCCCTCAGTCCTACCCCACTATCTCAGTTCTCCCTCAATCTTACCCCACTATTACATGTCTCCCTCAGTCTTAGCCCACTATTACAGTTCTCCCTCAGTCCCACCCCACGATTATAGTTCTCCCTCAGTCCTACCCCACTATTACTGTTCTCCCTCAGTACTGCTCCATTATTACTTTTCTCTCTCAGTACTGCCCCACTGTTACAGTTCTCCCTCAGTCCTACACCACTATTACAATTCTCCCTCAGTACTACCCCACTATTACAATTCTCCCTAAGTACTTCACCACTATTACATTTCTCCTTCAGTACTCCTCACTATTACAGTTCTCCCTCAGTCTTTCCCCACTATTGCCGTTCTCGCTCAGTCCCACCCCACTATTGCAGTTCTCCGTCAGTCTTACCCCACTATTACAGTTCACCCTCAGTCTTACCCCACTATTACAGTTCTCCCTGTGTTATCCCACTATTACAGTTCTCCCTCAGTCCCACCCCATGATTATAGTTCTCACTCCCACTATTACTGTTCTCCCTCAGTACTGCTCCATTATTACTTTTCTCTCTCAGTACTGCCCCACTATTACAGTTCTCCCTCAGTCCTACCCCACTATGACAGTTCTCCCTCAGTACTGCCCCACTATTACAGTTCTCACTCAGTCCTACCCCACTATTACAGTTCCTACTCAGTCCCAACACACTATCTCAGTTCTCCCTCAGTCTTACCCCACTATTACAGTGCTCCCTCAGTCCTAACCCACTATGACAGTTCTCCCTTAGTCCCACCTCACTACTACAGTTCTCCCTCAATTCCACCCCACGAATACAGTTCTCCCTCAGTCCTACCCCACTATTACAGTTCTCCCTCAGTCTTACCCCATTATTACAGTTCTCCCTCAGTCCTACTTCACTATTACAGTACTCCCTCAGTCCTACCCCACGATTACAGTTCTCCCTCAGTCTTACTGCACTATTACAGTTCTGCCTCAGTCTAACCCCACGATTACAGTTCTCCCTCAGTCTCATGCCACTATTACAGTTCTCCCTCAGTACTGCCCCACTATTACATTTCGCCCTCAGTCCCACCCCACTATTACAGTTCTCCCTCAGTCCCACCCCACTATTAGAATTCTCCCTTAGTCCTACCCCACTGTCACAGTTCTCCCTCAGTCCTACCCCACTACCTCAGTTCTCCCTCAATCTTACCCCACTATGACAGTGCTTCCTCAATCCTAACCCACTATGACAGTTCTACCTCAGTCCCATCCCACTATTACAGTTCTCCCTCAGTCTTACCCCACTATTACAGTTCTCCCTCAGCACCACCCCTCGATTGCAGTTCTCCCACAGTCTTACCCCACTCTTACATGTCTCCCTCAGTCTTACCCCACTATTACATTCTCCCTCAGTCCCACCCCACGATTATAGTTCTCCCTCAGTCCGACCCCACTATTACTGTTCTCCCTCAGTACTGCCCCACTATTACAATTCTCCCTCAGTACTGTCCACTATTACAGTTCTCCCTCAGTCCTACCCCACTATTATAGTTTTCCCTCAGTCCCACCCCACTATGACAGTGCTTCCTCAATCCAAACCCACTATTACAGTTCTCCCTCAGTCTTACCCCACTATTACAGTTCTCCCTCAGCACCACCCCTCGATTGCAGTTCTCCCACAGTCTTAACCCACTCTTACATGTCTCCCTCAGTCTTACCCCACTATTACATTCTGCCTCAGTCCCACCCCACGATTATAGTTCTCCCTCAGTCCGACCCCAATATTACTGTTCTCCCTCAGTACTGCTCCATTATTACTTTTCTCTCTCAGTCCTACCCCACTATTACAGTTCTCCCTCAGTACTGCCCCACTGTTACAATTCTCCCTCAGTACTTCACCACTATTACATTTCTCCTTCAGTACTGGCCCACTATTACAGTTCTCCCACAGTACTCCTCACTATTGCAGTTCTCCCTCAGTCTTACCCCACTATTACAGTTCTCCCTCTGTCCCACCCCTCTATTGCAGTTCTCCGTCAGTCTTCCCCCACTATTACAGATCTCCCTCAGTCTTAACCCACTATTACAGTTCTCCCTCATTCTTATCCCACTATTACAGTTCTCCCTCAGTCTTACCTCATTATTACAGTTCTCCCTCAGTCCAACCGCACTATTACAGTTCTCCGTCAGTCTTACCCCACTATTACAGTTCTCCCTCAGACTTACCCCACTATTACAGTTCTCCCTCAGCACCACCACACTATTGCAGTTCTCCCACAGTCTTACCCCACAATTACATGTCTCCCTCAGTCTTACCCCACTATTACAGTTCTCCCTCATTCCCACCCCATGATTATAGTTCTCACTCCCACTATGACTGTTCTCCCTCAGTACTGCTCCATTATTACTTTTCTCTCTCAGTACTGCCCCACTATTACAGTTCTCCCTCAGTCCTACCCCACTATTACAGTTCTCCCTCAGTACTGCCCCACTATTACAATTCTCCCTCAGTACTTCACCACTATTACATTTCTCCTTCAGTACTGGCCCACTATTACAGTTCTCCCTCAGTCATACCCCACTATCTCAGTTCTCCCTCTGTCATACCCCACTATTACTGTGCTTCCTCAGTCCCACCCCACTATTACAGTTCTCCCTCAGTGTTACCCCATTATTACATTTCTCCCTCAGTCCTACCTCACTATTACAGTACTCCCTCAGTCCTACCCCACGATTACAGTTCTCCCTCAGTCTTACCACACTATTACAGTTCTGCCTCAGTCTAACACCACAACTACAGTTCTCCCTCAGTCTCATGCCACTATTACAGTTCTCCCTCAGTACTGCCCCACTATTACATTTCTCCCTCAGTCTAACCCCACGATTACAGTTCTCCCTCAGTCTCATGCCACTATTACAGTTCTCCCTCAGTACTGCCCCACTATTACATTTCTCCCTCAGTCCCACCCCACTATTACTGTTCTCCCTCAGTCCCACCCCACTATTCGAATTCTCCCTTAGTCCTACCCCACTGTCACAGTTCTCCCTCATTCCTACCCCACTACCTCAGTTCTCCCTCAATCTTACCCCACTATGACAGTGCTTCCTCAATCCTAACCCACTATGACAGTTTTACCTCAGTACCATCCCACTATTACAGTTCTCCCTCAGTCTTACCCCACTATTACAGTTCTCCCTCAGCACCACCCCTCAATTGCAGTTCTCCCAATGTCTTACCCCACTCTTACATGTCTCCCTCAGTCTTACCCCACTATTACATTCTCCCTCAGTCTTACCCCACTATTACAGTTCTCCCTCATTCCCACCCCATGATTATAGTTCTCACTCCCACTATTACAATTCTCCCTCAGTACTGCCCCACTATTACAATTCTCCCTAAGTACTTCACCACTATTACATTTCTCCTTCTGTACTCCTCACTATTACAGCTCTCCCTCAGTCTTTCCCCACTATTGCAGTTCTCGCTCAGTCCCACCCCACTATTGCAGTTCTCCGTCAGTCTTACCCCACTATTACAGTTCTCCCTCAGTCTTACCCCACTATTACAGTTCTCCCAGTGTTATCCCACAATTACAGTTCTCCCTCAGTCCCACCCCATGATTATAGTTCTCACTCCCACTATTACTGTTCTCCCTCAGTACTGCTCCATTATTACTTTTCTCTCTCAGTACTGCCCCACTATTACATTTCGCCCTCAGTCCCACCCCACTATTACAGTTCTCCCTCAGTCCCAACCCAGTCTTAGAATTCTCCCTCAGTCCTACCCCACTATGACAGTTCTCCCTCAGTACTGCCCCACTATTACAGTTCTCACTCAGTCCCACCCCACTATTACAGTTATCCCTCAGTCCTACCCCACTATTACAGTTCTCACTCAGTCCCAACCCACTATCTCAGTTCTCCCTCAGTCTTACTCCACTATTACAGTGCTCCCTCAGTCCTTACCCACTATGACAGTTCTCCCTCAGTCCCACCTCACTACTACAGTTCTCCCTCAGTCCCACCCCACGAATACAGTTCTCCCTCAGTCCTACCCCACTATTACAGTTCTCCCTCAGTCTTACCCCATTATTACAGTTCTCCCTCAGTCCTACCTCACTATTACAGTTCTGCCTCAGTCTAACCCCACGATTACAGTTCTCACTCAGTCTCATGCCACTATTACAGTTCTCCCTCAGTACTGCCCCACTATTACATTTCTCCCTCAGTCCCACCCCACTATTACAGTTCTCCCTCAGTCCCACCCCACTACCTCAGTTCTCCCTCAATCTTACCCCACTATTACAGTGCTTCCTCAATCCTAACCCACTATGACAGTTCTACCTCAGTCCCATCCCACTATTACAGTTCTCCCTCAGTCTTACCCCACTATTACAGTTCTCCCTCAGCACCACCCCTCGATTGCAGTTCTCCCACAGTCTTACCCCACTCTTACATGTCTCCCTCAGTCTTACCCCACTATTACATTCTCCCTCAGTCCCACCCCACGATTATAGTTCTCCCTCAGTCCGACCCCACTATTACTGTTCTCCCTCAGTACTGCCCCACTATTACAATTCTCCCTCAGTACTTCACCACTATTACAGATCTCCCTCAGTACTGTCCACTGTTACAGTTCTCCCTCAGTCCTACCCCACTATTCTAGTTTTCCCTCAGTCCCACCCCACTATTACAGTTCTCCCTCAGTCCCACCCCTCTATTACAGTTCTCCCTCAGTCCTACCCCACTATTACAGTTCTCCCTCAGCCCCACCCCACTATTACAGTTCTCCCTCAGTCCTACCCCACTATTACAGTTCTCCCTCAGTCTTACCCCACTATTACAGTTCTCCCTCATTCCCACCCCATGATTATAGTTCTCACTCCCACTATTACTGTTCTCCCTCAGTACTGCTCCATTATTACTTTTCTCTCTCAGTACTGCCCCACTATTACAGTTCTCCCTCAGTCCTACCCCACTATTACAGTTCTCCCTCAGTACTGCCCCACTATTACAATTCTCCCTCAGTACTTCACCACTATTACATTTCTCCTTCAGTACTGGCCCACTATTGCAGTTCTCCCTCAGTACTCCTCACTATTGCAGTTCTCCGTCAGTCTGACCCCACTATTACAGATCTCCCTCAGTCTTAACCCACTATTACAGTTCTCCCTCATTCTTATCCCACTATTACAGTTCTCCCTCAGTCTTACCTCATTATTACAGTTCTCCGTCAGTCTTACCCCACTATTACAGTTCTCCCTCAGACTTACCCCACTATTACAGTTCTCCCTCAGCACCACCACACTATTGCAGTTCTCCCACAGTCTTACCCCACGATTACATGTCTCCCTCAGTCTTACCCCACTATTACAGTTCTCCCTCATTCCCACCCCATGATTATAGTTCTCACTCCCACTATTACTGTTCTCCCTCAGTACTGCTCCATTATTACTTTTCTCTCTCAGTACTGCCCCTCTATTACAGTTCTCCCTCAGTCCTACCCCACTATTACAGTTCTCCCTCAGTACTGCCCCACTATTACAATTCTCCCTCAGTACTTCACCACTATTACATTTCTCCTTCAGTACTGGCCCACTATTACAGTTCTCCCTCAGTTATACCCCACTATCTCAGTTCTCCCTCAGTCTTACCCCACTATTACTGTGCTTCCTCAGTCCTAACCCACTATGACAGTTCTCCCTCAGTCCCACCCCACTATTACAGTTCTCCCTTTGTCCGAATACACTATGACAGTTCTCCCTCAGTCCCACCCCACTATTACAGTTCTCCCTCAGTCTTACCCCACTATTACAGTTCTCCGTCAGTCCCAGCCCACGATTACATTTCTCCCTCAGTCTTACCGCACTATTACAGTTCTCCCTCAGTCCCACCCCACTATTGCAGTTCTCCCTCAGTCCTACCCCACTATGACAGTTCTCCCTCAGTCCTACCCCACTATCTCAGTTCTGCCTCAGTCTTACCCCACTATTACAGTCCTCTCTCAATACTGCCCCACTATTACAGTTCTCCCTGAGTACTGTCCACTATTACAGTTCTTTCTCAGTACTGGCCCACGATTATAGTTCTTCCTCAGTCCTACCCCACTATTACAGTTCTCCCTCAGTACTGCTTCATTATTACTGTTCTCTCTCAGTACTGCCCCACTATTACAGTTCTCCCTCAGTCCTACCCCACTCTTACAGTTCTCCCTCAGTACTGCCCAACTATTACAATTCTCCCTCAGTACTTCAACACTATTACATTTCTCCTTCAGTACTGCCCCACTATTACAGATCTCCCTCAGTACTGTCCACTATTACAGTTCTCCCTCAGTCCTACCCCACTATTATAGTTTTCCCTCAGTCCCACCCTTTTATTTCAGTTCTCCCTCAGTCCCACCCCTCTATTACAGTTCTCCCTCAGTACTGCCCCACTATTACAATTCTCCCTCAGTACTTCACCACTATTACATTTCTCCTTCAGTACTGGCCCACTATTACAGTTCTCCCTCAGTCATACCCCACTATCTCAGTTCTCCCTCAGTCTTACCCCACTATTACTGTGCTTCCTCAGTCCTAACCCACTATGACAGTTCTCCCTCAGTCCCACCCCACTATTACAGTTCTCCCTCAGTCTTACCCCACTATTACAGTTCTCCGTCAGTCCCAGCCCACGATTACATTTCTCCCTCAGTCTTACCCCACTATTACTGTTCTCCCTCAGTCCCACCCCACTATTGCAGTTCTCCCTCTGTCATACCCCACTATTACAGTTCTCCCTCAGTCCCACCCCACTATTGCAGTTCTCCCTCAGTCCTACCCCACTATTACAGTTCTCCCTCAGTCCGACGCCAATATCTCAGTTCTGCCTCAGTCTTACCCCACTATTACAGTCCTCTCTCAATACTGCCCCACTATTACAGTTCTCCCTCAGTACTGTCCACTATTACAGTTCTTTCTCAGTACTGGCCCACGATTATAGTTCTTCCTCAGTCCTACCCCACTATTACAGTTCTCCCTCAGTACTGCTTCATTATTACTGTTCTCCCTCAGTACTGCCCCACTATTACAGTTCTCCCTCAGCCCTACCCCACTCTGACAGTTCTCCCTCAGTACTGCCCAACTATTACAATTCTCCCTCAGTACTTCAACACTATTACATTTCTCCTTCAGTACTGACCCACTATTACAGATCTCCCTCAGTCCTACCCCACTATTATAGTTTTCCCTCAGTCCCACCCCACTATTACAGTTCTCCCTCAGTCCCACCCCTCTATTACAGTTCTCCCTCAGTCCTACCCCACTATTACAGTTCTCCCTCAGTTTTACCCCACTACTGCAGTTCTCCCTCAGTCCCACCCCACTATTACAGTTCTCCCTCAGTCCCACCACTCTATTGCAGTTCTCCCTCTGTCTTACCCCACTATTACAGTTCTCCCTCATTCCCACCCCACTGTTGCAGTTCTCCCTCAGTCTGACCCCACTATTACAGTTCTCTCTCAGTCCCACCCCACTATTGCAGTTCTCCCTCAGTCTTACCCCACTATTACAGTTCTCCCTCAGTCCCACCCCACTATTGCAGTTCTCCCTCAGTCTTACCCCACTATTGCAGTTCTCCCTCAGTCTTACCCCACTATTACAGTTGACCCTCAGTCTTCCCCCACTATTACAGTTCTCCTTCAGTCTTATCCCACTATTACAGTTCTCCCTCAGTCCTACCCCACTATTACAGTTCTCCCTCAGTCCCAACCCACTATTAGAATTCTCCCTTTTTCCTACCCCAGTATTACAGTTCTCCCTCAGTCATACCCCACTATCTCAGTTCTCCCTCAGTCTTACCCCACTATTACTGTGCTCCCTCAGTCCTAACCCACTATGACAGTTCTCCCTCAGTCCCACCCCACCATGACAGTTCTCCCTCAGTCTTACCCCAATATTACCGTTCTCCGTCAGACCCAGCCCACGATTACAGTTCTCCCTCAGTCTTACCCCACTGTTACAGTTCTCCCTCAGTTCCACCCCACTATTGCAGTTCTCCCTCTGTCTTACCCCACTATTACAGTTCTCCCTCAGTCCCACCCCACTATTGCAGTTCTCCCTCAGTCCTACCCCACTATTACAGTTCTGCCTCAGTCCTACCCCACTATCTCAGTTCTGCCTCAGTCTTACCCCACTATTACAGTCCTCTCTCAATACTGCCCCACTATTACAGTTCTCCCTCAGTACTGTCCACTATTACAGTTCTCTCTCAGTACTGGCCCACTATTTCAGTTCTCCCTCAGTCTTCCCCCACTTTTACAGTTCTCCCTCAGTCCCACCCCACGATTATAGTTCTTCCTCAGTCCTACCCCACGATTACAGTTCTCCCTCTGTACTGCTTCATTATTACTGTTCTCTCGCAGTCCTACCCCACTCTTACAGTTCTCCCTCAGTACTGCCCAACTATTACAATTCTCCCTCAGTACTTCAACACTATTACATTTCTCCTTCAGTACTGGCCCACTTTTACAGTTCTCCCTCAGTACTCTCCACTATTACAGTGCTCTCTCAATACTGCCCCACTATTACAGATCTCCCTATGTACCGTCCACTCTATTGCAGTTCTCCCTCTGTCTTACCCCACTATTACAGTTCTCCCTCAGTCCCACCCCACTATTGCAGTTCTCCCTCAGTCTTACCCCACTATTTCAGTTCTCCTTCAGTCTTATCCCACTATTACAGTTCTCCCTCAGTCCTACCCCACTATTACAGTTCTCCCTCAGTCCCACCCCACTATTAGAATTATCCCTTAGTCCTACCCCACTATTACAGTTCTCCCTCAGTCCTACCCCACTATTACAGTTCTCCCTCAGTTTTACCCCACTACTGCTGTTCTCCCTCAGTCCCACCCCACTATTACAGTTCTCCCTCAGTCCCACCACTCCATTGCATTTCTCCCTCTGTCTTACCCCACTATTACAGTTCTCCCTCAGTCCCACCCCACTATTGCAGTTCTCCCTCAGTCTTACCCCACTATTACAGTTCTCTCTCAGTCCCACCCCACTATTGCAATTCTCCTAAAGTCTTACCCCACTATTACAGTTCTCCCTCAGTCCACCCCACTATTGCAGTTCTCCCTCAGTCTTACCCCACTATTACAGTCCTCTCTCAATACTGCCCCACTATTACAGTTCTCCCTCAGTACTGTCCACTATTACAGTTCTCTCTCAGTACTGGCCCACTATTACAGTTCTCCCTCAGTCTTCCCCCACTTTTACAGTTCTCCCTCAGTCCCACCCCACGATTATAGTTCTTCCTCAGTCCTACCCCACGATTACAGTTCTCCCTCTGTACTGCTTCATTATTACTGTTCTCTCGCAGTCCTAGCCCACTCTTACAGTTCTCCCTCAGTACTGCCCAACTATTACAATTCTCCCTCAGTACTTCAACACTATTACATTTCTTCTTCAGTACTGACCCACTTTTACAGTTCTCCCTCAGTACTCTCCACTATTACAGTGCTCTCTCAATACTGCCCCGCTATTACAGATCTCCCTATGTACCGTCCACTCTATTGCAGTTCTCCCTCTGTCTTACCCCACTATTACAGTTCTCCCTCAGTCCCACCCCACTATTGCAGTTCTCCCTCAGTCTTACCCCACTATTGCAGTTCTCCCTCAGTCTTACCCCACTATTACAGTTGACCCTCAGTCTTACCCCACTATTACAGTTCTCCTTCAGTCTTATCCCACTATTACAGTTCTCCCTCAGTCCTACCCCACTATTACAGTTCTCCCTCAGTCCCACCCCACTATTAGAATTCTCCCTTAGTCCTACCCCACTATTACAGTTCTCCCTCAGTCCTACCCCACTATTACAGTTCTCCCTCAGTTTTACCCCACTACTGCTGTTCTCCCTCAGTCCCACCCCACTATTACAGTTCTCCCTCAGTCCCACCACTCTATTGCAGTTCTCCCTCTGTCTTACCCCACTATTACAGTTCTCCTTCAGTCTTATCCCACTATTACAGTTCTCCCTCAGTCCTACCCCACTATTACAGTTCTCCCACTGTTTCTTTTTTTTTTCTTTTGGGCCTCCTTATCTCGAGAGACAATGGATACGCGCCTGGAGGTGGTCAGTGGTTTGTGAAGCAGCGCCTGGAGTGGCTATAAAGGCTGGAGTGACAGGCTATTCCACAGGTGCTGCAGAGAAATTTGTTTGTCGGGGCTGTTGCACAGTTGGCTCTCCCCTTGCGCCTCTGTCTTTTTTCCTGCCAACTACTAAGTCTCTTCGACTCGCCACAATTTAGCCCTGTCTTTATGGCTGCCGCCAGCTCTGGCGAATGCTGGCAACTGACTCCCACGATTTGTGATCAATGTCACAGGATTTCATGTCGCGTTTGCAGACGTCTTTAAAGCGGAGACATGGACGGCCGGTGGGTCTGATACCAGTGGTGTGCTCGCTGTACAATGTGTCTTTGGGGATCCCGCCATCTTCCATGCGGCTCACATGGCCAAGCCATCTCAAGCGCCGCTGACTCAGTAGTGTGTATAAGCTGGGGGTGTTGGCCGCTTCAAGGACTTCTGTGTTGGAGATATAGTCCTGCCACCTGATGCCAAGTATTCTCCGAAGGCAGCGAAGATGGAATGAATTGAGACGTCGCTCTTGGCTGGCATACGTTGTCCAGGCCTCGCTGCCGTAGAGCAAGGTACTGAGGACACAGGCCTGATACACTCGGACTTTTGTGTTCCGTGTCAGTGCGCCATTTTCCCACACTCTCTTGGCCAGTCTGGACATAGCAGTGGAAGCCTTACCCATGCGCTTGTTGATTTCTGCATCTAGAGACAGGTTACTGGTGATAGTTGAGCCTAGGTAGGTGAACTCTTGAACCACTTCCAGAGCGTGGTCACCAATATTGATGGATGGAGCATTTCTGACGTCCTGCCCCATGATGTTCATTTTCTTGAGGCTGATGGTTAGGCCAAATTCATTGCAGGCAGCCGCAAACCTGTCGATGAGACTCTGCAGGCACTCTTCAGTGTGAGATGTTAAAGCAGCATCGTCAGCAAAGAGGAGTTCTCTGATGAGGACTTTCCGTACTTTGGACTTCGCTCTTAGACGGGCAAGGTTGAACAACCTGCCCCCTGATCTTGTGTGGAGGAAAATTCCTTCTTCAGAGGATTTGAACGCATGTGAAAGCAGCAGGGAGAAGAAAATCCCAAAAAGTGTGGGTGCGAGAACACAGCCCTGTTTCACACCACTCAGGATAGGAAAGGGCTCTGATGAGGAGCCACCATGTTGAATTGTGCCTTTCATATTGTCATGGAATGAGGTGATGATACTTAGTAGCTTTGGTGGACATCCAATCTTTTCTAGTAGTCTGAAGAGACCACGTCTGCTGACGAGGTCAAAGGCTTTGGTGAGATCAATGAAAGCAATGTAGAGGGGCATCTGTTGTTCACGGCATTTCTCCTGTATCTGACGAAGGGAGAACAGCATGTCAATGGTCGATCTCTCTGCACGAAAGCCTCAGGGTAGACGCGCTCGGCCAGCTTCTGGAGCCTGTTCAGAGCGACTCGAGCAAAGACTTTCCCCACTATGCTGAGCAGGGGGATTCCACGGTCGTTGTTGCAGTCACCGCGGTCACCTTTGTTTTTATAGAGGGTGATGATGTTCGCATCCCGCATGTCCTGGGGTACTGCTCCCTCGTCCCAGCACAGGCATAGCAGTTCATGTAGTGCTGAGAGTATAGCAGGCTTGGCACTCTTGATTATTTCAGGGGTAATGCTGTCCTTCCCAGGGGCTTTTCCGCTGGCTAGAGAATCAATGGCATCACTGAGTTCCGATTTGGTTGGCTGTATGTCCAGCTCATCCATGACTGGTCGAGGCTGGGCTGCATTGAGGGCAGTCTCAGTGACAGCATTCTCCCTGGAGTACAGTTCTAGGTAGTGCTCAACCCAGCGGTCCATCTGTTTGCATTGGTCAGTGATTATGTCCCCCGATTTAGATTTGAGGGGGGCGATCTTCTTGATGGTTGGCCCAAGAGCTCTCTTCATGCCATCATACATTCCTCTGATGTTTCCGGTGTCTGAGACCAGCTGAATATGACTGCATAGGTGTTGCCAGTAGTCGTTTGCGCAACGCCTAGCTGTTCTTTGTGCAGTACTTCTGGCTGCTTTAAGTGCTGCGGATGTTTAATCTCTGGGGGCTTTCTTGTAGTTCAACAGTGCAATGCGCTTAGCGGCTATGACAGGTTCCAGCTCTTCATTATGAGATTGAAACCAGTCTGCATTTCTCTTCGCACTTTTGCCGTAGGTGGTCAAAGCTGACTCATAGATGGCGTCTCTGATGTGGGCCCACTTGGTCTCAGCATCCCCTGTGGGAGTGTTTTGAAGGGCTGTTTCAAGTGAATTTAGAAATTTTTGTAACAGCTGTGGATGAGAAATTCTGCTCGTGTTGATGCGCGGGTGGCCCTTCTGCTTGGAATGATGCAACTTCTTTGGTCTCAGTCGAACCTTGCTGCACACCAGGGAGTGGTCGGTGTCGCAGTCCGCACTGTGGAAGCTGCGTGTGATTTGAACACTGTTTAAGGCGGCTCGCCTTGTGACAATGAGGTCTAGCTGGTGCCAACGACGCGATCTTGGGTGCCTCCATGAAACCTGGTGACAGGGTTTAGTGTGAAAGAACGAGTTGGTGATGCAGAGGTTATGATAGGTACACAACTCAAGCAGTCTCTGCCCGTTCTCATTCATCCTTCCAACGCCATAGCGCCCAAGGCAGGAGGGCCATGAGTCATGGTCGGCCCCAACCCTGGCATTAAAGTCCCCCAGCAGGAATAGGTGTTCGGTGTTGGGGATGCTGCTAATGATGTTATGGAGTTGTTCATAGAACTGGTCTTTAGCTTCAGGTGGGGAGCAGAGTGTTGGAGCATAGATGCTGAGTAGGTGTACTGGACCAGAGGTGGTGAGCAGTCGGATGGACAGTATGCGTTCCGAGCCATTTGAGGGAGGCTCTATCATGCTGATCAAGGAGTTTCTGATGGCGAAGCCCACTCCATGCTGTCTTGGTTCTTCAGGATCCCTGCCCTCCCAGAAGAAGGTGTAGTCTTGCTCTGCTAGAGAGCCACTCGCGGGGAGGCGAGTCTCCTGAAGTGCTGCAATGTCCACATTGAATCTACTGAGCTCGTTGTTAATGATGGCGGTCTTCCGAGAATCGTTGATTTGTGTAAGGTCTTCCGACAGGCCAGGACACATAGTTCTGACGTTCCAGCTTGCAAAGCGAAGGGCTGGTACCTTCTTTCCTTTTTTCATGTTGTTTGGTGCGGTGTATCAGTCCACCTTTTGGGCAATGACCCTGAGCTCCAAGCACCCATTGAAGCAGGCAGACTGTGGCGGGACAGAACCTTATTGACCGGGGGCTGCCTGGTTTGAGGCGGGCGGTAGCTGTCCAGTGAGGTGCAATGACCTCTCCCACCGACAAAGGCAACCCGTGGCGCCCAGTTTCTATGCCAATTTATCTGGACTTATAACCCGTAACTGCTGCCTTCCGTGTTGTTTTAGTCGCTGTGAGGCAACTATGGAGTGACCTCTCCATGGCGCATCCCTGGGAAAATTTATGGAGGTTGAGAGTTGCCCAGTCGTCAAAACCCCCCTCTCGGCTTTCCTGGTGGGGTCCAAAGGAGTGCAGGACACGACGTTTGGCACCAGTATGGCTGCAGAAACCGCCGAAAACAAAGGTGACACATGACCGCCTACGGGGTTCCGCTCCGGATTATCTGTTAGGGTTTACTCCCTTAGCCTTGGTCTCTCCCGAGACGCCCACAAGGCAGTGGGGTTGTTGGGGCCCCTACACAGGTGTAGGATGGTGCCGGTGGGAGGAGGGGATGCAAGGGGGAGGGGTAGAGGGAGGGGGTGGGGGGGGTGCAGGGGAAGGGGGTGCGGGGTGAAGATGGTGCGAAGGGGGGGCGGGCTGGGACGGGGTTGTGGGGGGGTGAGCAGGGAAGGGGACGGGGGGGGAGGTGGAAGGGGGGTAAAGGGGGGGAGGGGGGGGGGGGGAAGCTGGTGCAGGTAATAAGCCATTTCCTCAGTGCCCACCATCGACGTCTGGAAAGTTCATCCACGTCCTTCGGGAGGTGAAGCATCTTTTGGCAGACTTAGAGGTGATTACATTTGCTCAGGGATTTTTTTTGCAGTGGTTTAAATAAAGGCATGCAGCATTGCCGACAGTGCGCTGCAGATGCTCTTCGAGCCATCTCCCGCCGGCGCTTTGAAGTTGCGGCCGGGGGGGCCGTTTGTGGATTTTTTGGGTGTTCGGGGCACCTTTTCACAGGACTTCTCTCGGGTCCCGCTGCTCCTTCTTCACCTCAATGGACTTACCGCACGCCGTGGCTGCAGACACTCTGGACTGTGAAGACAGCAGGATCGGAGATTGAAGTATCGGCAGCTGTTCTCGTCAGTTTCATCCGGATCAATTTCATTGAGAAAACAAAGAGCAGGTGTGGCTGGGGGAGGGCAGTGGGCCCAGGTAACATACACTAAACTAACTGTTAGCCTTTAGATAGGGCTAAAATGAACTTATTTAAAGAGCCAGGGGAATTTAAACAGTTTAAGAGAGCAGATTGGGGGAGAAAACGTTAGGGATGGGAGCAGATGACCATGGATAGAGTTGAACAGCAAGGGAGCGAGGGAGCTTCCAGCCCAGGAGCCATCTCAGTCTTACCCCACTGTACTGCTCCACTATTACTGTTCTCTCTCAGTACTGCCCCACTATTACAGTTCTCCCTCAGTCCTAACCCACTATTACAGTTCTCCCTCAGTACTGACCCACTATTACAGTTCTCCCTCAGTACTGCCCCACTGTTACAATTCTCCCTCAGTACTTCACCACTTTTACATTTCTCCTTCAGTACTGGCCCACTATTACAGTTCTCCCTCAGTGCTCTCCACCATTTCAGTTCTCTCTCAGTACTGCCGCACTATTACAGTCCTCTCTCAATGCTGCCCCACTATTACAGTTCTCCCTCAGTACTCTCCAGCATTATAGGGCGGCACAGTGGCGCAGTGGTTAGCACCGCCGCCTCACAGCTCCAGCGACCCGGGTTCAATTCTGGGCACTGCCTGTGTGGAGTTTGCAAGTTCTCCCTGTGTCTGTGTGGGTTTTCTCCGGGTGCTCCGGTTTCCTCCCACAAGCCAAAAGACTTGCAGGTTGGTAGGTAAATTGGCCATTATAAATTGCCCCTAGTATAGGTAGGTGGTAGGGAAATATAGGGACAGGTGGGGATGTGGTCGGAATATGGGATTAGTGTAGGATTAGTATAAATGGGTGGTTGATGGTCGGCACAGACTCGGTGGGCCTGTTTCAGTGCTGTATCTCTAAACTAAACTATTACAGTTATCCCTCAGTCTTCCCCCACTATTACAGTTCTCCCTCAGTCCTACCCCACTTATACAGTTCTCCCTCAGTCCTACCCCACTATTACAGTTATCCTTCAGTCTTCCCCCACTATTACAGTTCTCCCTCAGTCCTACCCCACTATTATAGTTTTCCCTCAGTCTCACCCCACTATTACAGTTCTCCCTCAGTTCCATCCCACTATTCCAGTTCTCCCTCAGTCCTACCCCACTATTACAGTTCTCCCTCAGTTTTACCCCACTATTACATTTCTCCCTCAGTCCCACCCCACGACTACAGTTCTCCCTCAGTCCCACCCCACTATTACAGTTCTCCCTCAGTCTTATCCCACTATTACAGTTCTCCCTCAGTACTGCCCCACTATTACAGTTCTCCCTCAGTCCCACCCCACTATTACAGTTCTCCCTCAGTCCTACCCCACTATTACAGTTCTCCCTCAGTCCCACCCCACTATTAGAATTCTCCCTTAGCCCTACCCCACTATCTCAGTTCTCCCTCAGTGTTACCCCACTATTACAGTGCTCCCTCAGTCCTAACCCACTATGACAGTTCTCCCTCAGTGCCACCCCACTATTACAGTTCTTCCTCAGTCTTTCCCCACTATTACAGTTCTCCCTGAATCCCACCCCACTATTGCAGTTCTCCCTCAGTCTTATCCCACTATTACAGTTCTCCCTCAGTACTGCCCCACTATTACAGTTTTCCCTCAGTCCCATCCCACTATTACAGTTCTCCCTCAGTCCTACCCCACTACTACAGTTCTCCCTCAGTCCTACCCCACTATCTCAGTTCTCCCTCAGTCTTACCCCACTATTACAGTCCTCTCTCAATACTGCCCCACTATTACATTTCTCCCTCAGTACTGTCCACTTTACAGTTCTCTCTCAGTACTGGCCCACTATTACAGTTCTCCCTCAGTCTTACCCCACTATTGCAGTTCTCCCTCAGTCCCACCCCACGATTATAGTTCTCCCTCAGTCCTACCCCACTATTACAGTTCTCCCTCAGTACTGCTCCATTATTACTGTTCTCTCTCAGTACTGCCCCACTATTACAGTTCTCCCTCAGTCCTACCCCACTCTGACAGTTCTCCCTCAGTACTGCCCCACTATTACAATTCTCCCTCAGTACTTCACCACTATTACATTTCTCCTTCAGTGCTGCCCCACTTTTACAGTCCTCTCTCAATACTGCCCCACTATTACAGTTCTCCCTCAGTACTGTCCACTATTACAGTTCTCCCTCAGTACTCCCCACTATTTCAGTTCTCTCTCAGTACTGCCCCACTATTACAGTCCTCTCTCAATACTGCCCCACTATTACAGTTCTCCCACAGTTCTGTGCACTACTACAGTTCTCTCTCAGTACTGCTGCACTATTACAGTTTTCCCTCAGTACTGCCCACTATTACAGTTCTCTCTCAGTACTGCCCCACTATTACAGTTCCCTCTTAGTACTGCCCCACCATTACCGTTTTCCCTCAGTACTGCCCACTATTACAGTTCTCTCTCAGTACTTGTGGAGACGAGGTCCTGCCTTCACATTGAGGCTACCGTCCATCGTTTTGTGTGGCACTATCACCGTCCTGAATGGGATAGATTTCGAACAGATCTCGCAATGCAAAACTTGGCATCCATGATGCGCAGCAGAATTGTACTCAACCACAATCTGTAACCTCATGGCCCGGCATATCCCCCACTCTACCATTACCATCAATCCAGGAGACCAACCCTGGTTCAATGAAGAGTGCAGGAGGGCATGCCAGGAGCAGCACCAGGCATACCTCAAAATGAGGTGTCAACCTGGTGAAGCTACAACCCAGGACTACTTTCAGGCCAAACTGCGTAAGCAGCATGCGATAGACAGACTAAGCGATCCCATAACCAACGGATCAGATCTAAGCTCTGCAGTCCTGCCACATCCAGCCGTGAATGGTGGTGGACAATTAAACAACTAACTGGAGGAGGTGGCTCCACAAATATCCCCATCCTCAATGATGGGGGAGCCCAGCACAGCAGTGCGAAAGATAAGGCTGAAGCATTTGCAACAATCTTCAGCCAGCAGTGTCGAGTTGATGATCCATCTCGGCCTCCATCTGAAGACCCCAGCATCACAGATGCCAAACTTCAGCCAATTCGATTCACTCCACGTGATATCAAGAAACGACTGAAGGCACTGGATACTGCAAAAGCTATGGGGCCTGACAATATTCCGGCAATAGTACTGAAGACCTGTGCTCCAGAACTTGCCGTGCCTCTAGCCAAGCTGTTCCAGTACAGCTACAACACTGGCATCTACCCTGCAATGTGGAAAATTGCCCAGGCATATCCTGTACACAAAAAGCAGGACAAATCCAACCCGGCCAACTACCGCCCCATCAGTCTATTCCCAATCATCAGTAAAGTGATGGAAGGGATCATCAACAGTGCCATCAAGTGGCACTTGCTTAGCACAGTGGCGCAGTGGTTAGCACCGCAGCCTCACAGCTCCAGCGACCCGGGTTCAATTCTGGGTACTGCCTGTGTGGAGTTTGCAACTTCTCCCTGTGTCTGCGTGGGTTTCCTCCGGGTGCTCTGGTTTCCTTCCACAGCCAAAAGACTTGCAGGTTGATAGGTAAATTGGCCATTATAAATTGCTCCTAGTATAGGTAGGTGGCAGGGGAATATAGGGACAGGTGAGGATGTGGTAGGAATATGGGATTAGTGTAGGATTAGTATAAATGGGGTGGTTAATGGTCGGCACAGACTCGGTGGGCCGAAGGGCCTGTTTCTGTGCTGTATCTCTAAATAACATAAATAAAACCTGCTCAGTGATGCTCAGTTTGGGTTCCCCCAGGGCCACTCAGCTCCTGACCTCATTACAGCCTTGGTTCAAACATGGAGAAAAGAGCTGAACTCAAGAGGTGAGGTGAGAGTGACTGCCCTTGACATCAAGGCAGCATTTGACCGTCTATGGCATCAAGGAGCCCAGCAAAACTGAGGTCAATGGGAATCAGGGGGAAAACTCTCTGCTGGCTGGAGTCATCCCTAGCGCAAAGGAAGATGGTTGTGGTTGTTGGAGGTCAGTCATCTGAGCTCCAGGACATCGCTGCAGGAGTTCCTCAGGGTAGTGTCCTTGGCCAAACCATCTTCAGCTGCTTCATCAATGACCTTCCTTCAACCATAAGGTCAGAAGTGGGGATGTTCGCTGATGATTGCACAGTGTTCAGCACCATTCGCAACTCCTCAGATACTGAAGCAGCCTGTGTAGAAATGCAGCAAGACCTGGACAACATCCAGGCTTGGGCTGATAAGTGGCAAGTAACATTCGTGCCAGACAATGTCCATCTCCAACAAGAGAGAATCTAACCATCTCCCCTTGACATTCAACAGCATTACCATTGCTGAATCCCACACTATCAACATCCTAGGGGCTACCATTGACCGAAAACTGAACTGGAGTAGCCATATCCATACCGTGGCTACAAGAGCAGGTCAGAGGCTAGGAATCCTGAGGCGAGTAACTCACCTCCTGACTCCCCAAAGCCTATCCACAATCTACAAGGCACAAGTCAGGAGTGTGATGGAATACTCTCCACTTGCCTGGATGGGTGCAGCTCCAACAACACTCAAGAAGCTCGACACCATCCAGGACAAAGCAGCCCGCTTGATTGGCACCACCGACGCACAGTGGCAGCAGTGTGTACCACCTACAAGATGCACTGCAGAAATGCACCAAGGCTCCTTTGACAAACCCTTCCAAACCCGCGACCTCTACCAACTAGAAGGACAAGGGCAGCAAATACATGGGAACACCACCATCTGCAAGTTCCCCTCCAAGTCACACACCATCCTGACTTGGAACTATAATCGCCGTTCCTTCACTGTCACTGGGTCAAAATCCTGGAACTCCCTTCCTAACAGCACTGTGGGTGTACCTACCCCACATGGACTGCAGCGGTTCAAGAAGGCAGCTCACCACCACCTTCTCAAGGGCAATTAGGGATGGGCCATAAATGCCGGCCTGACCAGCCACACCCACATCCCGTGAATGAAAAAAAAAGTATTGCCCCACTTTTACAGTTCTCTCTCAGTACTGCCCCACTATTACATTTCTCTCTCAGTACTGCCCCACTATTACAGTTCCATCTCAGTACTGCTGCACGATTACAGTTTTCCCACTGTACCCATAGAGTCATAGAGTCATAGAGTTATACAGCACAGAAACAGTCACTTCAGCCCATCGTATCCATGACAGCCATCAAGCACCCATCTATTCGAATCCCATTTTCCAGCACTTGGCCGTAGCCTTGTATGCTATGGCGTTTCATGTGCTCATCTAAATACTTCTTAAATGTTGTGAGGGTTCCTGCCTCTAGCACCACTTCAGGCAGTGTGTTCCAGATTCCAACCACCCTCTGGGTGAAAATTGTTTTCCTCAAATCCCCTCTAAACCTCCTGCCCCTTACCTTAAATCTATGCCCCCTGGTTATTGACACATCCACTATGGGAAAAAGTTTCTTCCTATCTATCATATCTATACCATATCTCATAATTTTGTATACCTCAATCAGGTCCCCCCTCAGCCTTCTCTGCTCTAAGGAAAACAACCTTAGGAAATGGGCGAGGTACTAAATGAGTACTTTGCATCAGTATTCACCAAAGAGAAGGGCTTAGTGGATGATGAGTCGAGGGAAGGGAGTATAGATAGTCTGTGTAATGTCGTTATCAAAAAGGAGGAGGTGTTGGGTGTCTTGCAAAGCATAAAGGTAGATAAGTCCCCAGGGCCTGATGGGATCCAACCCAGAATACTGAGGGAGGGAAGGGAAGAAATTGTTGGGGCCTTGAAAGAAATCTTTGTATCCTCATTGGCTACAGGTGAGGTCCCAGAGGACTGGAGAATAGCCAATGTTGTTCCTTTGTTTAAGAAGGATTTTTTTTAGAACATTACAGCGCAGTACAGGCCCTTCGGCCCTCGATGTTGCGCCGACCATCTGACCTACACTATTCCATTTTCATCCATATGTCTATCCAATGACCACTTAAATGCCCTTAAAGTTGGCGAGTCTACTACTGTTGCAGGTAGGGCGTTCCACGCCCCTATTACTCTCTGCGTAAAGAAACTACCTCTGACATCTGTCCTATATCTTTCACCCCTCAACTTAAAGCTATGTCCCCTCGTGTTTGCCATCATCATCCGAGGAAAAAGACTCTCACTATCCACCCTATCTAACCCTCTGATTATCTTGTATGTCTCTATTAAGTCACCTCTCCTCCTCCTTCTCTCTAACGAAAACAACCCCAAGTCCCTCAGCCTTTCCTCGTAAGACCTTCCCTCCATATCAGGCAACATCCTAGTAAATCTCCTCTGCACCCTTTCCAAAGCTTCCACATCCTTCCTATAATGCGGTGACCAGAACTGCACGCAATACTCGAGGTGCGGCCTCACCAGAGTTTTGTACAGCTGCATCATGACCTCGTGGCTCCGAAACTCGATCCCCCTACTAATAAAAGCTACCACACCATATGCCTTCTTAACAGCCCTATAGCAAGGGTAATCCAGGAAATTGTAGGCCGGTGAGCCTTACGTCAGTGGTAGGGAAATTATTAGAGAGGATTCTTCGGGACAGGATTTACTCCCATTTGGAAACAAACAAACTTATTAGCGAGAGGCAGCATGGTTTTGTGAAGGGGAGGTTGTGTCTCACTAACTTGATTGAGATTTTTGAGGAAGTGACGAAGATGATTAATGAAGGAAGGGCAGTGGATGTTGTCGATGTGGACTTCAGTAAAGCCTTTGACATGGTCCCTCATGGCAGACTGGTACAAAAGGTGAAGTCACACGGGATCAGAGGTGAGCTGGCAAGATGGATACAGAACTGGCATGTTCATAGAAGACAGAGGGTATCAGTGGAAGGGTGCTTTTCTGAATGGAGGGATGTGACTAGTGGTGTTCCACAGGGATCAGTGCTGGGACCTTTGCTGTTTGTAGTACATATAAATGATTTGGAGGAAAATGTAGCTGGTCTGATTAGTAAGTTTGCGGACGACACAAAATTTGGTGGAGTTGCGGATAGTGATGAGGATTGTCAGAGGATACAGTAGGATATAGATCGGTTGGAGACATGGGCGGATAAATGGCAGATGGAGTTTAATCTGGACAAATGTGAGGTAATGCATTTTGGAAGGTCTAATACAGGTGGGAAGTATACAGTAAATTGCAGAACCCTTAGGAGTATTGACAGGCTGACAGATCTGGGCGGACAGGTCCACAGGTCACTGAAAGTGGCAACACAGGTGGATAAGGTAGTCAAGAAGGCATATGGCATGCTTGCCTTCATCGGTCGGGGCATATAATATTAAAATTGACAAGTCATGCTGCAGCTGTACAGAACTTTAGTTAGGCCACACTTAGAATATTGCGTGCAATTCTGGTCGCCACACTACCAGAAGGACGTGGAAGCTTTGGAGAGGGTACAGAAGAGGTTTACCAGGATGTTGTCTGGTCTGGAGGGCATTAGCTATGAGGAGAGGTTGGATAAACTCAGATTGTTTTCACTGGAACGACGGAGGTGGAGGGGCGACATGATAGAGGTTTACAAAGTTATGAGTGGCATAGACAGAGTGGATAGTCAGAAGCTTTTTCTCAGGGTGGAAGAGTCAGTTACTAGGGGACATAGGTTAAAGGTGCGAGGGGCAAAGTTTAGAGGGGATGTGCGAGACAGGTTCTTTACACAGAGGGTGGTGAGTGCCTGGAACTTGCTGCCGGGGGAGGTGGTGGAAGCAGGTACGATAGCGACGTTTAAGAGGCATCTTGACAAATACATGAATAGGATGGGAATAGAGGGATACGGTCCCCGGAAGTGCAGAAGGTTTTAGTTTCGGCAGGCATCAAGATCGGCGCAGGCTTGGAGGGCCGAATGTCCTGTTCCTGTGCTGTACTATTCTTTGCTCTTATGCAGGCTTGCTTCGTGGCTGAAATGCACCAGCCCAGGCAACATCCTGGTGAATCTCCTCTGCACCCTCTCCAGTGCAATCACATCCTTTCTATAGTGTGATGCCCAGAACTGTACACAGTACTCCAGCTGTGGCCTATCTAGCATTTTATACAGCTCCATCATAACCTCCCTGCTCTTATATTCTATGCCTCAGCTGATAAAGGCAAGTATCCCATATGCCTTCCTAACCACCTTATCTACCTGTGCTTCTGCCTTCAGTGATCTATGGACAAGTACACCAAGGTCCCTCTGACCCTCTGTACTTCCTAGGGTCCTACCATTCATCGTATATTCCCTTGCCTTGTTAGTCCTCCCAAAATGCATCACCTCACATTTCTCAGGATTAAACTCTATTTGCCATTGCTCTGCCCATCTTACCAGCCCATCAATATCGTCCTGTAATCTATGGCTTTCCTCCTCACTATTTACGACACCACCAATTTTCATGTCATCTGCAAACTTACGGATCATACCTCCTGTATTCATGTCTAAATCATTAATGTAGACTACAAACAGCAAGGGTCCCAGCACCGATCCCTGCGGTACATCACTGGTCACAGGCTTCCACTCGCAAAAACAACCCTTGACCATCACCCTCTGCCTCCTGCCACTGAGCCAATTTTTGGATCCAAATCGCCCTGGATCTCATGAGCTCTTACCTTCTTAACCAATCTCGCATGCGGGACCTTATCAAAAGCCTTACTGAAGACCGTGTAGACTACATCAACTGCTTTACCCTCATCTACACCTCGAGTCACCGCCTCGAAAATTCAATCAAATTTGATAGACACGATCTCCCCCTGACAAAGCCATGCTGACTATTCCTGATTAATCCCTGCCTCTCCTAGTGGAGATTAATCCTGTCCCTCAGAATTTTTTCCAAAAGTTCCCTACCACTGATGTTAGATTCACTGGCCTGTAATTACCGGTTTTATCCTTGCTACCCTTCTTGAATAATGGCACCACATTCGCTGTCCTCCAGTCCTCTGGTACCTCTCCTGTGGCCAGAGCGGATTTGAAAATTTGTGTCAGAACCCCTGCTATTTCCTCCCTTGCCTCACATAACAGCCTGGGATACATCTCATCTGGGCCTGGGGATTTATCCATTTTAAGCCTGCTAAAACAGCTGATACTTCCTCCCTTTCAATGCTAATTTGTTAAAGCATCTCACAATCTCCCTCCCTGATCTCTACACCTACATCGTCCTTCTCCATAGTGAACACTAATGAAAAGTAATCATTTAAAACCTCACCTATGTCCTCCGGCTCCACACACAGATTGTCACTTTGGTAGCTAATGGGCCCTACTCTTTTCCTTGTTATCCTCTTGCCCTTAACATACTTATAAAGTGCCTTAGGATTTTCCTTTACCTTGCCCGCCAGTGTTTTTTCAAGTCCCCTCTTCGCTCTCCTAATTACATTTTTAAGTACCCCCCTACACTTTCTATACTGCCCCTATTACAGTTGTCCCTCAGTACTGCCTCACTATTCCTGTTCTCTCCCAGTACTGCTCCACGAACAGTATAGTTCTCTCTCAGTACTGCTTCACTGACTTTTGGGTTTATGAACATATTTGGATACATGCACCATAGCTCAAATGAATGGTGTATGACTGGGTCACACTACTTTCTGATTGTAATTAACTGGGGAGGGGGACAAAGTGTCTGTATTACCTTGGGAGGAGGGAGTGTGTCAGTATTACCTGGGGAGGTGGGAGTGTCTGTCCGTTTCACCTGGGGAGGGGGCATATTGTGAGGTTGGAGGATTCCTGGGTTAAAGCAATGTGTTGTTTTTATATCAGTTACTTGCTGTGACATTGGTGAGCTGTGTACACAGTGAACCACACCTGCTTAGCTAAGTTCTTGACTTTGTTTCCAGTTTTGCTTGTCTGGACTATGTCCTGCACCACCTCATTTGTATGATTCACACAACTTAGTTCAATTCTCTATTCACAGTAATCCAATCTGGCCAATTATCGCACCATCAGTCTACTCTCAAAGTGATGGAAGGTGTTTTCAACAGTGCTATCAAGTGGAACTCACTCAGCAATAACTTGCTTACTGATGCTCAGTTGGGTTCCGCCAAAGCCACTCAGCTCCTGACCTCATTACAGCCTTGTTCCAAACATGGACTAAAGAGGTGAGGTGAGAGTGATTGCCCTGGATATCAAGACAGCATTTGACCGAGTATGGCATTAAGGAGCGCTAGTAAAATTGAAGTCAATGGGAATCAGGGGAAGAACTCTTCACTGGTTGTCATACCTAGTACAAAGAAAGATGGTTGTGGTTGTTGGAGGTCAATCATCTCAACCCCAGGGCATTGTTACAGGAGTTCCTCGGGGTAGTGTCCTAGGCTGAATCATCTTCAGCTGCTTCATCAATGACCTTCCCTTCAACATAATTTCAGAAGTGGGGATGTTCGTTGATGATTGTACAATGTTTAGTACCATTCGCAACTCCTCAGATGTGACTCCTCAGACAATCAAGTGGTCCGTGCCTGCATGCAGCAAGAACTGGCTTGGGCTGATAAGTGGCAAGTAACATTCATGCCACACAAATGCCAGGCAATGGCCATCTCCAACAAGAGAGAATCCAACCATCTCCCCTTGAGATTCAACAGCATTAGAATCTCCCACCATCAACATCCTGGGAGTTACCATTGACCAGAAACTTAACTGGGCAGCCATATAAATACCGTGGCTACAAGAGCAGGTCAGAGGCTGGGAATTCTGCAGAGAGTAACTCACTTCCTAATTCCCC
Organism: Heterodontus francisci; assembly: GCF_036365525.1. Lineage (NCBI taxonomy): Eukaryota > Metazoa > Chordata > Chondrichthyes > Heterodontiformes > Heterodontidae > Heterodontus > Heterodontus francisci. Next base: position 96,500,249 of record NC_090385.1, read on the forward strand.
AAATGTTATCCACCATCTACAAGGCACAACATAAGAACATAACAAATTGGAGCAGAAGTAGGCCATTTGGCATCTCGAGCCTGCTCCACCATTCCATAAGATCATGGTTGATCTGATCATGACCTCAACTCCACTTTCCTGCCTGCCCCCCCGTAACCCTGATTCCCCAAACTCAGCCTCGAATATATTCAAAGACCCAGCTTCCGCTGGTCTCTGGGGTAGAGAATTTCAAAGATTAACGACCCTCTGAGAGAATATATTCCTCCTCACCTCCATTTTATGTGAGAGATCTCTTATTCTGAAACTGCTTCCAGGTTCTAGATTCCCCCATGAGAGGAAACATCCTCTCACCATCTACCCTGTCAGGAGTGTGATGGAATACTCTCCACTTGCCTGGCTGAGTGCAGCTCCAACAACACGCAAGAAACTTATCACCATCCAGGACAAAGCAGCCCACTTGATTGGCACTCCATCCAGCACCTTAAACATTCATCCCTCCCACACTGGTGCACAGTGGCAGCAGTGTGTACCATCTACAAGATGCCCTGCAGCAACTCACCAAGGCTCCTTAGACAGCACCTTCCAAACCCACAACCTCTATCACCTAGAATGACAAGGGCAGTAGGCATATGGGAACACCAACACCTGCAAGTCCCTTCTAAGTCATTCACCATCCTGACTTGGAACTATATTGCTGTTCCTTCACTGTCACTGGGTCAAAATCCTGGAACAGCACTATGGGTGTATCTACACCACATGGACTGCAGTGGTTCAAGAAGGTCATCACACCTTCTCACAGGCATTTACGGATGCATAATGCTGGCCTTTCCAGCAATGCTCATGTCCCATGAACAAATAAATGAGTGACTGGAGTTATATCTCACTAAAATTCATACTGAATGCCCCACCAATACTGCTCACCTCAACCCACTGCATCAAGAGAACCTCATTGTTCCCCCCAATTTGTTGTTCCTACCAACTCATTGTCTTTCCCAACTCATTGCCTTTCCCAACTCATTGCCTTTCCCAACTTATTATCCCCCACATCGTTGCCCACTACCTTACGTCCTCTAAATCAGTTTTCCGCTCCAACTCATAGTCCTCTAACTCAATGTCCTCAGCCATTCTGATTGAAAAATTGTAATGGCTGTAGGATATGCATTGTTCCCTCGATATGAACTCAATTCCAAACTGATAACTGTAAACAGAAGGGATCCTTCATCTATTAAAGTGCTCTTCTCAGCAAAAGATCTTCATGTGTGGTAGAGTGAGACACTACCCAAAGGCTGAAGCATGTTCAAAAGGTTAATGTGATGGAGCAGGGCTTGGTTGTGATCTTCCAAAATTCAATAAATTCTGGAATGATTCCAGTGAATTGGAAGTTTGCAAATGTAACCCCTGTATTTAAGAAAGGAGGGACTGAAAACAGAGAACTATAGGCCAGTTGGCCTGACATCATGTAATCCATTATTAAGAAAGCGGTAACAGGGCACTTAGAAAAGTCACAATATAAGCTAGTGCCAGTTGTGGCTCAGCTGGTCGCATCTTGCCTCTGCATCAGAAGATTATGGGTTTAAATACTCCTCTGAGTACTTGAGCACACTAATCAAAGCTGACACTCCAGAACAATATTGCACTATTGGAGGTGCGATATCTTGAATAAGATGTTAAGCTCAGGCCCGTCTACTCTCTCAGGTGGATGTAAAAGATCTCACAGCACGAATTCAAAAAAGAGCTTGGGAGTTCTCTTTGGTGTCATGATTAATATGCATGCCTCAATCAACATCACAAAACAAATGAGCTGGTCATTATTATATTGTTGCTTGTGAGAGCTTGTTGTGCACAAATTTGCGACTGCATTTTCTACATTGCAACAATGACTACACTTCAAAAGCATTTCATTGGCTGTAAAGTGTGTTGTGATGTCTTATAGTCATGAAAGTACTATATAAATTCAAGTATTTCCTTCAATATGATTCGGCAGGGTCAACATGGCTTTGTGGAAAATCATGTTTGACAAATCTATTTGAGTTTTTTGAGGATGCTAATACCAGGGTAGATAAAGGGAATAAGTAGATGCAGTATATTTGGATTTTCAAAAGACATTTAATGAAGTGCAACATGAAATGTTGTGACACAAGAAATGTTCTGACACAAGATAAAGGCCCATGAGATTGGTGGTAATATATTAGTATGGATTGAGGATTGGTTAAAGGACAAAAAACAGAGAATAGGAATAAACATTTTCAGGTTGGCTATCTGTTACTCTTGGGGTACTGCAAGGATCAGTGCTGGGGCTCAGCCAATTACAATCTATATTACTGACGAGATGAAGGGACTGAGTGCAATGCTTCCAATTTTGCTGATGATACAAAGCTAGGTGGGAAAGTAAGCTTTGAGGAGGAAACAAAGAGTCTGCAAAGGAATATAGACTGGTTAATTGAGTGGACAAGGATGTTGCAGGTAGAATATAATGTGGGAAATGTGAGGTTACTCACTTTGGTAGGGAGAATAGAAAAACAGAATTTTTTAAAGTGGTGTTCGGAGGGATTTAGGTGTGCTTGTACATGAAACACGGAATGCGAATGTACAGGTGCAGCAAACATTCAGGAAGGCAAATTATGTGCTGTCCTTTATTTGCAAGGGGTTGGAGTACAAGAGTAAGGAAGTCTTGCTACAATTATACAGGGATTTGGTGAGACCACACCTGGAGTATTGTGTACAGATTTTGTCTCTACCTAAGGAATGGTATACTTGCTCTACAACCACTGCAACAAAGGGTCACTAGATCGATTCCTGGGATGAGAGGGTTATCCTCTGAGGAGACATGGAGCAGAATGAGTCTATATACTCTGGAATTTGGAAGAATGCAAGGTGATCTCATTGAAATATAAAATTCTGGGAGGGTATGACAGGCTAGATGCTGAGAGGTTGTTTTCGCTGGCTGGAGAGTCTCGAAGTTGGGGGCACAGTCTCAGATAAGGAGAAGACCATTTCAGAATGAGATCAGGAGAAATGTCTTCATACAGAGGGTTGTAAATCTTTGGAATTCTGTACTCCAGAAGGTTATGGATGCACAGTCGTTGAGTACATTCAAGGTTGGGATAGAAAGATTTTTGGACTCTATGGGAATCAAGGGTTATGAAGATAGTGTGGGAAGATGGAGTTTGGTAGGAGATCAAGCATGATTTTATTGAATGGCGGAGCAGACTCGAGGAGATGTATGGCCGACTCCTGCACCTATTTCTTATTTTATTATAGAAAAGGCCTTTCTCACTCGTGCTCACCTTCCCTCTCTCCCTTGTTCCCATCCATTCCTCCCTCTCTCCCCCTCCCTTGTTCACTTCATCTCTACCACCCCCTTACTTTCTACCTGCCCTCCCTCTCTCTATTTCTCTTTCCATCCCTCCCTCCTCTCTCACTCCCTTCTTCTCTCGCTCCCTCTCTCATTCCCGCTCTCCTCTCTCACTTCTCCCTCAGCCTCCTGCTCTCACTCTCTCCCTCCCTTCTACAAAAATACCAAAGATATAGAAGTGGCAAGAAGGAGAAATAAAATGGCACAGTGGAGCAATGATGTGAAACAGAGGGAATGGCTGGATAATTCATGGGCAGGCTGGAGAAATCATATTTAAAGGTTGAACAAGGACAAGTCGGAGCATTGCAAGAAAGCAAAGAGGGGAAACATTAGGTAGTAGTCACAAGTTCTTAACCACTAATTGCTCTCCCACAAAGGCAGCTAATGGTCTTTATTAACCTTGTAATAGACTTTAAAATGTTGGGAAGAGATGGAAAGCGCTATGCATTATAAGATCATTTCAAATTTAGGTTAGAGATACAATGGCAACAATTTCCATCCTTATAGCACTTCTGACACACAGCAACATGTCTCAATGCCAAATGTTAAGGAAGACAAACTGACAGATACAAAGCAGGAGGAAAAGTGACAAGGGTTGGGATAGTGAAGGGGACAGAAGAACATCTCTTCTTAAGGCGGTTTTTGAAATTAGGGTTGGCGATCTATGTGAGGAGGTCCAGAGGGTGGGAGCATCGAGGCTAAACAAATGGCCACTGGTGGTGGGGTGAAGGGAGCAAATGAGTCAACAACAAAGACAGGAGCGAGGACACAAGGAGACACTGTAACTGCACAGCAGCTTCCTGAGTGGGATGAGTGGACTGTTCATCATCGTAGACATGTGCACCCAGCAAAGGAATTTCCACAAGGACAAGATCACATGGTCACTTTGGAATGAAAGTATTACCTTGTAGCATTCATTACATCACAGCCTTGTAAACGAGTACAATGATGGACTACAAGGGAATGAAAGCTGAATGTGTGGTGTAACTACGACACAATATAGTGCTGTAGTCTGCTGCCTGTATCCTAGCTCGTACCAAGTCTTGTTCATCCATCACCTCTGTACCCGCTGACCTAAGTTTACTCCCAGTCCAGAAACACCATGATTTAAAATGGATATAGAGGCATTGGAGAAATGAAAAAAATGACATGAATGATACTAGAACTGAGAGATTATAATTATCAGGAAGGACTGAACAGGTTGAAGCTCTTTTCTCTAGAAGAGAAGACTTAAGGTTGACCGAACAGAAGTCTTTAAAATTATGAAGGGCTTTGATAGAGTAGATGTAGAGAATGTGTTTCCACTTATGGAGGAATCCAAAGCTTGATGCCATGAATCTAAGCTAGTCACTACTAAATCCAATAGGGAATTCAGGAGAAACTTCTTCACTCAGAGAGTGGTGAGAATGAGAAACCTCCTACCACATGGAATAATTGAGGTGAACAGCATTAATACATTTAAGGGGAAGCTTGACAAGTACATATGAAAGGAATAGAAGGTTATGTTGATAGAGTTAGCTGAAGCAGGGTGAGGTGAGATTCAGGTTGAGCAAAAAATAAGACCAGTTGGGCTGAATGCCAGTGTCTGTGCTGTAAACACTATGTAAAGTTCTTATCTTTGTGTTCAAATCATTCCGTGGCCTTGCCCCTCCCTATCTTGGTCACCTCCTCCAATCCTACAACCCTCCATAATCTTTTTGTTTCTCCAATTCTGGGCTCCCATGCATCCCTGATTTCCATCACTCCACCATTAGCGGCCGTTCATTCAGCTGCCTGGGGCCTAAGCTCCAGAATTCCCTCTTAAAACCTCTCCTGTCTCTCAGCTCGCTCTCCTCCTTTTAAGGCCCTTTTTAAAACCTATCTTTGACCAAACTTTTGGTCTAATAGCTCCTTATATTGGGACTCGCTGTCAGATTGTGTTTGATACTTTGCTCCTGTGAAGTACCTTGGGATGTTTTACATCAAAGGCGTGATATAAATGCAAGTAGTTCCTTTATTGAAGGTGTTGAAAGTTTGCATACCAAAGCTCACAGTCTATTATTTCAGCCTCTATAAAGATTGCTGTGATCCAGCATCACCCAGGCCATACATTGTCATATGTTTTCCAACACCTTAAGAAGTGCCAGCACATTTGGGATCTGAAAATCTACTCTACTCACTTAATGGAAAAAAACATACACCGCTGGCAATAACCTTATTTTATTTGTTCATGTAAATACAGAGGAACAACTTTTCCCAAGATACCGATCACTATGGAAACAGGGCATGTGTTGAATCGACCAAGACTAAAGGTCATTGTGAAACCGGAGGCAGCTTACTGCATTTCACCTCTTGTTGAGCTGAACAGGTGGAACTTAAATCTTATTAGTAGACGTGAGAAAAACATTCCGTATTTGCCAGGACTCACCCTGCACTGTAAACAAAGCAGCTCTTGCAATATAACCTTGGAATAAATTGTACCGGGGACAAGGCCATTCAACCCTGCCAGCCCCTTCCATTGCCCATGTACAACCTTTTGTGCTAAGGTTGGCTGCTTGCCAATTTTACATAAGTAGATTTGCATTATGCACCCTAAATTAATATCCTGCTTCATGTGATATTCTGTTGGCCTGAGTAACTCTGAGATCAATGCACTTCATTCTGTTTTAAAATGAAACAATGGATTTAGTCAACTTTGGAGTGCAGACTGAAAAACGCAATGGTTCAACAAACCTCATCCTGCCCACCCACCCCCAGGCTAAAGTTCCAAACTAATCATTCCAAACTGACATTCTGCATTAAGCATCTTAAATCGATTGCCTTGCTTCATGTGATATTTCTTTGTTCTAAGTGACTCTGAGATCAATGCATTTCACATTTTATCAATACTTATCCTTCTAAAGAAAGAACAAATGCCCATCTGTAAAGCACCATCCACAACCAAAGGATGTTCCAAAGCATGTCACAGCTAATAAAGTAGTTTGGAAGTGTAGTCACTTTTGTAAAGTTGTAACATGGCAGCCAATTTGTACACAGCAAGATCCCAAATAGCAATGAAATAATGACAAGATCATTTGTTTATTGATGTGGTTTGACAGATAAATATTGGCCGGCTAATACTTCAAAAATATGTTTGGTTACATATCTGGCAGGATTGTATGTCAGGTATGGTTCAGTAGTGACAATCTCGCCTCAGAGTCAGCAGGCTGCAGGAGGCTGAGCCTACCTGCGTACCCTTGAAGAGAATGTCCTGACGATTGTGTATCAGGGCAGAGTGGAGGCCATGGCCAATGGTGACACTGGAAGAAACACTGTATAAGTTATTTACATCTAATTCACTTTGTCTCTTCTTACTGTTTTCTCACACCACCCATTCTGCACAACATGCTGCAGGTCCTTCCTACACCCATTGCTTTCCTTCTTCACTCCTCACACTGCAAGCTAACCCTTGTCCCTCTCTTCCAGCTCCTAAGAATGTCGACGCACGTCACTCGTGGAGGAAGAGGAGGCCAGTTTTCCTGAAGATGTACTGTCACTCAATCTCACTCGCACATCCACCAGCTCAGAGACTGGCTCCACACGGACCTGAGAGGTTGGGCTAGGGGAAGAATCTTTACGTAGTCACTCACTGGGTAGAACTGTGCAGGAGCGAGGGCAGGGAGATTGGACGCCGCTGGTGCCAGCTCACTGGCAGGTGAGATCACACATCCACGGTGCTGCAGGAGACTTAGATACTGACCTCGCGGGTCCAGGTTACTGAAGAGATAGACGGGTATCTACCAGAAAATGCCGAGCAGTGTTCCCATGGATAACAGGAAAAGTAAAAGAACAATACCATTGATGGTTCCAAGAGTCCCGATGAGTTTAATCCAGGAAAACTTTAAATGTTTCCAGCTGTATGCTGTGCAGCCACTTATCAGTGCCTGACTTGCTGTCTTTCAATTCCACTTGATAAACTGAGACTTTCTGGACAGCAACACAAGGCCTTCCGATGTAGACTTGGGAAAAGGCTTCTTTCCACAAATCTGTCAAATCATCATTCAATCTCCGACTTCATACTCTGTGAACACTGAGCCCTTATTTAAGTAGGGATTCATCTTTTCCTTATTCCAACCACTCACTCCTGCCACCTGCCCATATGTTTCCCTACCTGTTGTACTAACTACTTTGCCCATTGTTCCGTAACTCCTGCCTCTTTCTGCAATTTTGTCATGGGTTTATGGAAAAGGAGTGTTAATTGTATATTAATTGTGTTTGTTTGTATGTAAGTGGTGGGCATTAACAGGGCAGTCACTTGATTGCCTATAAATAGGCATAGAGTAAAACTGTGGTTGTGGGTTTAGGAGATGTAGGCTTGTAATGTGTAATTCTGTAAATAAACAGGGTCAGGGTAAGTGAAAGGATGTTGTGATCCTGAATACAGGACAAGGGGACACTTTTACACTGGCAGTCTGATCCTCCTGTATCTGTATCTTCCAGTCAGCAAGCTGAGGGTCAGCAGACTGACCTCTGGGAAGTTGAAAAAATTAGTCTGATTCCTGGTTGTGGCAAAGCACTACTCAGCTGCTGCTAGGAGCTCACACAGGGTACCTGGAATAAATACATGTTTGGTGGCTTCATCAACCTAATCGTTCAGCATTCTAATTCACCTTTCTTAATGTCTTGACTTTAAGGAAATGGAAAGTGAGAGTTTGATGTTTCTTCGCAAGTGCAGAAATAACCTGAAACAGTGCCGCATATTGGATGTGTTTCCCAGTTGCACAGGTCCAATCTTTCATCTGTTAGAAGAGCAGATATTGAGTCAGTGCAAGAAATTGGAATCTGAACAAATCCCCACGGTTCAGAGCTGCACATACCCTGTCTGGGCAGGTAGTTCAGTGCACGTGATAGGAAGAGGAATATTAGCAAACTGTAAAGGAGTGTGATGGGATAGAGAGGAATGTGATGGGATAGAGGGAGTTTGATGGAGATAGGGGGAGTGTTATGGGATAGAGGGGATGTGGTGGAGATAGGTGGAGTGTTATGGGATCGAGAAGAATGTGATGAATGTACATTTCAACTGGAACCTCTGCCGATGATATATCGGAGCTAAATGAGGGACTGGAACCAGGTCAGGAACTGCCTCTCACACTCGGTGTTGTGACACTTAGATTGTGGAGGCTTCAGAAACATGTCACCTGGCCCAACATAAAAAAATCCTATCACAGGATTTATATGTAAAAGTTTAAATATTGCAAGTGATTGGGCCCTGTCATTCTGACTCCAATTTGAATCGGACTTTTAATATGGAGTCATGTATATAAATAAATAAATTCAGTGTGTCCACACCCATGGCAAAAAGACTAGCTGTTAGTTCAGCATAATCTGGGATGAAATCTCTCTGGAAACCAGTCATCCAAAGGAAGGATTGGAAGGTGTGCTCGTCAGAGAGCAGTATCAGGAGGACGTGATTCACACTTTGCCCTAATCCACAAAATGACAAACAGCTTGCATTTTGACACAGGAATTTTACCCAGAGCCATTGATGGGATGTTGGTCAATGGCTCTATCTCTGGCCATTCCATTGATGGGATGTTGATCAGTGGTTGTATATCTGGCCCAGTGCCATTGATGGGAATGTCAGTCGGTGGTTTTATCTTTGGCCCAGTGCCATTAGTGGGAATGCTGATCAATATCTCTCCAGCTGCTGCCTGCCCATCCCTGCTCTGAAATGTGATTATGAACCGAGTTCTGGCTGGGACTCGTACACATACCCACTGGGCTTTCACTCCTTTAAATCATGTCTGGATTTATCTACCTCTGCTAGCCAGCCAAGAAGACACGGTTCATTGTTGATATATTGCACTAAGGACGAGCAGTTTCATGCTCTCTGTCACAGATCACTACAACTATGTAACCCAGACTTAACAAGTAGCAACAGGCAGGCCCAATACCGTTTAAAAAAACGACAGTAACCGGACAAGTGCTAACTCATTCTTTCCAATGTCTCAAAACTGTGGAACTCCTTACCTCCCTCGATCTGCAATGTTACTTGCTTTTAAATCTCACCACAGCATCCAGCACCATTTTTTGAATGACCTTATCTTTTCTCCTACACTGTTCAACCTTGGTGCTCTGAATATGAGCCTTGGCCTCTCATCTAATTTATGTTAATGTGAAAAGGGGCAGGACAGAGGCCAGATAATGATGCCATCACACTGACTCTGAGTATTTCTTGATTGCAGCAGGCCCTTGTGAGAGGGAGCGGATCTGCCAGCAGTTGCTGCTGAGACAGGCATGCCAAAGCTTGTCATGCCAGCAAGACACAGGCTATCAGAGGCAGGAGAATATTTGTCACAAAGCAATGGGCTGGAGCCTCCTGGGGAAAAGGCACAAAGACACACCCAGTTACCCAATATCCGAATCCTATTATGGCATATTTCCCAGAAGAAAGAAAAGAAAGACTTACATTTCTAGAGCGCCTTTCATGACCACAGGACGTCCCAAAATGTTTTACAGCCAATGAAGTACTTTTGAAGTGTAGTCACTATTGTAGTGTCATAAATGCGGCAGCCAATTTGCACACAGCAAGCTCCCACAAACAGAAATGTGATAATGATCAGATATCTGTTTCTTTGATGTTGATTGAGGGATGGATATTGCCCAGAATACCGGGGAGAACTCCCCTGCCCTTCTTCGAAATAGTGCCATACATTTTCCTAATCACCTTCTTAACTTGTCCTGTCACATTCAAAGATTTGTGAATAATCACCCCCAGGTCCCTCTGTTCTTGCACAATAGTACCATTGCAATTATACTGCCCTTCCATCTTGTTCCTCCCAAAGGGAATCACTTCACATTTATCTGCATTAAATTGTTTCTGACATGTGTCTGCCCATTCCACTAGTCTGTCTATGCTTTCTTGAAGCCTGCTACTATCCTCCTTACTGTTTATTACATTGCCAAGTTTTGTATCATTTGCCCACTGCAGGGCCGCACCATAAAGGCACAGTATTAAACATTCCACAGTTGTAAGTGGAGGGAAGAGGTGGAGGAGCACTCCTTCTGACCCCACATTGAAACCATGGGCCACTGCCAAACACCACTTGCCCCCTCCCCTCCTCTTTGTCTTCACCACCGATTGCAGACTACCATCCTGCAATCTCAACCTCCTCTTCTCCTCCCAATCTCACTCCCCTACACCCAATCTCAATTTCCTCTTCAGTTCCCGATTGAAACCCTGATCACAACTGTCACCCTACCATTTGCAGCCCACTCCCCATCAATTGCAGCCCCCTCCCCAGATCACAACACCCTCCCCCTGATCGAAGCACCATACCCCAGATCACAGTCCCCTCCCCCAATCAAAGCCACCTACCGCTGCAATCCTAGCCCCCTCTCTCCGACTGCAGCCCCCTCCGCCGATCACATCATCCTCCCCCAATCAAAACTGCCGACTGCAACAATCCTAGTACCCCTCCCCAATTGTAGCTCCTCCCCAAATCATAGCCGCCCTCCCAATTGCAACCCTTCTCTCGAATTACAGACCCATCCACTCCATTCACAGCCTGCCCTCAGATTGCAGCCCAATCCCTTGATCGCAGGCTCCTCCCCCATTCGTAGCCCCCCTCCCACCATTCTCGAATTGCAAACCGATTTCTAGGTGCTGTATTTATTCTGCACCTATTCAATTTCCTTTTAAAAACATTTTCAAGCCTGTCTTCATTGTTTCCCATCTCTGGCCTAAACCTGATGAACCTTCTGTCGAAGCACTCTATACTTTAACACACTCTCTATTACAGGGCTTCCAAACTGCACATGAGGTGCTAACTGTGGCCTATTCAATCCCTTCTTTGATCTCACGAAAGCCTTTGAGTCCATCAATTGTGAGGGGTTATAGAAAGTCCTCCACAAGTTTGGCTTTTTTAAATTCTTTCATGGAATGTGAGCATCGCTGGCTAGCCCAGCATTTATTGTCCATCACTAATTGTCCTTGAGAAGGTGATGATGAACCGCCTTCTTGAACTGCTGCAGTCCTTGGGGTGTAGGTACACCCACAGTGCTGTTAGGAAGGGAATTCCAGGATTTTGACCCAGCGACAGTGAAGGAACGGTGATGTAGGTCCAAGTCAGGATGGTGTGTGACTTGAAGGGCAACTTGCAGATGATGGTGTCCCAGTGCAACTGCTGCCCTTAACCTTCTAGGTGGCAGAGGTCATGTGTTTGGAAGGTGCTGTCAAAGGAGTCTTAGTGAATTGCTGCAGTGCATCTTGTAGATGGTACACACTGCATTTGTGGTGAAGGGAGTGAATGTTGAAAGTTGTGAATGGGGTGCCAATCAAGCGGGTTGCTTTGTCCTGGATGGTGTTGAGCTTCTTGAGTGTTGTTGGAGCTGCATCCAACCAGGCAAGTGGAGAGTATTCCATCACACTCCTAACTTGTGCCATGTAGATGGTGGACAGGATTTGGAGAGTCAGGAGGTGAGCTACTCGCTGCAGAATTCCCAGCCTCTGACATGCTCTTGTAGCCACAATACGTATATGGCTGGTCCAGTTCAGTTTCTGGCCAATGGTAACCCCCCATGATGTTGATAGTGTGGGATTCAGCAATGGAACAGCCATTGAACATCAAGGGGAGATGGCTGCCCTCAGAAATTTGTCAGCATTCTTTGCTTACTATATGATGACATGCAAGCCGTAATGCTTACCAATGGTACCACCGCAGATCCTGTTGTGGAATGACTTTAAAAAAGGACCACCTTAAGAGCGAACCAAATTAAGAGCTGTAAGTGCAGATTACCAGAGGAAATGATGTCATGTCACTTCTGACCAGGGAGTTGTGGGTGGACCTGACAAAGTGTTTAGATGTGCATGTGCAGTAATTGTTTGTATATATATATATACGTTCTAGTTAAGTTATACTAAAACTCAAATTTTCTTTGAATATTACTAGCAGTCCTGTGAACCTTACAATAGTTTACACATCAAAGGATCAAGTAATATTACATGGTGGCAACATTTGTGATATATTTTTTCTGAAGGCCACCAAATATTACATTGTGGTAAGGTTTGATCCTTACACTAAAAGAGAACAAGGAACAGCTGATTGCCTACCTGGAATGGCTGAAGATCCAGCAGGAATCCCCACAACAATGCAGTTAGCTAGGCTACAGATAGGGCCCCAGGAGGCATTGAAACTCTGAGTACAGTAGGCAATTTGCCAGGAGATCAGAGGTTTCACATATCTGGCAGTGGGTCTGAAAACTTGAAAAGCAGTAGCTGAAACCATTACTGTTTTAGTTTTCATGTTTTTTTTTTCTTCATGGGCATGGTCTAAGCTGAAAAGAGTGGGAACAACCCAGCAGTGCCACTGGTGGTCCAGCACAAAGTAAAAGGCTGGCTATGGCAGCTGCTGTTACTGCAAGCTGCAGCCCTCTTAAAAAAAAACTCTCCCTCTGCTTAAAAAGAAACAGTTCTCTGAGTTCAAAGAAAGAAGCAGTCTGTGTGAACACAGCTGACTCTCTGTTTAAAAAATCCTGTAATCTACTCTTAAAAGGGCATGCCTTCAGAAAATGAATCTGTATAAACAAGAAAAAAAGTGTGCCTGTGAAAAGAAAACCTGTAAAAAATCTTATAAAAAAGCAGGACATTAAGACAATGGATTTCGGATATCCAGTTGTAGAATGCAAGACATTGGGATTAGCATCTGAATTTAAGCTGTTCCGACAATGAATGGAGCTGTGTTTCCTGGATCAAGAAGTAAGCGAACCAGAGAAACAAGCTACCAAAATTAAGATCACACTGGGCCTCCAATGGATCAATACATCAGGATTGGCAGCTGAGGATCAGAATGACCCTAGCAAACTATGAACATTCCTGGAGCAACAACTCAAGTTGAAGGTAAATTTCTGAGTACATAGGCATGAGTTTATGACTGACTGCAAAGGCAAGATGAGTTCATTGACCAGTTTGTTGCAAGGTGCCAAGACAAAGCTCAATTTTATAACTTCACAGATATCGACTTGTCAGAATGGATTATAGAGCTAGTAATCGTAGCTACTCCAATACAGCCCTTTCATAAAGATCTGCTAGAAAAGAAGGAAGGGCACACTATACATGCATTCTTAATGATGGAAGGAGATTTGAAGTCATCATGGCTGAGCGCCAACAGTTACAAGCGTTGGGGCGGCTACAACAATCGGTACGGTAACCAAGAAGTCATGCTAAGTCATATGGCAAATGTGGCCTGGCTCACCCAAGTCACAATTGTCTGGCATACCAGGCTCAGTGCAAAGCTTGTGGCATGTGAGGACATTGGGCAAGGCAGTGCAGAAGGCTGAGCTCAGATACTGCACATAGGTGGCAGGTCACATGTAGAGAGAACGTCTGCAAGACAGAATGGCAAAAGCAGTAAAAGGTATGTCAACACACAACAAAAGCCCAAGTAGATACATCAGGTGAGCAGAGAGACAGATTGCTAGGAGGACACAGGTAAAGAATGCACTCATGTGAACAGCGAGCAAGTATTTCACACAGTTAATTTGGATCAACATGTCAATGCTATTACACAGTCTGAGGCATTCACTATGATATATGTCCGCAAAAGAGTAGCAAACATAAGCTTGGAGTAAGTGCAAATATTCTGCCAACCCGTATACTGAAGGGCATGTACTTAAAAAGAAAAAGTATTGGAGAAACTTGAGGGACTAAAATCTGACAAGTCCCCGGGACCAGATGGCCTACAACCTAATGTTCTAAAAGAAATAGCTGCAGAGATAGTGGATGAGCTGACTACGATTTTCTAGAATTGCTTAGATTCAGGAATGGTCCCATCAGATTGGAAGTTGGCAAATGTTACACTGCTTGTCAAGAAAGGAGGTAGAGAGAAAATGGGGAACTACAGGCCAGTTAGCCTAACATCAGTCATTGGGAAGATGCTGGAAACTATTATTAAAAAGGTCTTAACATTGCACTTGGAAAAGCATCATATGATTAGAATAAGTCATCATGGTTTTACTAAAGGGAAATCCTGTTTGACAAATTTATTTGAGTTTTTTGAGGATGTAACTAGTAGGGTAGATAAAGGGGAACTAGTAGATGTGGTATACCTGGATTTTCAAAAGGCATTCGATAAGATGTCACATAAAAGATTAATAGGCAAGATAATGGCTCGTGGTGTTGGGGGTAATATATTAGCGTGGATAGAGGATTGGTTAACAGACCGGAAGCAGAGAGCGGGCAAAAATGGGGCATTTTCAAGTTGGCAGGCAGTTAATAGTGGGGTGCTGCAAGGATCAAAGCTGGGCCTCAGCTATTTACATTCTATATTAATGACTTGGATGAAGAGACAGAGAGTAATGTATCTAAGTTTGCTGGTGATACAAAGCTCAGTGGAAAGGTAAGCTGCGGGGAGGATGTAGAGAGGCTGCACAAAAAGATATAGACAGGCAAATGGAGTACAATGTAGAGAAGTGTGAAATTGTTCACTTTGGTCGCAAAAATAGAAAAGCAAAATATTTTTTAAAAGGTGTGAAACTGGTAAGTGTTGATATTCAGAGAGACTTGGGGGTACTCGTACAAGGAACGCACAAAGCTAACATGCAGGTGCAGCAGGCTATTAGGAAGGCAATGGCATCTTGGCCTTTATTGCAAGGGGATTGGAGTACAGGAATAAAGATGTCTTACGAAAATTGTACAGGGCTTTGGTGAGACTGCACCTGGAATGTGTGCAATTTTGGCCTCCACATTTAGGAAGGATACACTTGCACTGGAGGCAGTGCAGTGAAGATTTTCTATAACGGTCTCTGGGATGAGGGGGTTGTCCTATGATGAGAGGCTGAGTAAATTGGGCCCATATTCTCTGGAACTTAGAAGAATGAGAGGTGATCTAATTGAGACATACAAGATTCTGCAAGGGATTGATAATGTAGAAGCTAAGAGATTATTCCCGCTAGTCGGGGAATCTAGAACATGGGGACACAGTCTCAGGATAAGGGGCCAATCATTTACATCTGAGATGAGGAGAAATTACTTCATTCAAAGAGTTGTGAATCTTTGGAATTCTCTGCCCCAGAGGGTTGTGGATGCTCCATCATGGAATACATTTAAGGCTGGGATAGACAGATTTTTGGTCTCACAGGGAATCAAGGGACATGGGGATTGGGCAGGAAAGTGGAAGTGAAGCCAAAGGTCAGCCATGAGTGATGCATTTGGGGAGGTCAAACAAGGCAAAGGAATACACGATAAATGGGAAAATACTGAGAAGTGTAGAGGAAGTGAGAGACCTTGGAGTGAATGTCCACAGATCCCTGAAGGTTGCAGGGCAGGTCGATAGGGTGGTTAATGAATATGGAATCCTTTCCTTCATTAGCTGAGGTATAGAATACAAGAGCAGGGAGGTTATGCTAGAACTGAATAACTCATTGGTTAGGCCACAATTTGAGTACTGTGTACAGTTCTGGTCACCTCAGTACAGAAAGGATGTAATTGCACTAGAGAGGGTACAGAGGAGATTTACGAGGAAGTTGGCAGGACTGGAAAAATGCAGCTATGAGGGAAGATTGTATAGGCTGGGGTTGTTCTCCTTGGAACAGAGAAGGCTGAGGGGAGATCTGATTGAAATGTACAAAACTTTGAGGGGCCTGGATAGAGTGGAGGTGAAGGGTCTATTCACCTTAGCAGAGAGGTCAGTGATGAGGGGGCATAGACTTAAAGTGATTGGTAGAAAAAGTAGAGGGGAGATGAGGAAAAACCTTTTCACCCAGAGGGTGGTGGGGGTCTGGAACTCGCTGCCTGAAAGGGTAATTGAGGCAGAGACCCTCAACTCATTCAGAAGGGGTCTGGATGTGCACCTCAAGTGCCGTAATCTGCAGGGATACGGACCAAATGCTGGAAGGTGGGATTAGAATAGGTGGATCGTTTTTCGGCCAGTACAGACACAATGGGCCAAGTGGCCTCTTCCTGTGCCTTAAACTTTCTATGATTCCATGATCGTATTGAATGGCGGAGCAGGCTCGATGGACCATATGGTCTACTTCTGCTCCTATTTCTTGTGTTCTTAAAGAAATGGGAATATATGGTACAACCTTCAATGGTTCTCCAATCAAGTGCATTGGAAGGATAACCTTGCAGTGCAGCTATGGAAGCTCCGAATGATGACCACAAATATTTTATATTGTAAACACAGCTGGACCAGCTGTCACAGGACTTCTGGTATGACAAGGTCTATGAATTATCACGATACATAAGGTCAGTAATACACCAAAATTGATAGAAAATATCCAGGTTGAGTGTATCGCCTCGGTCTATGTAAAGGACAACACAAAGGTTGGGAGGCTTGACACGAAGAGGCGATATGACTGGGAGTCTCTCCTCAGGCTTTAGTTCATTGCAGCAAGTACCCAGAGGTCAGAGGGATTGCTGATGTTGCCAGTCATCATTTTCCTAAGTTTTCTAAACAAGGGAAGATGAAGGCACTGTATGACAGGCAAGCAGGACCAGAATTATCTCGACTGTGAGTAGCACAGAAGGTCAGAGTCCTCACTCATGCGTTGGGAACTTGGTATCCTGCAGAGATTGCTAGGATATGCGACCAGCCCAGATCATATGTGGTCCAGACACGCAATGGTACGATTCTCAGACGGAACCGATGTCAACTCACAGAGCTTTTTTATTTATTTATTTATTTAGAGATACAGCACTGAAACAGGCCCTTCGGCCCACCGACTCTGTGCCGACCATTTATACTAATATAATATACCATTTATACCCATTTATACTAATCCTACACTAATCCCATATTCCTACCACATCCTCATCTGTCCCTATATTCCCCTACCACCTACCTATACTAGGGGCAATTTATAATGGCCAATTTACCGATCAACCTGCAAGTCTTTGGCTGTGGGAGGAAACCGGAGCACCCGGAGGAAACCCACACAGACACAGGGAGAACTTGCAAACTCCACACAGGCAGTACCCAGAATTGAACCTGGGTCGCTGGAGCTGTGAGGCTGCGGTGCTAACCACTACGTCACTGTGCCGCCCCCACTACATGTGACAACCCTGTGACATTGCAGACACGTTAAAAAACAAATGCTTAAGATGAATGTACAGAGGCTACGAGCAAAGAGGAAGAACATGCTAACCAGAGTTCTGAGTCACCAGAATCTCAGATGAGTCATCAAGACGAGCTCAGCTCTGGGAAAAGGTTCACGATGACAAAATCAGGACAAATAAGCAAAGCTCCTCTATGTTTTAGAGAGTATTGCTGAAAATAGAAGCTTTTCATCTTGCACTCACCAGGACAATACGCAAGAATAACCAATGTAAGGGAAAACAACAACTTATACTGCATGAGAAGACAGTGCTGATTGGTTGGCAAGTGAACTCTGATTGGTAGAGGCATTGCCATGGAGAATGCACAAGTTTATGGTGACTGACAGTTAACTGCCAAGCAAAAACAAGAAATGCTGGAATCACTCAGCAGGTCTGGCAGCATCTGTGGAAAGAGAAGCAGAGTTAACCTTTCGGGTCAGTGACCCTTCTTCGGCTCCGACGGGATTTTAGTTAACTGCCAAGCTTTGTTTGAAATTTAAACCAGGCAGCTTGACGCTGATTGGTAAAGAATGAACCAGCGAACGGCTGTCACTTATTTTGTTCAGCTGAAACAGGCACAATGTGTGTACATGTTCTTTCTGTCTGCAAAGAACAGGGCCCTGTGTATTAATATATGTAGCTTCCAGTAGGTGCAAATGTGCCACAATGCGAGCTCTACCGGCAATCTTTAATTTGGTTGTCAGCATAATTTTCAGCACACTGCGGATTATTTAGCAAATGTTGTCCAATCGCTGAATCACATCTAATGTTGGACACTGTGTTTTGAATTTTGCAAGCATGGGCTGGTTGGGTACGGCCTGTACTTTGCGAAGAGCAGAAGGGACATGCTGTTTGATACGATCCGCCAGTCTTTGGGACGTACGGCCTATATACCTAGCATCACACTGGCATTGAAATTCATGTCTCTATTTTCAGCAATTCTCAAGTTCTGTACTATCAATCAACTAGTTTTAGAGAGTGTTAAATTTGCTTCCCTGTAAATAACGTTTTGTTTTTATCATGTACAGTTAGTCTGAACCGCAACATCATTGTATATTATACACATGTTTTTATCTTTGGATGAACCAGCATAAGAGCAGACGACCCTAAGATTTCATGTCACACATGACCAAGGAGTTGTGGGTGGAGTGTGACAGAGTGAGATGTGTTTCGATGTGCTTGTGCAATAACTGTCTGATTATATACGCTCCAGTTTAGTTATAATAAAACTCACGTTTTCTTTGGATATTACTTGTAGTTCTGTGAATCTTACAATAGCTCACAGGTCAAAGGATCAAGTATCTCAGTGAAGACTGGCATCAAACAAGGCTGTGACATCGCACCAACCCACTTCTCCGTCTTCCTCACTGCAATTTTGCCCCTCACCTCCAGCAAGCTCCCCAGAGGAGTGGAGATAACCTATGGGATGAAAATTATTCAACCTCCGTCACCTCCACTCCAAAATAAAGGTTACTCCAACTTCAATCATTGAGCTTCAATATGCGGGTGAAGCTTGTGTATGAGCTCACTCGGAAACTGAGCTCCAAGTCATTGTTCATTCCCTCACTGAACCCAGGACTAAGGTCATGGTTTACCAGACAGCAGTGCTCCTATATGCTTCAAAGACTTGGATAATCTACAGCAGGCACCAATGTTGTCTCTGCAAAATTCTTCACATTCATTGTCAGGATAGGCGGTCTAATGTCAGCATCCTGTCCCAAGCCAACGTTCCCAGCATCGAGGAGCTAATTACCCAAAACTAGCTTCAACGGGTGGACCACGTCACTTGCATGCCTGTCACCCGGCTCCTGAAACAACTACTCTGAGCTTTTCCATGACAAAAAACTTTCCGGAGTGCAGAGGAAACACTTTAGGGATGTTCTCAAGGCATCCCTGAAGAAATCCAGCATACCCACTGACTCATGGGAGTCCCTGTCCCTCAAAGTGGAGAAGGTGCATTCGGGAAGGTACTGAGCACCTTGTGAGATTTCGATGGGAGCACATGGAAGCCAGGTCCAGGCAGCGGAAGGAGGACAAAAAAAAACCCCAAGCAACTCACCTATCCAACTCTTCAAACACCATGTGCCCCACATGGGACAGACTCTACGGTTCATGCATTGCACTCATTAGCTATGTTGGAACTCATTGAACTGCAGCGGAAACAAGTTATCCTGAGTCTTGAGGGATTGCCTAAGCTATTACAGAAACCTGGCTTAAAGAGGGACAGGAAGAGCAGCTCAACATTCCTGGTTACAGGGTTTTCACATGCAATAGGGACAGGGATGAAAAAGGAGGGGGCTGGCAATTTTGGTCAAAAAAACAATTATAATTGTAAAGAGGGATGATATGTTATAAGATTCATTAAATAAGGCCCTATGGATTGAGCTAACGAACAAAAAAGGAGCAATCACACTGCTGGGACTGTACTATAGACTCTCAAACAATCAGAGGGAGATAGAAGAGCAGATATGTAGGCAAATCTCTGAGAAGTGCAAGAACAATAGGGCTGTAACAGTAGGATATTTTAGCTACCCCAATATTAACTGGGATAGCTTTAGTGCGAAAGGAACTGAAGGAGCAGAATTAGAAACATAGAAAAATAGGAGCAGGAGTAGGCCATTTGGCCCTTCGAGACTGCACCACAATTCAATACGATCATGGCTGATCATCCAAACACAGTACCTGGTTCCCGCTTTCCTCCCGTATCCCTTGATCCCTTGAGCCCTAAGAACTACATCTAACTCTCTCTTGAATATACTTAATGATTTGACCTCAACTGCTTTCTGTGGTAGAGAATTCCACAGGTTCACCACTCTCTGGGTGAAGAAATCCCTCCTCATCTCAGTCCGAACCAGCTTACCCCTTATCCTTAGACTGTGACCCTTGGTCCTGGACTCCCCCGCCATCGGGAACATCCTTCCGGCATTTAGTCTGTCCAGTCCTGTTAGAATTTTTTAGGTTTCTATGAGATCCCTTCTCATCCTTCTAAACTCTAGCGAATACAAGCCTAATCGACCCAATCTCTCTTCATATGTCAGTCCTGCCATCCCAGGAATCAGTCTAGTGAACATCCTTCCACAGATAAGGAGACCAAAACTGCACACAATACTGATGTCGTCTCACCAAGGTCTTGTATAACTGCAGCAAGACATCCTTGTTCCTGTACTCGAATCCTCTCGCTATGAAGGCCAACATGCCATTTGCCTTCTTAATTGCCTGCTGCACCTGCATGCTTACTTTTAGCAACTGGTGCACAAGGACACCCAGGTCTCGCTGCACCTCCTCCTTTCCCAATCTATCGCCATTCAGATAATAATCTGCCTTTCTGTTTTTGCCACCAAAGTGGATAACCTCACACTTATCCACATTATACTGCATCTGCCATGTATTTACCCACTCACTCAACCTGTCTGTCACTCTAGAATTGGCCTTTATAGCCACTCCAGGTGCTGCTCCACAAACCACTGACCACCTCCAGGTGCTTAACCATTGTCTCTCGAGACAAGGAGGCCAAAGAAGAAGAAGAAGAACTCAACCTGTCCAAATCACACTAGAGCTTCTCTGCATCCTCCTCACAGCTTACACTCCCACCCAGCTTTGTGTCATCTGCAAACTAGGACATATTACATTTAATTCCCTCATCTATATCAATATATGTCATGAATAGCTGGGATCCTAGCACTGATCCCTGCAGTACCCCACTGGTCACTGCCTGCCACTCAGAAAAATACCCGTTTATTCCTATTCTTTGTTTTCTGTCTGCCAACCAGTTCTCTATCCATAGAGTCATAGAGTTATACAGCACAGAAACAGGCCCTTCGGCCCATCGTGTCTGTGCTGGCCATTAAGCACCTAACTATTCTAGTCCCATTTCCAGCACTTGGCCCGTAGCCTTGTATGTTTCAAGTGCTCATCTAATTACTTCTTAAATGTTGTGAGGATCCGTGCCTTTAGGCAGTGTATTCCAGATTCCAGCACCCTCTGGGTAAAAAGGTTTTTCCTCAAATCCCCTCTAAACCTCCTACCCCTTACCTTAAATCTATGGCCCTGGTTATTGACCCCTCCACTAAGGGAAAAAGTCTCTTCCTATCTAACCTATCAATGCCTCTCATAATTTTGTATCCCTCACTCATGTCCCCCCTCATCCTTCTCTGTTCTAAGGAAAACAACCCTAGCCTTTTCAGTCTCTCTTCATAGCTGAAATGCTCCAGCCCAGGCAACATCCTGGTGAATCTCCTCTGCACCTCTCCAGTGCAATCACATCCTTCCTATAGTGTGATGTCCAGAACTGTACACAGTACTCCAGCTGTGGCCTAACTAGCGTTTTATACAGCTCCATCATAACCTCCCTGCTCTTAAAGTCTATGCCTCAGCTAATAAAGGCAAGTATCCCATTTGCCTTCCTAACCACCTTATCTACCTGTGCTGCTGCCTTCAGTGATCTATGGACAAGTACACCAAGGTCCTTCTGACACTCTGTACTTCCTAGGGTCCTACCATCCATTGCATATTCCCTTGCCTTGTTAGTCCTCCCAAATTGCATCACCTCACATTTCTCAGGATAAAATTCCATTTGTCACTGTTCCGCCCATCTTACCAGCTCATCGATATCGTCCTGTAATCTAAGGCTTTCCTCCTCATTATTTACGACACCACCAATTTTCATGTCATCTGCAAACTTACTGATCATACCTCCTATATTCATGTCTAAATCATTAATGTAGACTACAAACAGCAAGGGTTCCAGCACCGATCCTTGTGGTACACCACTGGTCACAGGCTTCCACTCGCAAAAACAACCCTCGACCATTACCCTCTGTTTCCTACCACTAAGCCAATTTTGGATCCAATTTGCCAAATTGCCCTGGATCCCATGGGCTCTTACCATCAAAAAATTCCAGTAGATTTGTCAAGCATGATTTCCCTTTCGTAAATCCATTGATTCTTGAGGTCCATTCAGGAAAACTTTTTTGGTCAGTATGTCACAAAAGGGGATACAGTTTTGAACTTAGTTTTAGGCTGGGCTGGTAGAAGAAGTGGTAGTGGGAGAGTATTTTGGTGGTAGTGATCATAATTCGGTTAGTTTTAACATAATTATGGAAAAGGACAGAGATAGAACAGGAGTTAGAGTTCTCAATTGGGGCAAGGCCAATTTTACTAAACTGAGGAGTGATTTAGTGAAAGTGGACTGGAAACAGCTACTTGAAGGTAAATCAGCCTCAGAGCAGTGGGCGGCATTCAAAGGGGAGATTCAAGGGGTTCAGAGTAAACATGCTGCAACATGTTTAGAAAAAGGCGGCCAAACCTGGAGCCCCATGGATGCCAAGGAGCTTACAGGGTAAAATAAGGCAGAAATGGAAAGTTAATGTCTGACACCGAGAACTCAATACTACAGAAAGCCGAGAGGAGCATAGAAAGTGGAGGGGTGACATCAAAAAGTACATTAGGAAAGAAAGAGAGGGCATCAAAGAATATTGGCAAGCAGAATCAAAGTGATCCCAAAGATGTTTTATCAATATGTTAAGAGAAAGAGGATAACTAAGGAAAGAGTAGGGCCCATAAAAGACCAAAAAGATAACCTATGTGTAGGGGCATAGGATGTTAGTATGGTTCTTAATGAATACTTTGCATCTGTCTTCATAAAAGAGGGGGAATGATGCAGATATTGTAGTTAAGGAAGAGGAGTATGAAGTACTGGATGTGATAACCATGAGGAGTGAGGAAGTATTAATGGGATTAGCATCCTTGAAAGTGGATAAATCTGCAGGGAAGGATGAAATGTACCCCAGGCTGTTCAAAGAAGCCAGGGAGGAAATAGTGAAGAGTCTGTCCACCATTTTCCAGTCCGAACTGGATACAGGTGTGGTGCCGGAGGATTGGTGGACTGCTAACGATGTAACTTTGTTTAAAAAGGGTGCGAGGGATAGACCAAATAATTACAGGCCAGTCAGTCTAACATCAGTAGTGGGCAAATTATTGGAATCAATTCTGACAGACGGAATAAACCGTCACTTAGAAGGGCCTGAATTAATCAAGGATAGTCAGCATGGATTTGTTAAGGGAAGATCTTGTCTGACTAAATTGATTGAATCTTTTGAAGAACATGAGGTTTGATGAGGGTAGTGCAGTTTATTTTATTATTTCATCTTTTATTTTATTTAGAAATACAGCACTGAAATAGGCCCTTCAGCCCACTGAGTCTGTGCCGACCAACAACCACCCATTTATACTAATCCTACATTAATCCCATATTCCCTACCACATCCCCACCATTCTCCTACCACCTATCTGCACTAGGGGCAATGTGCAATGGCCAATTTACCTATCAACCTGCAAGTCTTTGGCTGTGGGAGGAAATCAGAGCACCTAGCAGAAACCCACACAGTCACAGGGAGAACTTGCAAACTCTGCACAGGCAGTACCCAGAACTGAACCCGGGTTGCTGGAGCTGTGAGGCTGCGGTGCTAACCGTGAGTCTTTGGCTGTGGGAGGAAACCGGAGCACCCGGCGATGTGGTCTACATGTACTTTAGCGAGGCTTTTGACAATCTCCCACATGGCAGACTGGTTAAAAAAATAAAATCCCATGGGATCCAGGAAAATGCAGCAAGGTGGATACAAAATTGGCTCAGTGGCAGGAAACAAAGGGTAATTGTTGGCGGGTGTTTTTGTGACTGGAGGGCTGTTTCCAGTGGCATTCCACAGGGCTCAGTACTGGGTCCCTGCTTTTTGTGGTATATATAAATGATTTAAACGTAAATGTAGCGGGCATGATCCAGAAGTTTGTAGATGATACAAAAATTGGTCATGCAGTCGATAGCAAGGAGGAAGCTGTCGGCTGCAGGAAGATATTGATGGTCTGGTCAGATGGGCAGAAAAGTGTCAAATGGAATTCAACTTGGGGAAGTTTGAGGTGATGCATTTGGGGAGATCAAACAAGGCAAAGGAATACACGATTAATGGGAAAATGGTGAGAAGTGTAGAGGAAGTAAGGGACCTTGGAGTGAATGTCCACAGATCCCTGAAGGTAGCAGGACAGGTTGATAAGGTGGTTAGGAAGGCATATGGAATCCTTTCCTTTATTAGCCAGGGTATAGAATATAAGAACAGGGAGGTTTTGCTGGAACTGTATAACTCATTGGTTAGACCACAACTTGAGTATTGTGTGCAGTTCTGGTCGCCTCATTACAGAAAGGATGTAATTGCACGAGAGAGGGTACAGAGGAGATTTACGAGGATGTTGCCAGGACTGGAAAAATGCAGCTATAAGGAAAGATTGGATAGGCTGAGGTTGTTCTCCTTGGAAAAGAGAAGATTGAGGGGAGATTTGAAATGCACAAAATTGTGAGCGGCCTAGATAGAGTTGATGTGAAGGGCCGATTTTCCTTAGCAGAGAGGTCAGTGACGAGGGGGCATAGATTTAAAGTGATTGGAAGAAAGATTAGAGGAGAAATGAGGAAAAACGTTTTCACTGAGAGGGTGGTGGGGGTTTGGAACTCACTGCCTGTAAGGGTAGTTGAGGCAGAAACTCTCAACTCATTTAAAAGGAGTTTGGATATGCACCTCAAGTGCCGTAACCTGCAGGGCTACGGACCAAATGCTGGAAGGTGGAATTAGGCTGGAAGGCTCATTTTTCAGCCAAAGCAGACACGATGGGCCAAGTGGCCTCTTTCTGTGCAGTAAACTTTCTATGATTCTCTGATTCTAAGAGGAAGACTCAATGCATTTTCCATTTTATACCTCTTTGCCCTTGTACACATTGTTTCTATTTATAAACTTCACAATGCTGTTGACCTTCTTGATGGCGTGATCGACCTGTACTCACACTTTCAGAGAATGATTCACTTAGACCCTAGGCCTCCCTGTTCCCAGGTTGGATGCTACGCTTTTATCACTGGGATCTGAGATGAATGGCTAAGGAACTCTTCCCTCAACTGGGTGTGCCACTCTTTGCTAAAACAGGTTTCTTCACATATAATGGCAAACAACATAAAACTATCTCTGCAATCGCAGGAGGTGTAATACCTGCCCATTTACATCCTCTCTCCTCACTATCCCAGGCCCCAAACACTCCTTTCAGGTGAAGCAGTGATTTACTTGTACTTCTTTCAATGTAGTATACTGTATTCGCTGCTCACAGTGTGGTCTCCTCTTCATTGGGGAGACCAAGCGCAGAATGGGTGACCGCTTTGTGGAACACCTCCGCTCAGTCCGCAAGCAGGACCCTGAGCTTCCGGTTGCAACACTCCCCCCTGCTCTAATGCTCACATCTCTGTCCTGGGATTGCTGTAGTGTTCCAGTGAACATCAACGCAAGCTCAAGGAACAGCATCTCATCTACCGATTAGGCACACTACAGCCTGCCAGATTGAACATTGAGTTCAATAATTTCAGAGCATGACAGCCCCCCATTTTACTTTCATTTTTAGTTGTTTTCTCTTTTTTCTTTTTTTCCAACCTTTTTTTTGCATTTATTTCATTTCATCTTAGTTTGTTCAATTTGCTTACCCACTGTTTTTTTTCATGTTTGCACTTGCTGCTTTTCAATATTCAGTCCGTTAACACCTTTTCTGTACTAATGCTTTGTCTTTCAACACATTATTAACATATTGTTTGCCTTTGCTCCATGACCTTTTGGTCAGCTATGTGGCCTTGTCCAATCTACACCTTCTCCTTTGTTATCTCTTGCCTCACCCCCACCTCACTTGCTTATAACCTGTGACATTTTTAATATTTGTCAGTTCCGAAGAAGGGTCACTGACCCGAAAAGTTAACTCTGCTTCTCTTTCCACAGATGCTGCCAGACCTGCTGAGTGGTTCCAGCATTTCTTGTTTTTATTTTAAAACTATCCCTAATTTGGCACTGTTAAAAATCTCATTCAGCATGGACTGGGTGGTAACTGGAAAATGCAACACTGGTGTAGTGGGCATAGTTCTGAGGTAAGGAAGGATAAGTGAGGGAAGGAAAGATAAGTCTTTACTCTCTATCTAACCCATGCTGTACCTGCCCTGGGAATGTTTGATGGGACAGTGTAGAAGGAGCTTTACTCTCTATCTAACACATACTGTACCTTTTGTATGATCACCTTTAAGAGTGATGTCCCTTTAAGATCTCAGTATGCTCATGAGCTAAGTACCAGGATATAGTTGTGTAACAACAATCCAGAGTCACTATGCAACTGTAATACCCAGACAAAGGTTCTATAAATGGTTTGCTCTATACTGTATATAATAGTTTAGCTGCAATAAACCTGTTAGAGATCTTCAATGAATTGGACACCATGCATCTCATTTATATTGCATTAGACAACATAAAAAACTCATTATATGGTGGCAGCGGTGGTGAAAATACAATATCTAAGACGGAAGACCACAGGTAAAACAGCTGTGGAAATCCAGCGACCTGGGTTCAATTCTGGGTACCGCCTGTGTGGAGTTTGTAAGTTCTCCCTGTGTCTGCGTGGGTTTCCTCTGGGTGCTCCGATTTCCTCCCACAGCCAAAAAACTTGCAGGTTGATATGTAAATTGGCCATTATAAATTGCCCCTTGTATAGATAGGTGGTAGGGGAATATAGGGACAGGTGAGGATGTGGTAGGAATATGGGATTAGTGTAGGATTATTATAAATGGGTGGTTAATGGTCAGCACAGACTCAGTGGGCCGAAGGGCCTGTTTCAGTGCTGTATCTCTAAATCAAAAAATCAAATCACTGCAGAGTCTCCCTTCATGCAGCCAAAGTTAAAAAAATCATTTAACCACTCGAGCGTGAAGCAGAGTTCCCATTCATGCAGTCACAGTTAAAAAATCTATGAAACCACTTGAGCGTGCAGAACATAAACAAACTCTTGCAAAAAAGCAATTGAACTGCCTGTAGAACAGCTGTGTAAACACCTGCTACTCTCCATCCAAGCTGCTAGTCAAAATAACAGAGAGTTTCTTAAAGGGGAAGCAGGGCAAAGTCATAGAACAAGTGTTGGAGCAAGTTTTAAGCAAAAGAACAGCATAAAGATGGATACTAAATTTCCCAGCATGAACTGGAAGGCTGTTGATATCCAATCCACATTCAAACATTTTAAACAAAGAATGCAGTTATGCTTCACAGACCAAGTGATTACAGAACCAGAGAAGCAGGCTGTAAAAATACTGATAGCAGTTGGAGATGAGGGGTTGTACAAATTCAATACTTCTGGCTTATCTGAAGAGGATCAGAAAGATCCCACAAAGATATGGAGAATCCTAGAAGATCATCTCCGATTGATCATAAATTTTAGAATTCACCACCTGGAATTGATGTCCTACAGGTCACAGCCACTGGAATCAATAAATCAGTTCATCGGTAGATGCCGTAGTAAGGGTAACAAATGTAATTTTTCAAAAACTGATATGTCAGAGCGATTAATGGAGCTGGTGATTGTCTCAACACCCATTGAAGCATTTCAGAAAGATCTCTTGGGGGAAAAACAAGGTCACAGCATTGATGCACCGCTGGAAGATGGCAGGAAATACAAAGCCATTGTAGCTGGACAACAGCATCTGCAAGCACTAGGTACAGCCAACAGTTTTGGCATGATAACCAGGTCAAAAAAGGCAAGCAAGCTGTGTGGTTAGTGTGGTTTGTCCTACTCACTGCAAAGTCCTACTCACTGGGTGGCACAGTGGCGCAGTGTTTAGCACCGCAGCCTCACAGCTCCAGCAACCCAGGTTCAGTTCTGGGTACTGCCTGTGCGGAGTTTGCAAGTTCTCCCTGTGACTGCGTGGGTTTCTGCTGGGTGCTCTGGTTTCCTCCCACAGCCAAAGACTTGCAGGTTGATAGGTAAATTGGCCATTGTAAATTGCCCCTCATGTAAGTAGGTGATAGAAGAATGGTGGGGATGTGGTAGAGAATATGGGGTTTATGTAGGATTAGTATAAATGGGTGGTTGTTGGTTAGCACAGACTCAGTGGGCTGAAGAGCCTGTTTCAGTCCTGTATCTCAAAAAATAAATAATAAAAAAAGTTATCCTGCAGTTCAATGTGCAAGGCGTGCAGTGCAAAAGGACATTGGGCCTACCTATGCAAGAAACCTAGTTCCAAAGACGCAGCCAGAGTCACATTAGAACACAAACAAATAGAAGACAGGTGCAGCAACAGGGCATCACCAGCATGGAAATCACCAGAGATTTGCATAAATGCAAGCCAATGCACAAAGTCCACTCTGAGACATGACTCAGAGTAGAGCAATTCTCAGCCAGAAGATGAGTAGGCGTTTTACATTGTGACCCTGACACATCATGTTGATGAAGTCAAACAACTGGAAGCTTTTGCTAAGGAATTTTCCTCCACACGAGATCAGGGGGCAGGTTGTTCAACCTTGCCCGTCTAAGAGTGAAGTCCAAAGTACGGAAAGTCCTCATCAGGGAACTCCTCTTTGCTGACGATGCTGCTTTAACATCTCACACTGAAGAGTGCCTGCAGAGTCTCATCGAGAGGTTTGTGGCTGCCTGCAATGAATTTGGCCTAACCATCAGTCTCAAGAAAACGAACATCATGGGGCAGGACGTCAGAAATGCTCCGTCCATCAATATTGGTGACCACGCTCTGGAAGTGGTTCAAGAGTTCACCTACCTAGGCTCAACTATCACCAGTAACCTGTCTCTAGATGCAGAAATCAACAAGCACATGGGAAAGGCTTCCACTGCGATGTCCAGACTGGCCAAGAGAGTGTGGGAAAATGGCGCACTGACACGGAACACAAAAGTCCGAGTGTATCAAGCCTGTGTCCTCAGTAACTTGCTCTATGGCAGCGAGGCCTGGACAACGTATGTCAGCCAAGAGCGATGTCTCAATTCATTCCATCTTCGCTGCCTCCGGAGAATCCTTGGCATCAGGTGGCAGGACCGTATCTCCAACACAGAGGTCCTCGAGGCGCCAACATCCCCAGCTTATACACACTAATGAGTCAGCGGCGCTTGAGATGGCTTGGCCATGTGAGCCGCATGGAAGATGGCAGGATCCCCAAAGACACATTGTACAGCGAGCTCGCCACTGGTATCAGACCCACCGGCCGTCCATGTCTCCGCTTCAAAGACGTCTGCAAACACAACATGAAGTCCTGTGACATTGATCACAAGTCGTGGGAGTCGGTTGCCAGCGTTCGCCAGAGCTGGCGAGCAGCCATAAAGGCGGGGCTAAAGTGTGGCGAGTCAAAGAGACTTAGCAGTTGGCAGGAAAAAAGACAGAGGCGCAAGGGGAGAGCCAACTGTGCAACAGCCCCGACAAACAAATTTTTCTGCAGCACCTGTGGAAGAGCCTGTCACTCTAGAATTGGCCTTTATAGCCACTCCAGGCGGTGCTTCACACACCACTGACCACCTCCAGGCGCTTACCCATTGTCTCTCGAGATAAGGAGGCCAAAGAAGAACATCATATCCCCAAAGAAAGTTGGCAAACACACAATCAGGGTGAAGATTGACTCTGGGGCTACTGCAAATATCCTGCCAGTCTGATTCATGAAGGATATGTACGAAAGTCATTGAAAATCAATGATATAACCGACAACTGCAAAGTTATCTTCAGACAATGGATCACCCATCCCTTGCAGTGGCACACTAACAATGCAATGCAGCTATGGGAAGTCCGCATGGAAACCACAAATATGTTACCTGGTAGACATGAGTGGACCAGCAGTGGCAGGACTACCAACGTGTGAGGACCTCAACATCATAACCATCCACAAGGTCACCAAGGTACCCATTACAGCAGAAGAGACCAAGGGTACCCGCATTGAGTCAGTCCACAACCTACAACAAATGTACCCCGGACAGATTCAATGCCATAGGAAATTTCAAAGGCAATGCTGCACTGCACCTCAGTTACATGTAGGACAAAAGGTCAGGGTCATACACCCCACAATGAGTACATGGTTACCCACAGAAGTATCCAAAGTATGCAGTGAGTCTAGGTGCTTCGAGATTACAACACCTAGTGGAGCAGTGTTGAGAAGGAACCAAAGTCAATTAAGAGAAGTGTGCAATACTCCAGTTGTGCAAAGTGGAGTCGGAAGAACATGCTCGATGATGAGGGTGTGACGGAACAACAGGACAACAACCAACACATTGACAACATGTGTGCAAACCAAAAACAGCCAAGGGTGAAATTCAAATCCCCAGTAGGTTATACTATAACTAGATCTGGAAGAGTTGTCAAACACGGAAACAATATTTGGACTCTGAAGTTTCTATACTTGTAAATGTTATAATCTATATCCCATATAACAAATCTTGACGTTCTCTAATTTTATGTGTTTTTACTTGTAGTATATGAGACTTTGGAAAGAAAGGGGATGTTGTATGATCACCTTTAAGAGTAATGTCCCTTTAAGATCTCAGTATGCTAATGAGCTAAGTACCAGGATGCAGTCATGCGACTGTAAGCCAGCGTCACTCTACAACTGTAACACCTAGAGGAAGGTTCTGTAAATAGTTTGCTCTGTATTGTATATAATAGTTTAGCTGTATAAAACCTGTTAGAGATCTTCAACAAATTGGACTCCACATATCTCATCTATGTTGCATCAGACAACATAAAGAACTCATTACCATACTGTTACGACCAGGTGAGAAAGAGGTCTAAGGATTCCCTTTCAGCCTTAACCCGGTCTTACCGTAACAAGGTTTAATTTTAAACACACCGTGTTTTGTTAGCTCCCCCTTGGTGAATCCTTGTTCACTGCTTTCCACTTCTCAGGCAAAGAAACCAGCTCAAACAGGCTTTCTTAGGTTTAAAGAAGAAAAGTTGAAATTTATTAAACTTGAACTTAAACTCTAATTCGGTTGATGCCTACGGATACACGACGTGCCCACACTAGCATGCAATTGCAATACACACATGCAAATAGAGACAGAAAAGAGCAGAAGAAAAATAAAGCGAGAAACTTTGAGGCAATATCTGAAGAGTTTTTGTTACGGTTCTTCGAGCTCACTGTAGAGTCCTTGATTATAGATAGATCTTGCTTTCCATTGGGGCCCAGTATTTTTCTTAAACCTTGTTCACTGTAGGAAACTTTTCTCTTTTGGGATTCACAGGTCTTCAGTGGATTCAGAGGCTTGTGAGAAAGAGATGGCAGCAGACAGGAGAAATTTTCTCAGTTCAGGAGCAAACGGACTTTCTGCCCAAACTATTTTTAAAATTCAGGAAACCCCAGGTTGCCAAGCAGGTTAGTCATGTGACTTACTGGTCTGACCACGTCTGGGATTGTATTACTTTAGCAATCTCTGGAATCCTCTTCTTACACACAATACCTGATGATTAAGGTCCATAGTGGGTTGAATGTGTCAGGGAATGGTCCTTTGTCCTTCCAATCACCGTCTGTTAATATGCAAATGTCTTTTCCAGCTACGGCTGATCTGTTTAACAAGTCCTTTCTTCACTCTAGTAACAATTTAAAATTAATATTCATGAGAAAATTAATGTGCCTCGTTCTTGGCAGGTGGGGGCATAGCATGACAGTACCTGTCATGGGAGTGTTTGATGGGACAGTGTAGAGGGAGCTTTACTCTGTATCTAACCCCGTGCAGTACCTACCCTGGGAGTGTTTGATGGGATAGTGTAGAGGGAGCTTTACTCTGTATCTAACACCGTGCAGTTCCTACCCTGGGAGTGTTTGATGGGATAGTGTAGAGGGAGCTTTACTCTTATTCTAACCTGCGCTGTCCCTGCTCTCTGGGAGTGTTTGATGAGAAAGTGTAGAGGGAGCTTTACTCTGTATCTAACCCGGTGCTATCCCTGCTCTGGGAGTGTGTGATGAGAAAGTGTAGAAGGAGCTTTACTCTGTATCTAACACCTTGCTATCCCTGCTCTCTGGGAGTGTTTGATGGGACAGTGTAGAGGGAGCTTTACTCTGTATCTAACCTGTGCTATCCCTGCTCTCTGGGAGTGTTTGATGAGAGAGTGTAGAGGGAGCTTTACTCTGTATCTAACCTGTGCTGTCCCTGCTCTCTGGGAGTGTTTGATGAGAAAGTGTAGAGGGAGCTTTACTCTGTATCTAACCTGTGCTGTCCCTGCTCTCTGGGAGTGTTTGATGAGAAAGTGTAGAGGGAGCTTTACTCTGTATCTAACCCCTTGCTATCCCTGCTCTGGGAGTGTTTGATGGGACAGTGTAGAGGGAGCTTTACTCTGTATCTAACCTGTGCTGTCCCTGCTCTCTGGGAATGTTTGATGAGACAGTGTAGAGGGAGCTTTACTCTGTATCTAACCTGTGCTGTCCCTGCTCTCTGGGAATGTTTGATGAGACAGTGTAGAGGGAGCTTTACTCTGTATCTAACCTGTGCTGTCCCTGCTCTCTGGGAGTGTTTGATGAGAAAGTGTAGAGGGAGCTTTACTCTGTATCTAACCCTTGCTGCCAGGATTCAGTTTGCAGCCAGTTTAAACAGTGGCTAGCTAATGAGAGAGCAACACGCATACGACAATATCAAAGCAGCTTAAATTATATTGACGTTATTCCACAAGTACACCCATGTGACAGGAGAGCAAGCTGCAACATTGTTCACACTCCGCAGTAACAGAGAATGTCGCACTCGGCCGGGGGTCTCCATCTATCAACCTCTCCCTCCCCGACTCACCAACAGCACAGTTAAATACAGTAAAGGTCAGCATCACCTCAGCTCCTCTGCATAATTTATCCTTCATCTTGTGAAAGTTCTGCGTGAGAGAGGAACAAACATCAGATGCAGCCTTCCTACTCCATATTGCTGATGCTGATGTACTATGTTAAATAGTACAATACCAGGAGCAAGCTGCCATCCTGCAAAACAACCTAGGAATACAGAAACCCCAGGGGCCAGGTGTGAGAGGGGAAGGCACAATGTGAAGCAGCAACAATTCCAATGGCATTATCATCCCGACCTCGAAAGTCCATACCTCTGTGGAGAGGCAGCTGAGAGAGCTGGAAGAGGCTGCAGCCCCAGTTTGGTTATTTTGAGGAGGCTGCTCCTCAATATCTGCTTCCACTTCAGTTCCATCTCCTGAACTTTGGAGCAGAGGGATACAGGCTAGTCAGAGACCCAACTCACACAATCCTAGGCCAGGCCAAGGTGTCCATTAATGGTCCAGGATGGAGTCACTCTGACTGCCTGCCTCTCTTCCATGGTCTGTCTGTGCCCGATTGGCCCTGGAGACAAAGCATGTGGTGTCAGCCGATATATACAAGTTTTTTTGTGAGCAGTTTTGTTCTGTTTATTGTTATTAAAGACAAAGAGCCAGGAACCAGATACACCGGAGTTCCTGACTGGTTCTCTGAGGCAGAAGATATGCCTAACACCCAAATATGGTCGTTGCTTAAGGAGGGACAGTGCCTCAGTTTAACATCTCAGCTGAAAGATGACACCTGAGGTATACAAAATTATAAGGGGCATAGATAGGGTAGATAGGAAGAAACCTTTTCCCTCAGCGGAGGTGTTAATAGCTAGAGGGCATAGATTTAAGGTAAGGGAAAAAAATGTCACCCAGAGGGTGGTTGGAATTTAGAACACACTGCCTGAAGGGTGGTAGAGGCAGGAACCCTCACAACATTTAAGAAGTATTTAGCTGAGCATTTGAAATGCCCTAGCATACAAGGCTACGGGGCAAGTGCTGGAAAATCGGATGAGAATAGATAGACTTGATGGCCGGCACGGACACGGTGGGCCAAAGGGCCTGTTTCTGTGCTGTATAACTCCATAACTCTATGACCATGACCTTTGACAGTGCAGCACTCCCGCAGTACTATACAGGGAGTATTAGCCAGGATTTTGTGCTCAAGTCTCTGGAGTGGGACTTTGAACTCATGACCTTCTGACTCAGAGGTGAGAGTGCTACCCATTCTGAAAATAAATGAGGTACTCACAGCCAATAGCAAGACTACGAGCCACACCTTGCTGTAGAAGAACACCTTACATTTGTTTGAGTTCAAACTTCTCTCCTCTCCAGCTTCCTTTTCTAATTTATGGCTACAATTGTACTCCATTTACAACATCAATAAATTCAATAAATTGCATTCACATTGTGCCTCTGATATAATGGTTCAAGGCATTTAACAGGAGTGTCATGAGAGAAAAACTGGCACCGAGCTACATAAGGAGATATTAGGACAGATGACCAAAAGCTTGGCCAAAGCGGTAGGATTTAAGGAGCATCTTAAAGGAGGAAAGTGAGGTAGAGCGTTGCAGAGGTTAGGTGAGGAATTAGAGAGTTTAGGGCCCAGGGAGCTGAAGGCACAGCCACCAATGGTGAGGTGAAGAAAATAGGGGATGTGCAAGCATCCAGGATCGAAGGAGCGTAGAGATCTCGGAGGGTTCTAGAGCTGCAGAAGGTTACAGAGATAGGGAGGGGTGAGGCCATGGAGTAGTTTGAATACAAATATGTGAATTTTAAACTTGAGGTGTTGGCGGACTAGCAGCCAGTTCTGATAAAAGGTCACCGACCTGAAATGTTAACTCTGCATCTCTCTCCACAGATGCTGCCAGACCTGCTGAGTATTTCCAGCACTTTCTGTTTTTATTTTAGACCAGTAGCCAATATAGGTCAGCAAGCAGAGGGTTGATGGGAGACTGGGACTAGGTGTGATTTAGGATCCAGGCAGCAGTGCTTTGGATGAATTGAAGATAATGGAGGATAGAACGTAGATGCTGACCAAGACAGCATTAGAATAGACAAGTCCAGAGTTTACCAAGGCACAGAGGAAGGTTTCAGCAGCAGATGGGCTGAGGTAGGGGTGGCGTTGGGCAATGTTATAGAGGTAACTTAGGATAAGGTCGTCTGATTTGGTCAGGATCAGGGACAGGAGGGTTTGACTGCGAGTGAGGCAGGCAAGGGGATCAAGAAGGCTGAAGTGCAGGAGCCTCAGCCCTTGCAATTTTCCAACAGCTTTGAGGTTATTGCAGCTTGTAAGGATGAGAGCGGGGACTGGAGGGTGGATGAGCAAACTGACCGTGGCACTGTAGTACAGGAAGCCATTCTAGTGGGGGAGGTAAACAGGAATGTAGTGGCAGTAGGGGACAATATAGTCAGGGGGATACATACAGTTCTCTGCAACTGAGAGCGAGATTCAAGAAGGCTGTGTTGCCTGCCCGGTGCCAAGGTTCAGGACATCTGCTCAGGTTGGAGAAGAACTTGCAGTGGGGGAGGGAAGATTCAGTTGTCATGGTCCACGTGAGTACCAATGACATATGTATGACCTGATAGCCATTATAGAGACATGGGGTTGGATCTTTTCATGGCGGGAAGGGCTAGAGAATTGGAGCGGAACAGCTGACCACAGAACTGGACGCCGGGATTCACAGTTCTGATCTTACCGGGGGGCGGGATAGGCCAATGACTTTCCCGCCCAAAGACCAATTGAGGCCCTTAAGTGGCCTATTAATTCTGTTCTACATCTTGCTCTTTCGATCTGTCATCTCTCACGACTGTACTAATGTCACCTTAATTAACAGAGCTATTCCACCACCTTTTCCTAGCTTCCTGTCTTTTTGAAATGGTAACTAGCCTTCAATATTCAGGTCCCAGCCTTGGTCACCTTGCAATCGGGGGCTGGATTTTGTGCAGGAGGCGGAGCTCCTGGTGCTGGCCCAAAAAAACAGGGTGAACCCTGCCTCTGCATTTTTCCGTCCTCCCAGAGCAACCTATCATCTATATACAGATTGGACGAATCACACTGGCATAAGTAGGCTAGAAAATGAGTTCATACAGTGTATTCAGGGCAATTTCTTAGAGCAGTATGTTCTAGACCCAACAAGGGAACAGGCTATTTTACTCCTGGTGATGTGCAGTGAGACAAGATTAATCAATAACCTCATGGTAAAGAAACTGCGAGGCAACGGTGACCATAACATGATCAAATTTCATGTTCAAGGGAGAAGGCTGGGTCTAAGACTAGTTTTAAACCTAAATCAAGGTAATTCCAAGGGTATTAAGGCAGAGTTAGCTAAAGTGAACGGGGAGACTAGGTTACAAGGTAGGACAGTAGAGATACAGTGGCAGACTTTTAAGGAAATATTTAATAACTCTCAGCAAAGATTTATCCCAGCAAGAAAGATTGTTTGAGAAGGATACATCATCTGTGGCTAAATAAGGAAGTTAAGGATAGTATCAAATTTAAAGAAAGACTGTACAAATCTGCAAAGATTAGTGGCAGGTCAGAAGATTGGACAGATTTCAAGAACCAGCAAAGAATGACAAAAAAGGACAATAAAGTAGAGTGAGAGAAAGCCAGCTAGCCTAACATCTGTCACTGGGAAAATGCTAGAATCTATTAATGAGGTTATAGCAGGAGTCTTAGAGAATTATATTGGTATCAGACAGAGTCAACATGGTTTTGTGAAAGGGAAATTGTGTTTAACTAATTTATTGGAGTTCTTTCAGGAAGTAACAAGCAGGGTGGATAAAGGGAAACCTGTCGATTTGGTGTACTTGGAATTCCAAAAGGCATTTGATAAGGTGCCACATCAAAGGATACTACACAAGACACGAGTGTAGCAGGTAACATATTAGCATGGATAAAGGATTGGTTAGCTAACAGGAAGCAGAGAGTAGGGATAAATGGATCTTTTTTGAGGTGGCAAGCTGTAACTAATGGAGTGCTACATGGATGAGTGCTGGGGCCTCAACTATTTACAATCAATGTCAATGACTTGGATGAAGGGACTGAATCTATGGTTGCTAAATTTGCCTATAATACCAAGATAGGAAGGAAAATAAGTTGTCAAGAGAAGGTAAAGAGTCTACAAAGGGATATAGATAGGTTTAGTGAGTGAGCAAAAATTTGGCAGATGGAATATAATGTGGGAAAATATGAACTTGTCCATTTTGGCAAGAAGAATAGAAAAGTTATATACTATTTAAATCAGTCCAACCTTTTCGCATGCGGGGCCACGTTACAATTTTTGTCCTATGTAGGGGGCTGGTGCGCAAATTTCAGAAAGATAAAGGCATTCGAATTTTAACTTACTATCAATCAAAACAACAACAAATGTGCATTTTTGTGAACAAGCTTTAAGTGAGAAGACTAAATAATTAACTTACTTTCTCATCGCTATGTTGAATACTGATTTAGTGAGATACCTGGCATTGTCCTTGCTTGTACAAGTAGTCAATGTCTGCCCGCAAATTTGATGTAGCGATGTGGAGTCATCCGGATAGATGTCCATCTGCGAGGAGTGATCTTGCTCTTGATTTGATGCTTTTCGTTATTGAAAAATGCTGTTTGCAGCAATATGTGCTGCCAAATGGTGCAATAAATTGAAGAGCATGATTTGATAGATTTGGATAAGACACTGAGAGAACATATTGGCTATAAAATGTTCGAAGATCACGCTCTGTGAAAGCTCTCTTCATGTCACTGTCTTTGGAACTCAATTCATTCCAGTTGGCACATGTCAGGAGCATCAGTGGCATCAGTTCCAA
This sequence comes from Heterodontus francisci, assembly GCF_036365525.1. Taxonomy (NCBI): domain Eukaryota; kingdom Metazoa; phylum Chordata; class Chondrichthyes; order Heterodontiformes; family Heterodontidae; genus Heterodontus; species Heterodontus francisci. The sequence continues at coordinate 96,538,070 of NC_090385.1, forward strand.
ATGGATCTGTGAATAACTTCACCAGGATGATGATGGATGTAAATCAATAAATATCAGCAGAGATTTAGGATGCTAGAACTGTTTCCACTGGAGCAGAAAAGGAACTTTAATAGAGATTTGTATAAAATTATGATTTTTTTGTAAGATGAATAAGAAAGTGCTATATTCTCGAGCTGGTGAGTAAGAGGTGAGGAATTGCAAATTTTAAATTGTCACTTACAGGCGAGGAGAGGCTTTGAAGAAATGTTGTTATGTAGAGTTGTTACAGCATGTATTGTTTTGCCACAGGCAGCATATTGGTGAAAGAAATTTCTGAAGTAGAAGAAATGCAGTAGGACTAGAGCAGAGAGATCAGAGCGGTCGCTGGTGCAAACACCATTTCCGAGAAACCCACTGCGCGAGAGAAAGACTGGGGAAGGGACGGGAGGTCACACCAAAAATGTTCGCTTGCGACCAACAGTTATAAACAGTACCAAACTGAGAAAATGCAAATTCCTGGAGATCATGGGTTCTCATGTGATAAAGGTAATGCGAAAAATGCTTACAGACTTTCACAAGAAACGATCTGCCCATGACAGTAATGGTAGGAGTGACCACAGCACAGTCCTTGTGGAGATGAAATCCTATCTTCACATTCAGGATACCCTCCATTGTGTTATGTGGCACTACCACCGTGCAAAAATTGGATAGATTTCGGACAGATCGAGCAATTCAAAACTTGGCATCCATGAGGCGCTGTGGGCCATCAGCAGCAGCAGAATTGTATTCAATCACAATCTGTAACCTCATGGCCCAACATATCCCCCACTCTACCATTACCATCAAGCCGGGGGACCAACCCTGGTTTAATGAAGAGTGCAGGAGAGCATGCCAGGAGCAGCACCAGGCATATCTAAAAATGAGGTGCCAACCTGGTGAAGCTACAAAACAGGACTACTTGCATGACAAGCAGCAGAAGCAGCATGCAATAGAGAAGGCTAAGCGATCCCACAACCATCGTACCTGCTTCCACCACCTCCCCCGGCAGCAAGTTCCAGGCACTCGCCACCCTCTGTGCAAAGAACTTGCTTCACACATTCCCTCTAAACTTTGCCCCTCGCACCTTAAACCTATGTCCCCTGGTAACTGACTCTTCCAACCTGGGAAAAAGCTTCTGACTATCCACTCTCTCCATGCCACTCATAACTTTGTAAACCTCTATCATGTCGCTCCTCCACCTCCGTCGTTCCAGTGAAAACAATCCGAGTTTATCCAACCTCTCCTCATAGCTAATGCACTCCAGACCAGGCAACATCCTGGTAAACCTCCTCTGTACCCTCTCCAAAGCCTCCACATCCTTCTGGTAGTGTGACCACCAGAATTGCACACAATATTCTAAGTGTGGCCTAACTAAGGTTCTGTACAGCTGCAGCATGACTTGACAATTTTTATACTCTATGCCCCGACCAATGAAGGCAAGCATGCCGTATGCCTTCTTGACTTATCCAGCTGCGTTGCCACTTTCAGTGACCTGTGGACCTGTATGCCCAGATCTCTCTGCCTGTCAATACTCCTAAGGGTTCTGCCATTTACTGTATACTTCCCACCTTATTAGATCTTCAAAAATACATTACCTCACATTTGTCCAGATTAAACACCATCTGCCATTTCTCCGCCCAAGTCTCCAACCGATCTATATCCTGCTGTATCCTCTGACAATCCTCATCACTATCTGCAACTCCACCAACCTTTGTGTCATCTGCAAACTTACTAATCAGACCAGCTACATTTTCCTCCAAATCATTTATTTATACTACAAACAGCAAAGGTCCCAGCACTGATCCCTGCGGAACACTACTAGTCACATCCCTCCATTCAGAAAAACACCCTTCCACTGCTACCCTCTGTCTTCTACGACCGAGCCAGTTCTGTATCCATCTTGCCAGCTCACCTCTGATCCCGTGTGACTTCGCCTTTTGTACCAGTCTGCCATGAGGGACCTTGTCAAAGGCTTTACTGAAGTCATATAGACAACATCCACTGCCTTTCCTTCATCAATCATCTTCGTCACTTCCTCAAAAAACTCAATCAAGTTAGTGAGACACGACCTCCCCTTCACAAAACCATGCTGCCTCTCACTAATAAGTTCATTTGTTTCCAAATGGGAGTAAATCCTGTCCCGAAGAATCCTCTCTAATAATTTCCCTACCACTGGCGTAAGGCTCACCGGCCTATAATTTCCTGGATTATCCTTGCTACCCTTCTTAAACAAAGGAACAACATTGGCTATTCTCCAGTCCTCTGGGACCTCACCTGTAGCCAGTGAGGATACAAAGATTTCTGTCAATGCCCCAGCAATTTCTTCCCTTGCCTCCCTCAGTATTCTAGGGTAGATCCCATCAGGCCCTGGGGACTTATCTACCTTAATGCTTTGCAAGACGCCCAACACCTCCTCCTTTTTGTTAACGAAATGACCCAGACTATCTACACTCCCTTCCCTAGACTCATCATCCACCAAGTCCTTCTCTTTGGTGAATACTGATGCAAAGTACTCATTTAGTACCTCGCCCATTTCCTCTGGCTCCACACATAGATTCCCTCCTCTGTCCTTGAGTGGGCCAACCCTTTCCCTGGTTACCCTCTTGCTCTTTATATACGTATAAAAAGCCTTGGGATTCTCCTTAATCCTGTTTGCCAATGACTTTTCATGACCCCTTTTAGCCCTCCTGGCTCCTTGCTTAAGTTCCTTCCTACTGTCTTTATATTCCTCAAAGGCTTTGTCTGTTGCCAGCCTTCTAGCCCTGACGAATGCTTCCTTTTTTTTTTTGACTGGGCTCACAATATCCCTCGTTATCCAAGGTTCCCGAAACTTGCCAAACTTATCCTTCTTCCTCACAGGAACATGCTGGTCCTGGATTCTAATCAACTGACGTTTGAAAGACTCCCACATGTCAGATGTTGATTTACCCTCAAACAGCTGCCCCCAATCTAAATTCTTCAGTTCCTGCCTAATATTGTTATAATTAGCCTTCCCCCAATTTAGCACCTTCACCCGAGGGCTACTCTTATCCTTATCCACAAGTACCTTAAAACTTACGGAATTATGGTCACTGTTCCCGAAATGCTTCCCTACTGAAACTTCGACCACCTGGCCGGGCTCATTCCCCAATACCAGGTCCAGTACGGCCCCATCCCTAGTTGGACTATCTACATATTGTTTCAAGAAGCCCTCCTGGATGCTCCTTACAAATTCTGCCCCATCCAAGCCTCTAGCACTAAGTGAGGGCGGCACAGTGGCGCAGTGGTTAGCACCGCAGCCTCAGAGCTCCAGTGACCCAGGTTCAATTCTGGGTACTGCCTGTGCGGAGTTTGCAAGTTCTCCCTGTGTCTGCGTGGGTTTCCGCCGGGTGCTCCGGTTTCCTCCCACAGCCAAAGACTTGCAGGTTGATAGGTAAATTGGCCATTGTAAATTGCCCCTAGTGTCGGTAGGTGGTAGGAGAATGGTGGGGATGTGGTAGGGAATATGGGGTTAATGTAGGATTAGTATAAATGGGTGGTTGTTGGTCGGCACAGACTCGGTGGACCGAAGGGCCTGTTTCACTGCAGTATCTATAAAAAATATATAGCGGAAGTTAAAATCACCCACCACTACAACCCTGTTACCTTTACATCTTTCCAAAATCTGTCTACATATCTGCTCCTCTACCTCCCGCTGGCTGTTGGGAGGCCTGTAGTAAACCCCCAACATCGTGACTGCACCCTTCCTATTCCTGAGCTCTACCCATATTGCCTCGTTGCATGACCCCTCCGAGGTGTCCTCCCGCAGTACAGCTGTGATATTCTCCTTAACCAGTAATGCAACTCCCCCACCCCTTTTACATCCTCCTCTATCCCGCCTGAAGCTTCTAAATCCCGAAACGTTTAGCTACCAATCCTGTCCTTCCCTCAACCAAGTCTCTGTAATAGCAACAACATCATAGTTCCAAGTACTAATCCAGGCTCTAAGTTCATCTGCTTTACCTGTTATACTTCTCGCATTGAAACAAATGCACTTCAGACCACCAGTCCCGCTGTACTCCGCAACGTCTCCCTGCCTGCTCTTCCTCTCAGTCTTACTGGCCTTATTTACTGGTTCCCCCTCAGTTAGTTCACCTGCTGTCCTACTGCTCTGGTTCCCACCCCGCTGCCACACTAGTTTAAACCGTCCCGAGTAACGCTAGCAAACCTCGCAGCCAGGATATTTGTGCCCCTCCAGTTTAGATGCAACCCGTCCTTCTTGTACAGGTCCCACCTGTCCCTGAAGAGATCCCAATGATCCAGATATCTGAAACCTTCCCTCCTACACCAGCTATTCAGCCATGTGTTTAGCTGCACTATCTTCCTATTTCTAGCCTCACTGGCATGTGGCACAGGGAGTAATCCTGAGATTACAACCCCAGAGGTCCTGTCTTTTAACTTTCTACCTAACTCCCTAAACTTCCCCTGCAGGACCTCATCACTCTTCCTGCCTATGTCATTGGTACCGATGTGTACCAAAACATCAGGCTGTTCACCCTCCCCCTTCAGAATGCCCCCTGTCCGTTCAGAGACATCCTTGAACCTGGCACCAGGGAGGCAACATACCATCCTGGAGTCTCTTTCATGTCCACAGAAGCGCCTATCTGTGCCCCTGACTATAGAGTCCCCTATAACTATTGCTCTTCTGCGCTTTGTCCCTCCCTGCTGAACAACAGTGCCAGCCGTGGTGCCACTGCTCTGGCTGCTGCTGTTGTTTTCCCCTGATGGGCCATCCACCCCAACAGTATCCAAAACGGTATACTTGTTAGAGAGGGGGATAGCCACAGGGGATTCCTGCACTGACTGCCTGCCCCTTCTAGCGGTCACCCATCTATCTGCCTGCACCTTGGGTGTAACCACTTCTCTAAAACTCCTGTCCATGACGCTTTCTGCCACCTGCATGCTCCTAAGTGCATCCAGTTGCTGCTCCAACCGATCCATGTGGTCTGTGAGAAGCTGCAACTGGGTACACTTCCTACAGATGTCGTCACCCGGAATACTGGAAGCATCACGGACCTCCCACATCTCACAGGTGAAGCACTTTACCCCTCTAACTGACATTTCTAGCACAAGTTAATAAATTAAATTAAAATAAATAAATACTTATTAAATCCTTACTAAATTATGTTACAATTAACTCTGTGGTCCCTAGTGCTAGATTTCTACTATAAATATTAAATGCTAACTAAATACAGTAATCTCCTCTCTCCAGTTTAGTTACTCTACTTATTAATTAATTAGTTAATTAGGGTTTTAATCAATTTTTATCAAAGTTTTATTTTCAAATTCAGTACAAATTCCCTCCCAGCCAATCAGGTCACAGCTTTCCTGTGACGTCACTTTTTCAGTTTTTTTTTTAGTATTTTTTCAGTTTTTTTTACCACCCAAGGTAATTTATCGGTCTGGAACTCCACCCTTTGAGTCTTCTCCCTGGATGCAGGCCGCGAATCCCCGAGGTAAGTTTTTAAGACTTATCGGTCCGGAACTCCGCCCTCCGAGTGTTCTCCCTGGATGTAGGCTGCGAATCCCTGAGATAAGGTTTTTATACTTACCGGTCCGGAACTCCGCCCTCCGAGTCTTCTCCCTGGATGTAGCCTTCAGCATTCACTCCCTCCACCACCGATGCACAGTGGCAGCAGTGTGTATCATCTACAAGATACACTGCAGCAACTCACCAAGGCTCCTTCAACAGCATCTTCCAAACCTGAAAACTCTCTCACCTAGAAGGACAAGGGCAGCAAATGCATGGGAACACCACCACCTGCAAGTCCTCCTCCAAGCTGCATACCATCCAGTTTGGAACTATATCGCCATTCCTTCACTGTCACTGGGTCAAAATCCTGGAACTCCCTTCCTAACAGCACTGTGGGTGTACCTACACCACATGGACTGCAGCGATTCAAGAAGGCAGCTCACCACCACCTACTCAAGAGCAATTAGCGATGGGCAAGTAATGCTGGCTTAGCCAGTGACACCCGCATCCCCAGAACGAATAAAAAAAAGATACATCCCAAAGCTTTTAGTGGACAGACAGATTGATAAAGTGACATCATCGCCAGTAGCTGATCCACAACTCAACCACACCCCAGAAGACTCTCAAGCATCACTCCCACATTTTCTCCAGCAATTCAATTTATTCACCCTTCTATATATTCCACTGTATTAGGTGAGCACAAATAACAGAACACAGCCTATAAACCAAGTGGACTAGGAAACAGGATGTGGAAATATCTTAAATAGTCATTTGGTAGTACAGAACTTGAGTATTGCTGAAAACAGAAACATTTTGCCAATGCTTCTCATCTTGCACTCATCAGGACAAATCACAAGAATACCAAAGCTTTGACAAAATGTTTCTGTTTTCAGCAATACTCAAATATCTTACAATATAAACAACAAAATATAACACTCCATTCCATAGAAATAGAGCAAAGAGTTAGATACTCAATTTGCTCATTGTATTTTACATTGTACGTTGCTGCACCTACCCCCCACCCCCCCACCTTCTCACTTGCAGTATCTCTGGTGTTCTTGAATCCTCTGTCAGTATAGAGTACAAAGCATGTGTATAAGATGGGTATGATAGAGGGTTGATTACATCAAGCTGTCCTCCCTCTTTTCATAGTCCAAGTGGGTTACTGTGCATTTTCATCATTTCTTGCTTTTACTTCACAAAGAACCTGAATGATTCTGCAACAATACAGAGCGTCAATTCCGCAGTGTTTGTAAATCCTTTTCCCTCCAAAGTAAGAGAGACCATATATGTCATCTGTCAAAAAGTTACTTCTAAAATGCAATAAAAGATCTTTTGAATAAATAGGCAATAATTTGTTTAAAAAAAGGAAAGGATCAGCTGCTGGATGGATAGGTAGATAAAGTGAATAAGAAAACTGCAAGACCAGGTAGGTAAGTGAGAATTTGTTCGAATGAATTAGGTCTGGATTAGCACAGAAATTAGGAGCATGGCAGGATCAGGAATGACGCTAGAAACATGTGAGTAAGGACATAAATGCAAGTTGTTGTTGATTTCCTACATCTGCTAAATATCCGGAAAGATTACGTGCCACAGAGTTGTGTTTCTTCAACAGAGACAGCCAGAAGTCATATTCCCAACAGAGAACTAGAGAGATTTACACCTCAGAAAGATTCAGTCTCTTGCTTCTGTTGTGCCTTTTCGCTTAGGTATCAAACCTAACCCCACATCCTCGATCTCACTCCGTACCCCATAACGTTTTGGATACTGTTGGGGGGGACGACTTACCAGGGGTAAGCAATGGGGTGTAGGTCTCTGGCACAGAGTCTGTCCCTGTTGCTCAGAAGGGAAAAGGGAAGAGGAGCAGAGCATTAGTCATTGGGGACTCCATAGTTAGGGGAACAGATAGGAGGTTCTGTGGGAACGAGAGAGACTCACGGTTGGTGTGTTGCCTCCCAGGTGCCAGGGTACGTGATGTCTCCGATCGTGTTTTTGGGATCCTTAAGGGGGAGGGGGAGTACCCCCAAGTCGTGGTCCACATAGGCACCAACGACATAGGTAGGAAGAGAGATGGGGATTTAAGGCAGAAATTCAGGGAGCTAGGGTGGAAGCTTAGAGCGAGAACAACCAGAGTTGTTATCTCTGGGTTGTTGCCTGTGCCACGTGCTAGCGAAGAGAGGAATAGGGAGAGAGAGGAGTTGAACACGTGGCTGCAGGGATGGTGTAGGAGGGAGGGTTTTGGTTTCCTGGATAATTGGGGCTCTTTCTGGGGTAGGTGGGACCTCTACAAACAGGATGGTCTTCACCTGAACCAGAGGGGTACCAATATCCTGGGGGGGAGATTTGTTAGTGCTCTTCGGGGGGGTTTAAACTAAATCAGCAGGGGAATGGGAACCTAAATTGCAGTGCCAGTGTACAGGCTGTTGAGAGTAGTGAGGTAGGGGATAAGGTTACAGGGACGCAAGAGGGCACTGGCAAGCAAGAACTTGGTTTAAAGTGTGTCTATTTCAACGCCAGGAGCATCCGGAATAAGGTGGGTGAGCTTGCAGCATGGGTTGGTACCTGGGATCCTGATGTTGTGGCCATTTCGGAGACATGGGTAGAGCAGGGGCAGGAATGGATGTTGCAGGTTCCGGGATTTAGATGTTTCAGAAAGAACAGAGAAGAGGGTAAAAGAGGGGGGGGTGTGGCATTGTTAATCAAGGAAAGTATTACAGCGGCAGAAAGGACGTTTGAGGACTCGTCTACTGAGGTAGTATGGGCCGAGGTTAGAAACAGGAGAGGAGAGGTCACCCTGTTGGGAGTTTTCTATAGACCTCCGAATAGTTCCAGAGATGTAGAGGAAAGGATAGCGAAGATGATTCTCGACAGGAGCGAGAGTAACAGGGTAGTGGTTATGGGGGACTTTAACTTTCCAAATATTGACTGGAAATACTATAGTTCGAGTACTTTAGATGGGTCTGTTTTTGTCCAGTGTGTGCAGGAGGGTTTTCTGACACAGTATGTGGACAGGCCAACCAGGGGCGATGCCACATTGGATTTGGTACTGGGTAATGAACCCGGCCAGGTGTTCGATTTAGATGTAGGTGAGCACTTTGGCGATAGTGATCACAATTCGGTTAGGTTTACCTTAGCGATGGGCAGGGACAGGTATATACCGCAGGGCAAGAATTATAGCTGGGGGAAAGGAAATTATGACGCGATTAGGCAAGATTTAGGATGTGTAGGATGGGGAAGGAAACTGCAGGGGATGGGCACAAACGAAATGTGGAGCTTATTCAAGGAGCAGCTAATGCGTGTCCTTGATAAGTATGTACCTGTCAGGCAGGGAGGAAGTTGTCGAGCAAGGGAGCCGTGGTTTACTCAAGAAGTTGAAGCGCTTGTCAAGAGGAAGAGGGCGGCTTATGTTAGGATGAGACGTGAAGGCTCAGTTAGGGCGCTTGAGAGTTACAAGCTAGCCAGGAAGGATCTAAAGGGAGGGCTAAGAAGAGCAAGGAGAGGACACGAGAAGTCATTGGCGGATAGGATCAAAGAAAACCCTAAGGCTTTCTATAGGTATATCAGGAATAAACGAATGATAAGAGTTAGAACAGGGCCAATCAAGGATAGTAGTGGGAAGTTGTGTGCGGAATCAGAGGAGATAGGGGAAGCGTTAAATGAATATTTTTCATCAGTATTTACAGTAGAGAAAGAAAATGTTGCCGAGGAGATTACTGAGATACAGCCTACTAGGCTAGATGGGATTGAGATTCACAAGGAGGAGGTGTTAGCAATTTTGGAAAGAGTGAAAATAGATAAGTCCCCTGGGCCAGATGGGATTTATCCTAGGATTCTCTGGGAAGCCAGGGAGGAGATTGCAGAGCCGTTGTTGTTGATCTTCAAGTCGTCATTGTCGACAGGAGTAGTGCCGGAGGACTGGAGGATAGCAAATGTTGTCCCCTTGTTCAAGAAGGGGAGTAGAGACAGCCCTGGTAATTATAGACCTGTGAGCCTTACTTCGGTTGTGGGTAAAATGTTGGAAAAGGTTATAAGAGACAGGATTTATAATCATCTTGAAAAGAATAAGTTCATTTGCGATAGTCAGCACGGTTTTGTGAAAGGTAGGTCGTGCCTCACAAACCTTATTGAGTTTTTCGAGAAGGTGACCAAACAGGTGGATGAGGGTAAAGCCGTGGATGTGGTGTATATGGATTTCAGTAAGGCGTTTGATAAGGTTCCCCACGGTAGGCTATTGCAGAAAATACGCAAGTATGGGGTTGAAGGTGATTTAGAGCTTTGGATCAGAAATTGGCTAGCTGAAAGAAGACAGAGGGTGGTGGTTGATGGCAAATGTTCATCCTGGAGTTTAGTTACTAGTGGTGTACCGCAAGGTTCTGTTTTGGGGCCACTGCTGTTTGTCATTTTTATAAACGACCTGGATGAGGGTGTAGAAGGGTGGGTTAGTAAATTTGCGGATGACACGAAGGTCGGTGGAGTTGTGGATAGTGTCGAAGGGTGTTGTAGGGTACAGAGGGACATAGATAGGCTGCAGAGCTGGGCTGAGAGATGGCAAATGGAGTTTAATGCGGAGAAGTGTGAGGTGATTCACTTTGGAAGGAGTAACAGCAATGCAGAGTACTGGGCTAATGGGAAGATTCTTGGTAGTGTAGATGAGCAGAGAGATCTTGGTATCCAGGTACATAAATCCCTGAAAGTTGCTACCCAGGTTAATAGGGCTGTTAAGAAGGCATATGGTGTGTTAGCCTTTATTAGTAGGGGGATCGAGTTTCAGAGCCACGGGGTCATGATGCAGCTGTACAAAACTCTGGTGAGGCCGCACCTGGAGTATTGCGTGCATTCTGGTCACCGCATTATAGGAAGGATGTCGAAGCTTTGGAAAGGGTGCAGAGGAGATTTACTAGGATGTTGCCTGGTATGGAAGGAAGGTCTTACGAGGAAAGGCTGAGGGACTTGGGGTTGTTTTCGTTAGAGAGAAGGAGGAGGAGAGGTGACTTAATAGAGACATACAAGATAATCAGAGGGTTAGATAGGGTGGATAGTGAGAGTCTTTTTCCTCGGATGAGGATGGCAAACACGAGGGGACATAGCTTTAAGTTGAGGGGTGAAAGATATAGGACAGATGTCAGAGGTAGTTTCTTTACGCAGAGAGTAGTAGGGGCGTGGAACGCCCTGCCTGCAACAGTAGTAGACTCGCCAACTTTAAGGGCATTTAAGTGGTCATTGGATAGACATATGGATGTAAATGGAATAGTGTAGGTCAGATGATCGGCGCAACATCGAGGGCCGAAGGGCCTGTACTGCGTTGTAATATTCTAATTCTAATTCTAATTCTAATTCTAATTCTAATTCTAATTCTAATTCATTTGAAATTAATATAAGCAATGCTGAAATGTGCAGTGCTGACAGGATTGTGCTGCGAACTGAATATAATGCATTTTACTAAAACAGTTCAGCCCTGACTGTAATTATAAAGTGCAGCAAGGTGGAGAGTGGAACAGGTAGTTTTGTTGGCAATTCCAGCATCAAACCACTTTTGTTCACACTAGGTAATGAGAGTAGGTTTTCCTATTGTGGTGATGGGAAAGAATGAATTTATTTGAACCGAGGGAGAGTTGTGATGGTGACATATTTCCCAGATACCTGTAATTCCTGGGGATTCATTGATGTTTGATCTTTCTTTATGACCTTATGTCAGACAGTGCTAAATGGCATTGGTTTTAAATTGTTCTCAAATCATGTTGCGAATATACAACATGAGTCTAGAATCGATTGGCGGGCTGGGTAGAAATCTTTGGCGAGCTGGATTCTGGCTCATGGGCTGTTTGTTGGACAGCCCTGACTGTCAAAGTGAAAAATAAGGAGAAAAAAGTGGAAATAGAGTGATGGGCTCAGGTCAGGAACAGCAGGCAAAATGTGCACGAGAATGGACATGGAAAAAACTCAACTTACATAAACCTAGTTACATTAAGATACATGTATCCTGGAAAGGAATACAGAGGAGACAATTAATAAATTCAATTAATTAATTTTTAAAAATCTGGAATTGAAAGCAAGTCTCAGTAATGGTGCCATGAAACTATCATCGATTGTGGTAAAAACCCATCCAGTTCACTAATTTTTTTAAGGAAGGAAATCTGTCGTCCTTACCTGGTCTGGCCTACATGTGACTCCAGACCCACAGCAATGTGGTTGACTCTTAACGGCCCTCTGCAATGGCCTAGCAAGTCATTCAGTTGTGAGGGGCAATTAGGGATAGGCAACAAATGCTTGCCTTGCCAACGACACCCACATCCCATGAAAGAATAAAAAATAGGAATGAGTCCAGAGTTAAAGTCAGAGATCCCATAATGGCACAAAGTTGATGTAACTAGGGTGGGGTCAGCATGGAGCATCAACAAACCGTTGTTCAAGTTTGGAGACAGGTGTGGCTGGTGAGTGAAACTATTTGAAGGGTAGAGTATCAGAGGAATTATTTCCATGGGAACGAAGATACAGGAGGTGTACAGAATCAGTGGCAGGGTAGAATGATGATTGTGACATTGGAGGTCACCATAAGACCCAGAAGCAGCAGAGAAATGTACTTTGACCCAGGAGAATGGAACTCTGCTCAGGAACAGACTGTAGCTGAAGCTGATAAACCAATAGAGCCAGTGACCAGTGACAGGCTCAGCAGGAAACAGAAACAGTCAGGGAAGGGCTGCAAACTGATCAAAGTTACCTTAAAATTTAAGCACTAGAGCAGCAGATCAGAGCAGCGGCCGAAATTTTACGTCGCCCCAGCAGGTCAGATAGTAGCGTGGGGGTGGCGTAAAATTGAGCGGCAGGCTCCGGGAGGCCTACCCGCCCTGCCTCTGCCTCCGGACAAGTTTATGGCGGTCAGGCGGGGTGGGGGGTGTGGGAAACCGCCCGCCCGCCTGCCCGAGGCCAATCAAGATCCTTAAGTGACCACTTAATGGCCACTTAAGGGCCCTCGCCCGCCTGCATGTGTATTTTACCCGTGGCAAGCAGGCGTGCTGGAGACGTGAAAGGCCGCCCAGCAATAGCTGCCTGCCATGCAGCGCCCCGGGGTGGGGGGGGGGGGGGCATGGCAGTCGGGCACAGGTTGCCCGATTGAAGGCCGCCCCCGCCTCCCAACCCACCCCCGGGATCCAAGATGCACCCCTCCCCCTAAATGACCACTCCAGCCTCACCAGGGAAGGACTGATGCCCCTGGTGAGGCATGCCCCTACTTACCTTCCCTCCTCGATCCATGGTGTCGGCTGGGCTGCAGTCCCAGCAGTGACCACCGCTCCCAGTGGCGCTGCTGGGACTAAGAGCTGCCAGCCCGCTGATTGGCCAGCAGTTCACTGAGGCGGGATCTCCTCCCTCAAGTGAGTGGAAGTCCCACCTCGGGACAATTAAAGCCCGGGGACCCGTAAAATACAGGACGGATCCCCGGGCTAGGCAGAAGTGGGTACACCACTGACTTTCACGTCGGAGTCCGGCTCCCATCCACCCACCGTAAAATTCCGTCCAGCAGCTGAGTCTTACAGTGTAATACAGTGTAGTTTTGGCTATTCCTCGCAGGTGAGGATGATTGTCTTCCATAAGTCCGACTTTGGCTGATGAGGCCAACTCAGGATTTACAGACTATATGGCACATAGGGCATTTGTTGTCATGTGGGAAGTCTGGTCATGTATTATTAGTAGAGGCTTCCAGACAACTTGCAGTTTCTTCTTTCTACATCAGACAATCACCCGAGTTTGACCAGTGCAGGACCTATCTCTTTCTATCTAGGCAATCCTGTAAGTTTCGAACTCTGCCTGCTGGCTGCATAACATCCAAGCCTATCATTTCTGCAGATAGAGACCCAAGAAGAAAACCATCTGCATCGCCGTCTCCAAGAAAACCCCGAACCAGTTGCCACCTCTACCAGCCAGGAACTTCATGATCACGAGTTCAGCTGGAAGACAACTGAATTACCAGACTCCACAAACTGTATATTCTTTTATTTTTTCTGGGTTCTAATCCAACCAATCTATTCTTCTCCACTTTGTAACCTACTTGTGTATGTGTGATTCTTGTCAGTGTGTGTGTGTGTGAAAGTTGAAGCATAGTTTATTATTTTACTTAGATTGGGTTTTGGTTTTAAGTACAATAAACAAACGTATTTCGTGCTTAAACTCAAGAAAACCTGTCTAATTGGTTCTTTTATGATCATAGCACATAAAGTGTTCAGCACTCACTGAATTGGTAAGCACATTCACTGTTTAAAAGAAATAAACCCTGTTGTAGTCAAACAAGGAGAGGGACAAGAGGGGAGCCTATTGCCCCCTCATCAACTGATTGTAATATTAGTTCTATCAAAAAGTCAGCACAGGCAAGGTGAGCAAAACGGCCTCCTTCTGTGTTGTAAGAATCTTATGATTCCAGGATAATCAGGACCTTGGGGCGTACCAAATTGCTTTACAATTGATGTATTGCATTTTGGAGTGCAGCCATAACCATTGTTATAACCATTGAGGAAAACCCCCTGAAGGGTGGCTCCTGTTTGGAAATTCATGGCTTCTGCCTTCTGAACTGTAGAAAAGGGAAGCGACTGATTTATCTAAGGTACTGAAAGACAGAAGCGCTCGTGTTTATACAGCCACTCTTGACTCTTACAAAGCACTTCATGTACTGAATTACTTTAAAAGTTCAATTGTATTTGTTATTTTGCTAAATCTGGCAACCAGTCTGTACCAGTTGTGTGCCATCAACATCACAAAGTGCTTTGGAGAGTCGTTTCAGCAGAATAAATCAGACTTTAACAAGTTTGAAAGAGGACTAGGAGGAAGCACGCGGACAGTATCCTCCCATCCTCAGTTTAACTGCTTTTCTCAATTCCACTCATAGAAGAACAGAATCATGTTGGATACAATTCCACAGACACTAACTGCGCTCATCCAGGTAACCATCCTTGATGGCTAGGCCTAACAGTCAGTATCAGCATCCTTACTGTCGAGAGCACCATAGAGGAGACCAATCTGGAGCTTAAATAATCTCTACACACAGATCCACACCCCGACTTGTATTTATATTTTATTTTTATCATGCCTTTAATGTAATAAAACATCCCAAGTTGGTTCACAGAGACAATTATAAAACAAAATAAGACAGCAAGCCACATGAGGAGATATTAGGTCAGATGACCAGAAGCTTGGTTAAAGAGCTAGGTTTTAAGAAGTGTCTTACAGGAAGAAACAGAGGTAGAGAAGCAAAGAAATTTAGGGAGGGAATTCCTGAGCTTAGGGCTGACACACAGACACGTGCATGCAGCACACACACTCAGACTTACCATTGCACACACACATACAAACACCCGCATACATACACACAGACACACACACACGCTCACACACAAACACGTGCACATACACTGACTTACCCATGCACACACACACAAACACACACAAACACGCGCACACATACACACCCAGACACACACATACAAACACAGACACACAAACACATGCACACACACTGACTTACCCATGCACACACACACACACAAACACGCGCACACATACACACCCAGACACACACACACATACAAACACAGACACACACACACACACAAACACATGCACACACACTGACTTACCCATACACACACACACACATACACACCCAGACACATACACACCCATACAAACACACACATACAAACACAGACACACACACACACAAACACATGCACACACACTGACTTACTCATGCACACACACACACAAACACACGCACACATACACACCCAGACACACACACACATACAAACACAGACACACACACACAAACACGTGCACACACACTGACTTACCCATGCACACACACACAAACACGTGCACACATACACACCCAGACACACACACACACATACAAACACAGACACACACACACACATACAAACACAGACACACACACACAAACACGTGCACACATACACACCCACACACAAACACGCACACACATATACACCCAGACACACACACACACACACACAACGCACACACATACAAACACGCGCACACATACACACACACGCATACAAACACGCGTACACATACACACACACACATACAAACACGCGCACACATACACACACAGACATACAAACACGTGCACACATACAAACACACGCACACATACACACACATATAAACACGCACAAATACACACACAGATATACAAACACACACACACAAACATACACACAAACACAGACACACACACATACAAACGCGCACACATACACACACATATAAACACGCACAAATACACACACAGACATACAAACACACACACACAAACATACACACAAACACAGACACACACACATACAAACGCGCACACATACACATACATGCGCGTACATATATGTGCACACACACACAAACACACAGATTGTTACGATCAGGTGAGGAGGGCTTGATGGGCTCCCTTCTTTTCCCTCTCCTTGTTTGACCACAACAGGTGTATTTCTTTTTTAAAGTGGATATACTTGCCAATTCAGTGAGTGTTTAACTATTTACGTGCTATGATCATAAAAAGAACCAATTAGACAGGTTTTCTTGAGTTTAACAAAGAAAGAAGTTAGCTTTATTATACTTAAACCAATTTAAGTAAAATAATAAATCATGCTCCAACTTTCACATACACACACACACAACTAGGTTACAGAGTAAGGAAGGATAGATTGGCTGGATTAGTGTCCAGATCAGTAAAAAGGGGCATACAGTCTTTGGAGGTTGGTGATTCAGCTGGCTTCAAGCTGAATTTGGTGGTTCTCCTGGAAACAGTGATGTGGATGATTTCCTTCTGTCTGCAGCAGTGATAGGCCTAGGTGGTGATGGCCAGCAGGCAGGGATTGAAACTTATAAGGTGGATTAGAGAGAGAGAGAGAGGGAGGAGGGATCCCACTTGGGGTTTCTCTTGTCAGTGTCTAGCATCATGTCTGACTGCTGCGGAGCAAAGACCAGCTTAAGCACACAGGTAGTAGGCCTGTCACATGACCACCAGCCAGTAATTCAACATAATGATTACCAGGGTGTATTTCCTTTTGCAACTTAATCAGTCCATGTCTAGGAATTTCCTTCTCTCAATCAGGGTCCCATTGTTCAAGTGATTAGGTTTGAGTGGTTCGTCTCCACCAATTTAATGGCCAAGTGATAGCCTTAATGTCCTGCTAATGGGAACAGGATAGGTAGTTCATTCAGCTTCCCCAGGTCACTGTTCTTGCTGGGACTGGGCAGAAAACTTGTCTCCACCTTGATGCATTGGAATGTGGAGTATAGTGATGCAAATTGGGGTGGTCATCTTAGCTGCTTGTAGAGTCACTTTTTTCTGTTTCTTTTTCTTTTAAATTTAATTCAGGTTTCCAGTAAGTGGATTTTTAAAAAAAATCATCATATGACATAGCAGGCTTTTGTGATACAGATACATAGATGAACGCATATATGCATGCACACACACACATAGACACGCACACAGACACACATGAACACACTGCCACACATACCTGCACACATACACATGCACAGATACAGCCACACACAAAACACTGCACATGCTCATACACACTCAGCTGCACACATATACACATACAGTACACTTGTACACATGTGCACACACACATGTGCACACACACTCAGACATTACCCAAACTTGACACACGAACATATACTCTTTCCAATATAGTCACTAGATAGTGATCAGGAACAAGAACAAGTTGAAAATGGACCGCAGTGTCTGTAAGGAGGAGCTGATACCTGCGGGGAGGGTCACAAACACTTACAGTTCGCCTGTGAGCTACTTGTGCCTGGGTGCTGCCGCATTATCTGTTGATAGATGTAGCTTTTCAGGCAGTGTGTGTGTTGAACTGAATGGAGGACACAAATACCTAACACAGCCATCAATAAGGGAGATGGACACCCATCAGATAGGGGTATAGCTCCGGCATGTCTGAAGCAGCGAGGGTTGAGTTTGACACTGTGCCAGTGAGAGTCAGGTTATGATTGACTTTTCCCAGGGGCACTGAAACAAACCATCACCTCAATCCACATTGTCTTTGAATATTTCAACAATTCACATTACCTCAAGCAAACAATCCTACTGCACCGCATCTGCACTGTGGTCTGTTGGAACTTGCAAACATTCCATAGACCCTGACTTTTTCACGTCTTGACAAAACTAACACTAATAAATGTTCTGTTTTGAAATTCTTTAGTTGCCTTACAGGAGGTTTAAATTCCACCCGAAGATCATGGAACCATTTATCTGAATGAACAGCAAAGTCATAGATAAAGTTAAAGTTAAATAAAGTTAAATAAAGTTAGATAAAGTTAAATAAAGTTAAATAAATTTCTATAAAGTTAGATAAAGTTAAAGTTATATAATAAGTCATAGACATCCTGCATTCCATACTTTAAGCAACCTGATCAAATATGTCATCACATAGCAAGTGTCCAATACTGTCTGCTGACAGCTGCCATGTTTAAATCTGATACAAAGGCTTTGAACCTCTAATCCCTCTTTCATACCTGATATTAGAATTTTTCCTGTGTTACATTCCTTTTCCAGTTACATTGATTTAATATTCACACTGAAGTTTCCCCCCTCTGAGGCTGAATGCTTGGATTCCTTGTTGGTGTGTTTCCCTTTGGGCGCCAGTGTATCTCCTTCCTGCATCTGATCCAAGAGGCTATAGCTCCTATCTGAGCCCAGGCAGTGACTGTCGATTGGCTATTTAATCAATGGGGCTTCACAGCCTAGCCCTCATCTTCCCTCCGGCACAAGTCAGTGTTCAGGAGGAAGGTCATGAGCAACTTTCCCCTCTTTTCCTCAGTGGAATTGAGGTCAGTGATGGGACGTCAGCTGCCATTAGCTGGCTTAGCACAGAGCAAGTGGGACTTTCTGTTCTGAATGTTTCAGCTAGTTACTAAGTGAACACGATGAGCCATCAACAAAGAGGGAAGTGGCTCTGTCTTGTCAGTTTGGCTCAAGTGGTAGCCTTCTTGTCCTTGAGTTGAGAACGAAAAGGAAGACGAGCATTTCTATAGCGCCTTTCATGACCACAGGATGTCCCAAAGTGCTTAGAGCCAATGAAGAACTTTTGAAGTGTAGAAAACGTAGCAACAAGATCCCACAAACTGCAGGTCAGTGATGTTGGTTGAGGGATAGATATTGGGCAGGCAATCAGGGACAACTGCCCTGCTCTTCTTCAAAATAGTACCTTAAACATCCAGCTGAGAGGGTAGGCATGGCCTCAGTTTAGTATCTGAAAGATGGCACCTCTGACAGTGCAACACTCCCTCAGTACTGCAGTGGAGTGACAGCTTAGATTTTGGACTCAAGTCTCTGGAGTGGAGCTTGAACCCACAACCTACTGGCTGGTGAAGAGAAGCAATCAAGTCGTTACATAAAACACAAATCCTTTCACAGCCATTTTTTACCTTAATAATTGAAAATTGTAATTTCTGAAATAGGATTTTATACAAAAATTTCTAAAATTCTATATTTTCTGATAATCTAACTATTTTCTGCATTTGAAATATAGTGGCCTGAGGCTGGCTTTAGTGAGCCCATCGAGGGTCCCTCCAGGGGACCTGGAAGTGGGCGCTGTCCCCACTTGTCACACGTGCAGTCGGCCCACCGCAATCACGCAGCAGGCAGCCAATTATAATAATGGAGGCACGGGGCCCAGCCAATCACACGATGGGAGTGGGACTTGAGACACTGAATATGGCATCAGATGACTCCGGACCAGGTGCTGGTGCCTTATTTAAAGGCTTGCCAGCCCTGCATTCACTCCTGCCTGGTTTAAACAAGTGTCTTCCTGAGTGGCTTCTGTTGCCCCAGGACCCTCTTCTGCTGCCTCTGTTACCCCAGGACCCCCTTCTGCTGCCTCTGTTGCCCCAGGACCCTCTTCTGCTGCCTCTGTTACCCCAGGACCCCCTTCTGCTGCCTCTGCTACCCCAGGACCCCCTTCTGCTGCCTCTGTTGCCCCAGGACCCTCTTCTGCTGCCTCTGTTACCCCAGGACCCCCTTCTGCTGCCTCTGCTACCCCAGGACCCCCTTCTGCTGCCTCTGTTGCCTCAGGACATGAGTACAGTGCTGCAAGAGGGTCAATGACCTCCTGCGATCTGCCAAGGTGCCTGCTCCATAACTCTCTCCTCTTTTAGGGTTTGCATGTGGCTACACAGGAGGAAGTAGGACATGGGGAGGGAGGCACAACAAAGGCCCTGGCAAAGGGTTTAAGTATTACCTCATCCTGACAGATGCATGGCAGCCTCTCAGCCACAGGCCACTTTCTTTCACTGCTCACCCCCATTAACTCCCCTGAGAGCTGACAGGACGAGGAGCTGCCACGAGCAGACCTGTCCTGTTGATCTCTCTGCGAGGTATAACTATCTCCCTCTTCCACTTGCAGGACAAAAGGGCCAATAACAGGAGGGAGACATTGCGGACTGGCGGAGACATCAGGCCTCTCTCCACTGCTGAGGAGGAGGCATTTGAAATAGCGGGGACCCAGGGTGGCTGCTCAATAGCAGATGGTGGGACTGGAATCTCTGTGCAAGAGAATGACATATATATCACTTCTGGAGACCCACATCACGCATGGTTGGCATGACGATATCTTCTCATCCTAACCCACATGTTTGTGTTCTCTCATGCAGTTCGGTGTTCACAGGAGACTCTTGTATGAGGTGGATCTAATTCCACTTCTGAGGAGGATCAGGAGTCAAGGGATGCACCATCCCATGATTCTCCCGCACCTTCCACCAGGGAAGATACTTTCACCTTGGTGAGTACCCGCTCAGCTTTAGAATCAGGGTCACAAGCTGAGTGGCCGATGGAGATGTCCATCCATGCCATGACTACTGCCATGTCTCAGGTGTGTGCAAACATGGCTTCCTTCATCAAGAGGTTGGTAATCCTCATGGGGAGCCAGACCCCACAGATGCACACAGACCTGCACACCATTGATTTTGCCATGAGCTCGACACAGCAGTGGCAAAGTGAGAGAAGGACGAGGCACCTGGAGCCTTCTGCAGCTCCTCATTCTTCTCTGGTCAGCAGGAAGGTTCAAGTGAGCATTGAAAGGGAGGAGGAGAGGCTGATCTCCACAGCTGGGGGCTCCCCTCAGGGTGCTCTGAGTATGGACACTGACTCCTCAGCCCCTCCGCAATCCAGCTCCAGTAGCTGCGATGCCTGAGGAGAGTCCTGTACCTCTGCAGGAAACCCTCATGCAGCCGGGGCCCTCCAGACCTCAGGTCGTCGGAGGACAGTTACTGAAGTCGTCACAGGCCAAGAGGCAGCCTGACCAGCAGCCTACCTCCAACCCAACTGCTGGCGATGGGGTCACACCTCGTAGAAGCACTTGTAAACATATAAAGAAAACCACTGAGAGACACTCGGGGGTTCAGGAGTATTTGACATTTGTTTTCTGTTATAAAGTTCTTTTGTTTTTAAAAGTAACTTTCATTGTGGGCAATGATTATTCTATCTTGCATTAATTGTGAGCTGCTGACTTCACCCTTCCCCCCTTAGTGGAAGCCAATGTCGGCACAGCCCTCATTTGATTAGCATCTCCCATGGGTCCTAGTGCATGGTTCAGTTGGGCGTAAGCACCAGAACACAAATAGAAAGCAGGTGACAGACTGCGTGCATTGAAGTGAGTCTTTATTGTTGTTTAACTCAGAGGTCATCAGGGTGGCTGGAAGCGGGTAAGTATGAGATTTTCTCTTGCATCTTTGGCCCATTGTTCAATGCGCCTGGCTTCCGGTGCAAAGGGTTCAACACCCAGTGAAGCCTGCTCATCAACCACCTCTGCATCCACCTCATTGATGGAGGAGTGGCATTCAATCATGACCTCTTCATGCAAGGCCTCCTCCCTCTGCAGTGCTAAATTGTGCAGAGCACAGCAGACCACTACAACATGAGACCCTCACTGGGGCATACTGCAGGGCTCCACCGGATCGATCAAGGCACCGGAATCTCATCTTCAGCAGCTCAATGGCCTGCTCCATGGTCACTAAGGTGGAGCCATGGCAAGTGTTGTGCCTCTCCTCTGCTGCATTGTAAAGGTTCTTCCATGTCTTCAATGGGGAGCCCTTGTCCCTGAGAATCCAGCCCTGAAGGTAAGTGGAGGTCCTGAAAAGCTGTGGCACCTGAGGCTGTTGAAGTATGTAAGCATCGTGGCTGCTTCCCTGGAAGTGGCACACACTTGCAGGAAATGATTTTAGTGGTCACAGGCCAGTTGAACTTTGATTGAATGGAAGCCCTTCCTGTTGATGAAGGCAGCTGGCTGCTCCATGGCAGCACTGATGGCCACATGCCTGCAGTCTATCACACCTTGCACCCAGAGTAATCCAGCGATTGCCCGAAGTCGATGGCCCTCTCAGCCTGACTGTCAGGCACATAGTCGCTGGCCCTCTTGAACAGGACATTGGTCACCTCCTTGATGCAACGGTGGGCTGCTGCCTGTCAGACCCCACACATGTCCCGGTGGATCCCTGGAATAATTCAGATGCGTAAAGGTTTAGGGCCACGATGAGCTTCAGGGCCACTGGCATAGGGTGACCACAAAATCCCACAGGTCGCACGGCAACAGCCTCCCTGGAGAGCTGCAGTCTTCACTGACAATGTTGCTCAGACATTTGGAGGTAGCTGACTTGTATCCAGTACACTCTGGTGCAGTTGGGCCCTTCTTGGCATGGCCAGCTGCAGTCGCTCTCATCCTGGAGGTTCACAGGCAGGCACTGCTGCCTCCTGGCACTTTTTCTGACACAGGCACTACATCACGCCATGGGGGCTAAAAAAAGACAGCGGGCTGGATTTTATGGGCTCCCCTGAGATGGGGTCAGAGGCAAGGATGCCCATACAATCGCGACAGGTGGCGGGGGTGGGGTGGTGCGGGGGGTGGGGGGATAGGGGTGGTTGCAGGGTGGAGGACCAGTTGCCAAACAATTTTCCCAGGAGTGGGATAGGCCAATGACATCCTCCCCACCTAGAGGCCAATTGGGGCCAAGGGGCCTGTTAACGGCCATTTATGGGTCTCTTCCCGCCACTGCTGGGATCTTACTAGCAGTGGGGCATGTCTTTGACATGCAGGGAGGGTGCCTTGTAAAATGAGGCACCATCCATGTGAGCTTGGTGGTGGAGGGTGGTGGGGGGCGGGGGGGCCCTCCTTTGTGGACAATCCATGGCCCATGAAGGACACCCCGCCCCAACTCCCAGGAACCACTTTACCTCCCGGGACCCCCGCCACCTGGACTGCACAACCACCCCTCCCAGCACCTCCTCGTTGTGGCCTTCCAGACTGGCCCCGGTGACCTCACCTCACTTACCTGAGGTCACGGGTTCTGATGCTGGTCCTGGAGCCAAGGCCTCTGCAATACCAGCAGTGGCCACCACTTCCGGTGGTGCTGTTGACACTGCTCAGCTGCTGACTCTCTGATTGGCCGGCAGCTCTTTGAGGCGGGATCCCTGTCTTTAGATCATTGATCCCAGCTCGTGAAACTTAGATGTAAAAAGGCTGGAAGAGCGCTCCGGGGGGGGGGGGGGGGGCGGGGGGGGGAGCGGGTGGTGCAAAAAGGCCAAGGCAGGGATTACCGGGAGCCCCTCCTTCTCTACAAAATCCAGCCCAGTGTGTATGAGATCCATGCCAGGTGATCAGTAGGCCACCAGAGTACCATCCTTACAGAGACAAACCTGCCTTGGAAACTTTCCCTTTGCTACTTCTCTCGGCAGACTTGCTAACGGGCCTAGGTGCCCACCCTTGCTGATAGCCAACACTTGCACCCAGCAGTATGGACATCCGGTACTGCCACCCGAGACCCAGCCTCCCCCTTGCAGACCACCCGAGACCCAGCTCACCCATGCAGTTCGACAATGGCCTCCGTTCCCCCCACCCCCTCAGCCCCTATGCAATGCTGGTCATGGTTGCCTACCCGTCACGGCACTGAGGCCTCACCAGCTTTCAATGCACATGGTTCCGAAGGCATGTGAGGGCCACCTGTCATCCACTTAATTCCAAGCCCACCATTGAATCATGATCAATTAGATGCTAATAAATTAAAACAAAATTCTGCAATTTGAATTGCTGTCCCATCGACTCAGGGTAGCAACACTGCCTTGGATCTTTCCTGCCACTGACTAAATCTGCAACTGATGTCGCAGTGTGGAATTTCTGGGCAGACTCATCTGACGCTATTCTCCGGACCCCACACCACCATTCCCACTCCAGATGCACTCACTAAATCAAGCCCCTGGGGTGCAATTTGCACTGCTTTGCTCTTAGCCTGTCTCAGTGTGCCGCCTTCCATTGTTTCCCCTACAACATTCAGCCTGTCAAACATGTTCTCTCCAGGTTTGTGCTTAGTGCAGTTATTGGTGAATTCTGGGGCACTGGAGGGCTGTCTCGGGGGAATTATAGTTAAATGCAAACAATTTCTTCAACTTTCATTTCCTTTTTTTAAAGCTCTCTCTTCCTGCTAGTCTACCACAGGAAGGTGCCTTGCTAATCTTAGTGTATCCAAACAAATGACCTACCAACCCTAGGTACTTTTCCTTTCCCCCAATAAAATACTAGGCAAGAAGCTTGTTTGGTCACTCTTTACATTACTGACCAGCTTTTCAAACTGATTAAAACCATGGGTACAGGGTTTTGGAACCTGACAAATTGTTGCCTGTGGAATTCAGCTCAGCTCTGAATACTATTTGAATCCATTTTTGCTCACACTTTTACATTTTGTACTATCTTTACTGTATGCAAATAAAATCTGACTTCCATTTATTTAATTCCAGATAGCTATTACTCTTTACGCATAGACAAACTCCACGACTTAAAACGTGCATGTTTAAAATGGGCAGTCACTTATATCGGCCAAAAAGACATAACCATCAACCATTTGCATTTACATTAATTTCAAACTCTCTTAAGTGTTCTGTTTATTTCTGTCAGAAACAGTTGTGTTTATTCAACAGTTTTCATTTTGTTAGGCTGATTACAATACTAAACATAAGTAAATAACATATAAGTAAATAACACTACATTAAGGTTCACTGAATATAATAGAAGAGGCTTATTGAGGCCCATTTTATTTTCCTTAGGCTATGGCAGCTTTGATGAGTGAAAAACATTATACAGTTTGCAGCCAGATGTACTGAAACAGTGCATTTCATTGACTTTGCAATGAAACTATTATATTACAACAGTGACTACATTTCAAAAGTACTTCATTAGCTGTGGAGTGCTTTGGGGCAGCCTGAGGTTGTGAAAGATTCTGTATAAATCGTAAAATCATAGAATGGTTACAACACAGCCCATTGTGTCTACATCTGCCCTCTGTGAGAGCATCTCAGCTAGTCCCACTCCTCTGTCTTTTCCCTGTAGCCTTACAAACTTTTATCGTCAGATAATTATCTGATTCCCTTTTGAAAGCCATGATTAAATCTGCCTCCACCACGCTCTCAGACAGTGCATTCCAGATCCGAACCACTTGCTGCATAAAATAAATTCTCCCCATATCGCCTTTGGATCTTTTTACAATCACTTTAAATCGGTGTCCTCTCGTTCTCAACCCTTCCACCATTGGGAGCTCTACCTACTCTGTCCAGACCCCTCATGATTTTGAACACTTCTATCAAATCCTCTCTCAATCTTCACTTCTCTAAGGAGAACAGCCCTAGCTTCTCCAATCTATCCACGTAATTGAATTCCCTCATCCCCAGAATGATTCTTGTAAATCTTCTCTGCATCCTCTGCAATGCCTTCACATCCTTCCTAAAGTGTGGTGCCCAGAATTGAACACAGTACCCAACAAGTGAATAAAGGTTCACCATAGTTTCCTTGCTTTTGTACTCTATGCCTTTATTTATAAAACCCAGGATTCCATATGCCTTATTAACCACTTTTGCAACCTTCCACCTTCAACAAAGTCTTTCTTTCATAAAACAACCAGTTACATTACAGCATATAATGACAATATTACAGCAGTAATCCAGCAACAACTTGCATTTATATAGCACCTTTAACGTAATGAAACAACTCAGGGCATTTCAACAACCAAAATTGGACAGCAAGTCACATAAAGGGATATTAGGTCAGGTGACCAAAAGTTTGGCTAAAGACGTACATTTTAAGGAGCATCTTAAAGGACGAGACAGAAGTAGAGAGGCAAAAGGTTTTTGGAGGGATTTCCAGAGCTTAGAGCCCAGGTAGCTAAAGGCACGGCCACCAGTGGTGGATCAATTAAAATCAGGGATGCTGAAGAGGCCACAATTGGAGGAGTGCAGAAATTTTGGAGGGTTGTAGGCATGGAGAAGATGACAGAGATTGGGAGGGGCAAGGCCATGGAGGGATTTGAAAGCAAGAATGAGAAATTTTAAATTGAGGCATTGTTTAACCAGGAGCCAATGTAGGTCAGCGAGCACGGGGGTCATGGGGAAACAGGACTTGATGCAAGTTAAGATACAGGCAGGAGAGTTGTCATTTTATTTATACCAAAGACAAAAATATATTTCATACCATTTTCAGCAAAAAATCAAAGCAGGAAACTTGTTATAAAAGAAATAGCCACATCTACAAAGTGTTAAAACTGGTCAAAATGTTGCCAGTCCTCAAAGTAGAAAAGTCACCTAGTTGTAGGAACAGGGGAACAGGAGAAGTCCATGTAGCCTCTTGAGCCTGTTCCATTCAAAGAGATCATGGCTGATCTGTGACCAAACTCCATGTACCCACCTTTACCCCATATCCCTTAATGCCTTTAATTAACAAAAATCAACCAGTCTAGGTATTAAATTTAACAATTGTTCCAGGATCAATTGCCATTTGTGGAAGAGAGTTCAAAACTTCTACCCCCCTTTGTGTGTTGATGTGTTTCCTAATTTCTGAAAAGGAATAGTTCCAAATTTTAGACTATGTCCCCTAGTTCTAGACTCCCCAAACAGTGGGAATAGTTTCTCTCTATTTACCCTATCTATCTCCTTAATATTTTGAAAATGTGATCACATCACCCTTTCTTTTGGGCCTCCTTATCTCGAGAGACAATGGATACGCGCCTGGAGGTGGTCAGTGGTTTGTGAAGCAGCGCCTGGAGTGGCTATAAAGGCCAATTCTGGAGTAACAGGCTCTTCCACAGGTGCTGCAGAGAAATTTGTTTGTTGGGGCTGTTGCACAGTTGGCTCTCCCCTTGCGCCTCTGTCTTTTTTCCTGCCAACTACTAAGTCTCTTCGACTCGCCACAATTTAGCCCTGTCTTTATGGCTGCCCGCCAGCTCTGGCGAATGCTGGCAACTGACTCCCACGACTTGTGATCAATGTCACACGATTTCATGTCGCGTTTGCAGACGTCTTTATAACGGAGACATGGACGGCCAGTGGGTCTGATACCAGTGGCGAGCTCGCTGTACAATGTGTCTTTGGGGATCCTGCCATCTTCCATGCGGCTCACATGGCCAAGCCATCTCAAGCGCCGCTGACTCAGTAGTGTGTATAAGCTGGGGATGTTGGCCGCTTCAAGGACTTCTGTGTTGGAGATATAGTCCTGCCACCTGATGCCAAGTATTCTCCGAAGGCAGCGAAGATGGAATGAATTGAGACGTCGCTCTTGGCTGGTAATATAACCCTGGTTATATAATCTTTCTTTGTAATTTCACTCTTTGAGTCCAGGGATCATTCTGTAAACTAACACTGCACTCCCTCCAAGGCCAATATATCCTTTCTAAGGTGTGGTGCCCAGAACTGCTCCCAGTAACTCCAGGTGTCATCTAGCCAGGGCTTTGTACAGCTGAAGCATGACTTCTACTCCCTTGTATTCTAGTCCTCGGGATATAAAGGCAAGTATTCCATTCTATTGAACTAAAGGCCCGATTTGTTATATCACATGTATGTAAAACACCCCAGGGCTCAATTTGAAATGGAGCAGGAGAGTTAGAATCATAGAATGATACAACAAAGACGTTGTGCTGCTGATTCTTTGGCAGAGCTATCCATTAGTCCCACGCCCCTGCTCTTTTCCTACAGCTATGCAAATCTTTCCTTTCCAAGAATTTATCCAATTCCCTTTCGAAAGTTACTATTGAATTTGTTTCCGCCATTCTTTCAGGCAGTGCATTCCAAATCATAACAGCTCACTGCTTAAAAAACTTCTCATCTCTCCTTAGTTCTTTTACCAATTCGCTGAAATCTGTGTCCTCTGGTTACTAATCCTTCTATCACTGGACACAGTTTCTCTTTATTTACTCTATCAAAGCCATGCATGATTTTGAACACCTCTATCAAACTTCCCCTTAACCTTCTCTGCTCTAAGATGAATAACCTAGTTTCTCCACACTGTCCACATGACTGAAGCCCCTCATTCCTGGTACCATTCTAGTAAGTCTCCTCTGTGCCCTCTCTAAAGCCTTGACATTCTTCCCAAAGTGTGGTGCTCAGAATTGAAAACAATACGCCAGCCGAGACCTAATCAGTGTTTTATAAGGTTTAGCATAACTACCTTGCTTTTGCACTCTATGTCTCTATTAATAAAGCCATAGATCCTATCTTATTTATTAACAGCCTTTTCAACTTATCCTACCACCTTCAAAGACTTTTGTACATACACCCCTAGATCTCAATGTTTCTGCACCCCCTTTAAGGTTGTATCCTTTAGTTCATATTGCCTCTCCTCGTTCTTCCTAGCAAAATTAATCACTTCACACATCTCTGCATTATGTTTCATTGCCAGTTATCTACCCATTTCATCAGTCTGTCTATGTCCTACTGAAGTCTGTCACTATCCTCATCACTGTTTACCACATTTCCGAGTTTCATGCCATCTGCAAATTTTGAAGTAATGCCCTGTATTCCCAAGTCCAGGTAATTAATATAGATCAAAAACAGCAATGGTCCTAACATTGACCTCTAGAGGACACCACTATATACTTTCCTCAGACTGAAAAACAACCGTTCACCACGACTTTCTGCTTTCTGTCTGTTAACCAATTTCATATCCAGCCACTGCCTTTAACAAATCTATACTGGCTTTCATTTGTTTTCATTTGTATATTTTTTTCCAAGTGCCAATTCCATTTGTCCCAGATTAATGTCTCGAAAAGTTTCCTCACCACCGACGTTAGGCTGATTGGCCTCATCAAGTTTATTCCTTTCCTCTTTTTTTGAATAGCGGTAGAGCATTTGCAATCCTCCAGTCCTCTGGTACCACTCCCATGTTGAAGGAGGATTGGAAGATTGTGTCGAGAGCCTCTCTAATTCCTGTCCTTACATTCCTCAGGAACTTAGAATGTGTCCCATCCAGATTTGTAAAGGACAGTTCATGCCGGACGAACCTGATTGAATTTTTGAAGAGGTGACTAAAGTGCTTGACCAGGGAATATCTATGGATGTTATTTTTGTGGACTTCCAGAAGGCGTTTAATAAAGTCTCTCATAAGAGACTGTGAGCTAAAGTTGAAGCTCAAGGAATTGAGGGCAAACTATTGACCTGGTTCGGAAATTGGTTGAGCTGTAGGAGACAGAATGTAGGGATAATGAGCAGGTACTCTAAATGGCAGGATGTGACTAGTGGTTGTCCTACAGGACTCTGCTGAGTATTTCTAGCATTTTCTGTCTTTGTTTCAGATTTCCGGTATCTGCAGTATTTTGCTCTTGTATTGGTGTCCTACAGGGATCTGTGTTGGAGCCTGGTATTCACTGTATTTATTAATAACTTAGATGATGAGTTGGAGAGCTGCACATTCAAGTCTGCTGATGACGCAAAGATTGGTTGCATTGTAAACAGTATAGATGGAAGTACAAAATTTGAAATAGATATTAATAGATTAAATGAATGGGAAAAACTGTGGTAAATGTATTTCAATATGGGCAAATGTGAGGTCATCCACTTTGGACCTAAAAGGGATAGATCAGAATACTTTTTAAATGGTGAAAAGCTAGAAACAGTGTAAGTTCAAAGATACATAGGGGTCCATGTACACATTAAAATGTCATGAACAGGTACAAAAAAAAAATAAAAATGTTCACCTTTATATCTGGAGGAGTAGATTACAAGGGAGTAGACCCTAATGCTTCAGCTGTATAAAACCCTGGTTACACCACACCTGGAGTTACTGTGAGCAGTTCTGAGCACCACACCTTAGAAAGGATAGATTGGCCTTGGAGGAAGTGTAGCATAGATTTACCAGAATGATACCTGGACACCAAAGGTTAAATTATAAGGAGAGATTACATAAACTAGGGTTGTATTCCCTGGAATTTAGAAAATTAAGAGGGATTTGAGCAAAGTTTTCAAGTTTTAAGGGGAACTGCTAGGGTGGTTAGAGATATGCTTGGGGAGTTTGGGACTAAGGGGCATAGTGTAAAAATTAGAGGCAGACCTATCAGGAGTGAAATTAGGAAACACTTCTACACAGAGGGAGGTAGATGTTCAAACTCTCTTCCAAAAATGGCAATGATGTCAAATCAACTGCTAAATTTGAAACAGAGATTGATAGATTTTTGTTAACCTAAGGTATTATGGGGCAAAGGTCACAGATCAACCATGATCTCACTGAATGGCAGAACAGGCCTACTCCTTATTCCTATGTTCAGGTGACTTTTCTACTTTGAGGACTGGCAACCTTTTAAGTACCTCTGATGTTGCCCTTCTACGTTGTTTGTGGGATCTTACTATGCACTGATTGGCTCCTGTATTTACTACAAATCAACAACTGCACCTTTGAAAATGTATTGCATGTGAAGTGCATTGGGATTTGTTGAGGACATTTTTTAAATTCTTTCTTGGGATGTGGGCATCACTGGCAAGGCCAGCATTTGTTGCCCATCCCTAATTTTCCTTGAACTGAGTAGGTTGCTAGGCCATTTCAGATAGCAGTTACGAACCAACCACATTGCTGTGAGTCTGGAGTCACATGTAGGCCAGACCAGGTAAGGACAGCAGATTTCCGTCTCTAAAGAACATTAGTGAATTTAAATGGGTTTTTACAATAATCAATGAAAGTTTCATGGTACCATTACTGAGACTAATAATTGAATTTAAATCCCACCAGCTGTGAAAGTGGGATTTGAACCCCTGTTCCCAGGGCATTAGCCCAAGCCTCTGGATTACCAGTCCAGTTGCATTACCACTACACCACTATCTCCCTGTAAATGAAGGAACACACAGCTACATATCACCTTTCACATTGTCACAGCTGTGGCAGCCAAGTGTGACCAGCATGATCCCACAAATATACAGAGGTAAATAACCCGTTAATCTTTTTGTGTGTTGCTCAATTAGCTTGATTTAAATTAATGCACATTTTTTTAGTGTATAAAGCTGACAAATTATGAGGCAAGATATGTAAAGCAGGTGAGGTAGCATCTGGCAAGAGCTTGGAATGGCATCAACAGGCGTAATGTTCCACAAGTTCCTTACGTTCAATGTCAGTTGGCTAGCACTTTCACCTCTGAGTGAGAAGGTCATGGGTTCAAGAGAGTTGAGTACAAAATCCAGGCTACCATTCCAGTGCAGTTCTGAGGGAGTGCTGCACTGTCAGATGTCTTTCCGATGAGATATTAAACTGAGGCCCTGTCTGCCTCAAGTGAATGTTAACGATCTCATGGCAGTATTCAAAGAAGAGCAAGGCAAGTTCTCCCTGGTCTCCTGACCGATATTTATCACTCAATCAACATCACCAAAACAGATTATCTACTCATTTATTTCATTGCTATGTGAGGGATCTTGCTGTGCCCAAATTGGCTGCCATGTTTCCTACGTTACTAGTGACTAGATTTCAAAAGTACTTAATTCATTGTAAAATGCTTTGGGACATCCTGCAGTTGCGAAAGGTGCTATATAAATGCAAGTCTTTCTCTACAAACTACCATCAGTGCCTCATTCACTAACCTGCCAAGCACCAGTAAGAGTTTCTCCCTTCCCTGTTTATGAATTATTTGCAGTTCTGTGGGAGAATAATGAACAGTTTGATAAATGGGACAGTTTGATTCCCAGTTCGCTGTCCCAATTAACAGGATTCCAATGAAGCCCAAAATGTAATGTTTCTGCTGGAGTGATTCACCAAACTGATCCACTCTGTGTTTGAATCGTTCAGAGCTCGGTTCACTGTTATTGTGCCTCCACTATCTCAGCATGTGACTGTTCTGTTTATGTGACTCTACACAGCAAATGTCAATGGGCCATTTGGTCACTGCTGTCTCTGATGCCATTCCCACCCAATCACCATCTACATACCCACACTCCCCAGCAGAATAAAACATTCAGGAGCAGATATTGTCTCCCATTGACTCCCTTTTCCAGTCTTCCCACATCCGAGACACTCACTTCTATTGACTCCTCACCAGTATTCCCACATCCCAGACACTCTATCCAATTAAATCCTTCCCCTAGTGTTCCCACATCTGAGACACTCTCTTCCATTGGCTCCTTCCCCCAGTATTCCCATATCCCAAGCACTCTCCACCATCAACTACTCCCCCAGTATCCCCACATCCCAGACACTATCCAATTGAATCCTTCCCCTAGTATTCCCACATCCCAGCCACTATCTCCCATTAACTGCTCCCCCAGTATTCCCACATCCCAGACACTCTCTCCCATTAACTCCTCCCCCAGTATTTCCACATCCCAGACACTGTCTTCAATTGGCTCCCTCCACCGGTATTCCCAAATTGCAAACACTCTCTCCGATTGGCTGCCTTTCCCAGTGTTCCCACATCCCAGATACTGTCTCCCATTGTCGCCCTCCCCCCAGTATTCCCACCTCTGTGCAGCTCTATCCTGAGTGCCATAACTTAGGAGCTGGAGCGCTGAATCATTCCCTGGTCCAGGACACTGAGGCCAACTGTTGTGCCCCGTTTCATCTGCTCAGGCAGAGATAGCTAATTCAGTACAGACCAGTGATGGAACCCAACACCCTCCTTGCCCACACAGCTCCAGGCTCCCCATGTCACTGTGGGAGCCCTTGCCCCTCAGCCTCACCCATCGTACACCCCCAACCCCTCCTTCCCCCTTCCCTTTATTATATCTTTTGCTTGGAAAGGCATGTTTTAAAAGCTGATAGCGTACTAAGTCAGGAATGAGTGTGATGTGGGAACATCTGTGTGACCCCTGGTCTAAAGTTCAGGCCTTTATTTCTGGATGTTTGGCCATATTCGGACACATGCAGCATGTTGGCGTAGAATATGCGAGCTTTTCCTTTAGAACACAGTAATTGCTGTCCTAACCTTTGGTATGTAGGAGAGGCTTGAGGCCCTGAGAGGGGGAGACTGTCTGAATCAGCAGCATATTTGGATTTTATCTTTTCACAAACACAAACGCATTCAATTGAGATGCGTGGGCTATGCTTGGTGTCTGATTACAGCAGGCAGAACATTCTGGAAGAAAATTCCCTCAATGTCTGACAGTTGAATCACAGAATAAAGAACATACGGCAAAAAATAGTCTGCTCAGGCGAGCTGCAATTTAGTCGGAATTCACCATGTTTCAGGAAATAAATCAATTAAAACTCAATTAAAGAAATAAACATGCATTTATATACAACCTCCCACAACCTCAGGACATTGCAAAGCACTTTACAGCCAATGACATAGTTTCAAAGTGTAGTCACTGTTGTAATGCAGGAAAATCGGCAGCCAATTTGTGCACAGCAAGCTCCCACAAGCAGCAATGTGATAATAGCCTATAATCCACTTTAGTGATACTGGTTAATGGATACATTTGGTCAGGTCACTGAGGAGAACTACCCTTCTCTTCTTCAATGTAGTACCATGATAATCCCTGGGTTACACTGGTCAGAATCGTTCCTGAGTTATACAGATCAGGATAGTCCTGAGTTACGCTGACCAGGAAGGAGCTCGAGATAGACTGGCCAGGATAGTCCCTGAGTTACACTGGTCAAGACAAACCTGAGTTACACTGGTTAGGATAGTCCTAGAGTTACACTGGTCAGGATAACCCTGAGTTACACTGGTTAGGATAGTCCTAGAGTTACACTGGTCAAGACAAACCTGAGTTACACTGGTTAGGATAGTCCTAGAGTTACACTGGTCAGGATAACCCTGAGTTACACTGGTTAGGATAGTCCTAGAGTTACACTGGTCAGGATAACCCTGAGTTACACTGGTTAGGATAGTCCTAGAGTTACACTGGTCTGGATAACCCTGAGTTACACTGGTTAGGATAGTCCTAGAGTTACACTGGTCTGGATAACCCTGAGATACACTGGTTAGGATAGTTCCTGGGTTACACCAGTCAAGACAAACCTGAGTTACACTGGTTAGGATAGTCCTAGAGTTACACTGGTCAGGATAACCCTGAGATACACTGGTTAGGATAGTTCCTGGGTTACACCAGTCAAGACAAACCTGAGTTACACTGGTTAGGATAGTCCTAGAGTTACACTGGTCAGGATAACCCTGAGTTACACTGGTTAGGATAGTCCTAGAGTTACACTGGTCTGGATAACCCTGAGATACACTGGTCAGGATAGTTCCTGGGTTACACAAGAATATAAGAAATAGGAGCAGGAGTAGACCATATGGCCCATCCTCAACAAGAGTCAGCCTAAGTGGCAACTTGGGACCTGCGTAGAGCAGTTGTCACCTTGATCGTACGCGATGGAAGTGAACAACCAGATCTACTGTCGTAATCACAGACACATACACACAACTGGAGAAGCTGCTCCTTCACTGCAGGCAGCCGATCAGGAAGATGTGAACTCACCATCTGCACAGACCACAGATCAACCATCAGTCCCAGAGGTACATAGCACCCCAACAAGGGAAAGCATAAGTTGTACAAACAAACCCAAGTCTCTTTGAACATCAACATTTATAGGTTTCACACCTTTTTACAAAGTGGTACATTGCTACACTAGTCAGGATAGTCCCTGGGTTACATTGGTCAGGATAGTTTCTGAGTTACACGGGTCAGACTAATCCTTGGTTTACACTGGTCAGGATAGTCCTGAGTTATACTGGTCTGTGTAGTCCCAGGGTTACACAGATCAGGATAGTCCCTGGGTTACATTGGTCAAGATAGTTCCCGGGTTACACTGGTCAGGATAGTCCCCAAGTTACATTGGTCAGGATAGTCTCTGGGTTACACAAGAACATAAAAGCATAAGAATACAAGAAACACAGAAAATAGGAGCAGGAGTAGACTATTTGGCCCATCGAGCCTGTTCCACCAATCAATACGATCATGGCTGATCTTAGGCTTCAACTATACTTTCCCACTTACTCACCATATCCCTTGACTCCCTGAGATACCGTAAATCTTTCAATCCTGTTACGAGCTCACAGGACAACAGTCTTGCTTGTACTGTGTCTTTATTGAACTGAACTTGTCATGGCTGCCTGCAGTGAGTTTGTCATGGTAGCGGTCACATGACTGTTACAAGTAAGGAGGCACTTTAGTACAGTATTGCATTTCTATTCCAAACATCCCCCTTTTCATACAAAGAACAAATATTTGCGTGCATTATCATTTACATTGTGAATTACCCAAGTTACATACGATGCACACAACTGTCCTCATGTATTGGCAGTTCGTTATTCTCATCAAACTCTGCACATACATTGCATACATAGTCTTTAAATTGTGCCTGTCTCTTAATGGTGCATGTGCACGATATCATTGGCTGTTCATCGGGGTGATTTTCCTTCTCCGGAGAGTGTCATTCCCATGTTACTTGTTGTTGCCACACTAATTGTTACTCCATTTCCCTTGTTGGGGGTGCTATATACCTCTGGGACTGATGGTTGATCTGTGGTCTGTGCAGATGGTGAGTTCACATCTTCCTGATCGGCTGCCTGCAGTGAAGGAATAGCTTCTCCAGTTGTGTGTATGTGTCTGTGTCTGTGATTACGACAGTAGATCTGGTTGTTCACTTCCACTGCGTACGATCAAGGTAACAACTGCTCTATGCAGGTCCCAAGTAACCACTTGGGCTGACTCTTGTTGAGAGCATTGAAGGTTTGTACCCTGACAGGCTCTCCAATGCTCAATTCTGGCATTGGTTTGGCAGTTTTGTCAACTGAAATTTAGCTTTCTGCCATTTCACCTTGATTTTGTCAATCAGGCTTGTTACTACTTCTGGCTTCATTGGCTTTTTTGCTATTGGAAGAGTAGTTTGGGTGCAGTGTGACATTAGCCAATATACTTATTTTTTACTCATTTGAGGGATGTGGGCGTCGCTGGCTAGGCCGGCATTTATTGTCCATCTCTAATAGCCCTGGAGAAGATGGTGGTGAGCTGCCTTCTTGAACCTGTTACGACCAGGTGAGAAGGGGTCCAGGGGGCCCCTCTTCAGCCTTTGCCTGGTTTAACCATAACAGGGTTTTATTTTAGAAACACCGTGCTTTTAGCTCCCCCTCAGTGAATCCTTATTCACTGCTCCAATTGTAAGGCAAAGAAATCAGACAGATTTCCTTAGATTTAAACAAGAAAGGTGGAAGTTTATTAATCTTAAACTCTAATCCAGTTAACAACTACGAATATGCAATGCAACCACGCTAGCATGCACACACGATAAACCCACTTGCAGATAGAGACAGAAAAGGTAGAAAAGAATTAAGGGGAAAGGTTTCAGGCAATAGATGGGTTTCTATTTTACTGTCCTTTGAGTTTTCTGTGAAGTCTTCGTTTGCCGGTAAGTCTTGTAATTCGTTGGGGCCCAGTGCATGCTTCAACTTGTTTCGAGGTCGGAGTCTTTTCTCTCTTGAGGTCTATGTATCTTCCATGGGTCCAGTGGCTTGGGAGAAAGCGAGAGAGAGTGCAGCTTCCTTGCTCCAGCTTTAGTTTCAAACTGCCTTCTGTACCTTTCTCTGTGGCACAATTCAAAAAACCTCAGGTTGCCCAGCAGGTTAGTCATGTGACTAGCTGGTTTGACCACTTCTGTTTGTGGATTCTGCCATCTTAGCAGTCATCCTGGAATGTGAGCTTCCTCACCTTCAAGGTCTGGTGATCACAATCCATTTTGGGTTAAGTGGACCAGGGAACAACTCCTTTTGCCTCTCCAAGCACTATCTGTTACTGTGCAAATGTTTTTCCAGCCACTGCTGATCTGTTTAACATGTCATTTCCTCGCTCCAGCAACAGTTTAAAATCAATGTTAATATGACAAAATTAATATGCCTCATTCTTGGCAGGTGGGGGTCTGCATGGCAAACTTCTGCAGTCCCTGTGGGGTAGGTACACCCACAGTGCTGCTGGGAAGGGAGTTCCAGGATTTTGACCCAGCGACAATAAAGGAACGGCGATATAGTTCCAAATCAGGATGGTGTGTGACTTGCAGGGGAACTTGGTGTTCCTATGCATTTGCTGCCCTTGTTCTTCTAGGTGGTAGAGGTTGCAGGTTTGGAAGGTGCTGTTGAAGGAGCCTTGGTGCATTGCTGCAGTACATCTTGTAGATGGTACACACTGCTGCCACTGTGCGTCGGTGGTGGAGGGACTGAATGTTCGTGGATGGGGTGCCAATCAAGCAGGCTGCTTTGTCCTGGATGGTATCGAGCTTCTTGAGTGTTGTTGGAGCTGCACCCATCCAGGCAAGTGGAGAGTATTCCATCACACTCC
The DNA here is from genome assembly GCF_036365525.1 of Heterodontus francisci. Lineage (NCBI taxonomy): Eukaryota > Metazoa > Chordata > Chondrichthyes > Heterodontiformes > Heterodontidae > Heterodontus > Heterodontus francisci. The sequence goes on from NC_090385.1 coordinate 96,575,173, forward strand.
TGACTTGTGCCTTGAAGATGGTGGACAGGCATGAGGAGACAGGAGGTGAGTTACTCACCGCAGAATTCCCAGCCTCTGACCTGCTCTTGTAGCCACAGCATTTATGTGGCTGGTCCAGTTCAGCTTCTGATCAATGGTGACCCCCAGGATGTTGATAGTGGGGGATTCAGTGATGGTAATGCCATTGAACGTCAGGGGGAGATGGTTAGATTCTCTCTTGTTTGAGATGGTCATTTCCTGGCACTTGTTTGGTGCGAATGTTACTTGCCACTTATCAGCCCAAGCCTGGATGTTGTCCATGTCTTGCTGCATATGGACGTGGGCTACTTTAGTATCTGAGAAGTTATGGATGGTGCTGAACATTGTGCAATCATTAGCAAACATCCTCACTTCTGACCTTATAATAGAGGGAAGGTCATTGATGAAGCAGCTGAAGATGGTTGAGCCTAGGACACTATCCTGAGGAACTCCCGCAGTGATGTCCTGGGACTGAGATACTGTACTACTGTCCATGCCTTTAGTAGGTGTGTTTCTCCACTCGAGGATTGCCTTGTTTACATCTGTGCTGGATTTGCTCACTTTCTTTATGATTCCTTTGGTGATTTTCACTGCCGCCTCAGCCTTTCTATTTGACTGGGGATAGTGTGGTAATGATGTATGGTGTTGAATTTCCCAATCCTTTATGAAATGGCTGAATTCTTCACTCATGAACTGAGGGCCATTGTCATTCATCACAATGTCTGGAATGCCCTAACGACCGAAGTGTGCTTTCAGGCTTTCTACAATCTCAGCGGCAGTCATTGAGGTCAACTAGTCTACCTCCCAGTAGTCAGAATAGTAGTCACGATGACAAGACAGTCAGTTCCTGTGAGAGTGAAAAGGTCTACTCCCAGCTTCATCCATAGTCTGGCTGGAATGTCATGTGTCATCAGCTGCTCTTTAACTTGCTTTGCTTGGTACTCGTAACACACACTGCATTGGCTGATGTGGTCCTTGATTTCATTGTTCATGTTTTTTGCCAGTAGAGCACTTCTCTCGCCTTCCTCAGAGTTGACTCAATTCCTTGGTGGCTTGCATGGATGCACTTTATCATCTCTCCTCTCAACTCCTTAGGGAAAATGACTCTACTTCCTTTGTACAAGATGCCACCTTGGGCTGTCAATTCATCTCTATAAGCCCAATATGCTCCTGTGACCACAGAAGTGTCCTCGATGCTTTCAGGCCATCCTTTCATCACTGCTTCTTGCAACACTTGGAGAGTTGCATCTTGTTGTGTAGTTCGCTTGATTTGAGCAAGGCGCTTGTCTGTCAGATTCAATGTCTCTGCTGAGTTGATGATTTTCAGAGCATGTCGAGCTGCAGCTTCACACTATATCTGGAAGATTTCACACTCTGTTGTCATATCCTCTACTTTCTTCATAGGGTGTGCTGCTCTCGACAGCATGTCAGTGATGTACATCTGTTTCCGTTGCTTGTATGTCACATCCAGATGATAGCTCTGTAACCGGAGTAAAGTTCTTTGCAGACACTTTGGAGCAAATAGTAGCAGCTTGAGGAAAATGCTTTGGAGTGGCTTGTGATCGGACTCGATTGTCACTTTGTTTCTTCCAAGTAAGTGTTGATGAAAATGTTCACAAGCAAAGACAATGGCCAGACTCTCTTTCTCGATCTGAGCATAACATCGTTCCGTTTGTGTTAACGCCTGGATACAAATGCAACCAGGTTGTTCTTGCTGTATTAGGGTTGCTTCAAGTCCTGTCTCGCTGGCATCCCACTTCAGTGACTTCATCATTTACGTGATATTATTTCAGCACTGGCGTTGCCGTCACTAGTTGCTCGATTTTAGTGAATGCTGCTTCTTGTTCTGTGCCCCAATGCCACTGCCCATCCTTGGCAGGGAGTTGGCGTAATGGTTCACACTCCGACGACAAATTGGGCGAGAATTTTACTAAATAGTTGGAGAATCCAACAAATCATTGCATTGCTTTTACACCTGTTGGTTGCCGCATTGCTGCTAATCCTCTCACCTTTTCGGGATCTGGGCGAAAACCTTTTGCTGTCAGTACATGACCTATGGACTTGACTTTGGGCATCCTTAATTGCAATTTTTTCGTGTTCAGCTTTAGGTTCATCTGGTGAGCTCTGTCCGGCAGTCCCACTAGATTTTGATCGTGGCCAGCAATGGCTTCTTCCATTGTATCTCCGCATCCATAAACTAGCAGATCATCCACTATAGCTTCCACTCCAGGTAGATCACTAACTGTCTCATGCTGTCTATGTTGATACTCCCCTGAAACTGTGAAAATGCCAAACGACATGCGCAACCATCTGTATTTCCTGAACGGTATCCAGAATGTAATTAGAAAGCTGCTGCTTTCATCCAGCTTCACTTCCCAGTAACCATCCTTCATATCAAATGTAGTGAAGATTTTTGCTTTTACAAGTTGTGGCAAAATTCCTTTGTTGGTTGGCATGGGATAGTGAGATCTCTTCAGAGCTTTATTTAGATCCTTTGGATCGATATATACTCTCAGTTTTCTAGGTTGTTTCACTGCTACCATGCTGCTAATCCATTCTGTAGGGATTGTCACTTTATAGATTACTCCCTTTTCCAGCTCTTCTATCTTGTCTTTCATGCTGGCCTTGAGGGCAGCTGGAACTTTCCTTGGTAGATGCTGAATTGGTCTTAACCTCTCATCTACTTCGAGATGATATTCTCCAGGAAGACATCCTAAACCTATAAATACTTCATTGTACTCCTTTAGGATCTGTTCTGCGGTCAATGATTTAGTATGCTGCGAAACGTTGCAAATCTCATTTTGTACGTTGCGGGTTAGCAGTCCAAGCTTTAGACTTGCTCCGGCTGAGATGAGTGGCTTTTCCTTGCCATCTATGATCTGGAACTTCAGATCTTCATTCTTGTCATTGCATTGGGCTCTCAGAGTAACTTGTCCTCTTGGCACTAGTATGGTGCCATCATATAGGCTCAACCTTACTTTCGAGGGCTTCATTTTTGGATCGTCATGTTGAGCCACTTCGCACAGGTCTGTGAAGGTCATGATGTTGCATGATGCACCAGTGTCTATCTTACACTTTATGTTGACTTGATATTGTCCTTCTGCAGTCATCATTTCAACAGTCATAAACCATTTAGCACTGATCGACCTGACTGACCCAACTGTTGTATGTTGTATAGTGATTCATCGGAGTCTTCCATTGATATCTCTCCAGTGGCCATCTATACCTGCTTGTTGTGCTTCCTTCTAGCCAAACATTTGTGTGCAAAATGATTCAGCTTCTTGCAGTGAGAACATTGCTTTCCCCATGCTGGACATGCCTTCTTTTCCTGTGCATGATGTCCTCCTCAAGACATCCTGTCCTTTGTCTGTGATCTTTCTGCCCTTTTGGCTGGGAATATCTATCAACATAATGCAAGGCCTGGTCTGTTCTGTCATGAATATGATCTAGCTGCTGATTTACAACCTCAGCACTTCTGCACATGTCGATCGCTTTTCTGAGAGTCAATTTCTCCTCTCTCAGTAGACATACTCTCACTGTGGGATCTCTTATGCCGAATACAGTCCTGTCTTTAATTAGATCATCTTTCAATTGTGCAAATTTCAAGAATTCTGTGAGCTATTTTAATGCAGTCACATATTGATCATTGGTCTCTTTTTCACATTGGGCCCTAATATTGAACACATACTGTTCATAAGTTACATGCATTGGGGTTCAAAGCATGCCTTCAAGGCTTTCAAAATTTCCGCAGTCCGTTTTTGTTGTTTTTCAGAGAGATTTAGTGTGGAATCCATTTTTTAACAGTCTATCCCCAATAGTGATAAATGCGTAGTACTTGTAGCTGTTCTGGTTTGTTAATTAAATCTGTCACAATTTCGCAATTTTGTCATTGTGAGTGGAAAAAACTGCCAGTTCTGCATCATATCACCTTTCATTTCATCCAACATCGGGAGAGGAAAATTTGCAGCCATTGTGACTTACCCCATGCTTTCAACTGTGGCCTGCCTCTTTGTTCCTTTTCTGTGTCTTCCTGTGACTTTTAGCAGCTTTCAACAGCTCTGAATATTCCTGTGTTCCTCTTTTAGTAGCGGTGCTTCTATGCAGTTCTTCTCAATCTCAGCTCCACCATGTTACAAGCTCACAGGACAACAATCTTGCTTGTAATGAGTCTTTATTGAACTGATCTTGTCATGGCTGCCTGCAATGAGGATAGAGGTCACATGACTACAGCAAGCCAAGAGGCACATTAGTACAGTATTGCATTTCTATCCCAAATATACCTCAGCCTTAAATGTATTCAATGATGGAACATCACAACCCTCTGGGGTAAAGGATTCCAAAGATTATCAATCCTTTGAGTGAAGTAATTTCTCCCCAACTCAGTCCTAAATGATTGGCCCCTTATCCTCAGATTGTTCCCCCGTGTTTTAGATTCCTCGACCAGCGGAAACAATCTCTCAGTGTCTACCCCAACCAGCCCCTTCAGAATCGTGTATATTTCAATCAGATTGCCTTTCATTCTTCTAAACTCCAGAGAATACAGGCCCAATTTTCTGAGCCATCATAGGACAAACCCTTCATCCCAAGGACCAATTTAGTGAACGTTCGCTTGACCGTCTCCAACATCCTTTCTTAGAATGTGGAGATCAAAAAACTGCTCACAGTACTCCAGTTGTGGTCACACAAAAACTCTGTACAATTGTAGCAAGAACTCTTAATTCTTAATTCCTGTACTCCAATCCCTGGGTACAGGTGACCAAGATTGGAAACTGAATATTCAAGAATATTCAACATTTAGGAAGGGCAGGCAAAAAGGAAAAGGAGCTGGTGTTGTGCTAATAAGAAGGGATGGGATCAGTACATCAGTAAGGGAGGATCTCAGATTGGAAGAACAAAATATGGAATCTATTTGGGTGAAGCTAACAAACAGCAAGGGGGCAGCAAACATTGGTAGGAGTTGTTTATAGACCACCAAACAGTAGTGGTAGTGTGGGGCATGGTATTAATCAGGAGATTAGAGAAGCATGTGGCATGGCTAATATAGTAATCATGGGTCTCTTCAATCTGCATATAGACTGGGCAAACCTGATGAGCATGAATGCTATGGAGGATGAGTTTCTGGAGTGTGTTAGGGATGGTTTTCTAGAGCAGTATGTTGAGGAACCAACCAGAGAACCGGCTATTTTAGATCTAGTATTATGTAATGAGAAATGGCTAATTAATAATCTTGTTGTACAAGAACCTTTAGGGATGAGTGATCATAATATGATAGAATTTTACATTATGTTTGAAAGTGAGGTAGTTAAATCTGAAGCCAGGGTTTTAAATTGAACAAAGGAAATTATGAATGTATGAGGGGCAAATTGGCTGAGGTAAATTGAGAAAATACATTAAAAGGTATGACAGTACATAGGCAATGGATAGTCTTTAGAGATATTACATAGTTTACAGCAACTATACATTCCTTCAAGGCACAAAACCCCCAAAGGTAAAGGCAGTCAACCATGGATAACAAAGGAAGTCAAGTATAAGATTAAAAGAAAAGGCCTATAAAGTTGCCAGAAATAGCAGTAAACCTGAGGATTGGGAGGATATTAGAATACAGCAAAAGAAACTGATAAAGAAAGGAAAAATAGAATATGAATGTAAGATAGCAAAAAATATTAAAACAGACTATAAAAGCTTCAACAGGTACATAAAAAGGAAATGTTTGGCTAAGACGAATGTGGGTCCGTTACAGGCAGAGTCAGGAGAATTTATAATAGGGAATAGAGAAATGGCAGAGAAGCTAAACTATTATTTTGTGACTGTCTTCACTGAGGAAGATACGAGAAATCTCCCAGAATTCGAGATCCAAGGGATTAGGGGGAATAAGGAATTGAAGGAAATTAGTATTAGTAAGAATGTTGTATTGGAGAAATTAATGGGGCTGAAGGTTGATAAGTCCCCAGGACCTGATATTCTACATCCCAGAGTGTTGAAAGAGGTAGCTATGGAGATTGTGAATGCACTGGTGCTTATCTTCCAAAATTCTATAGATTCTAGAGCGGTTCCTGCAGATTGGAAGGTTGCAAGTCACCCCAATATTTAAGAAGGGAGGGAGAGAGAAAACAGGGAATTACAAACCTGTTAGCCTTACATCAGTCATGGGAAAATGCTAGAATCTATTCTAAAGGATGTGATAAATGGACACTTGGATAATAATCATCTGTTTGGGCACAGTCAACATGGATTTATGAATGGGATATCAAGGTTGACGAATCTGATAGAGTTTTTTGAGGATGTTACTAACAGAATTGATAAAGGGGAGTTGGCGGATGTGGTATACTTGGATTTTCAGATGGCTTTTGATAAAGTCCTCCACAGGAGGTTGGTTAGCAAAATTATAGCACATGGGATAGGAGGTAATATACTGGCATGGATTAGGGATTGGTTAACAGTCAGAAAGCAGAGAGTAGGAATAAATGGGTCATTCTCGCATTGGCAGGCTGTGACTAGTGGGGTACCACAGCGATCAGTGCTTGGGCCCCAGCTTTTCACAATATATATCAATGATTTGGATGTGGGGACCAAATGTAGTATTTCCAAGTTCATGGATGCCATAAAACTAAGCGGGAATGTGTGTTGTGAGGAAGATGCAAAGCAGCTTCAAGGAGTTTGGATAGACTTAGTGAGTGGACAAGAATGTGGCAGATGGAATATAATGTGGATAAATGTGAGGTTATACACTGTGGTAGGAGGAATAGATGTTCATATTATTATCTGAACAACGATAGATTGGGAAAGTGGGAGGTGCAGTGAGGCCTGAGTGTCTTTGTGCACCAGTAGCTGAAAGTGAGCATGCAGGTGCAACATGCAGTTAAGAAGGCAAATGGTGTGTTGGCTTTCATAGCGAGAGGTTTCGAGTACAGGAGCAAGGATATCCTGCTGCAATTATACAAGTCTTTGGTGAGACCACATCTGGAATATTGTGTGCAGTTTTGGTCTCCTGATCTGAGGAAGGATGTTCTTACTATGGAGGGAGTGCAGCGAAGGTTCACCAGACTAATTCCTGGGATGGCAGGACTGACGTATGAAGAGAGATTGGGTCGATTAGGCTTGTATTCACTAGAGTTTAGAAGAATGAGAGGGGATCTCATAGAAACCTACAAAATTCTAACAGGATTGGACAGACGAGATGCAGGAAGGATGTTCCCAATGGCGGGGGAGTCCAGGACCAGGGGTCACAGTCTAAGGATAAGGGGTAAGCCATTTAGGACTGGGATGAGGAGAGATTTCTTCACCCAGAGAGTGGTGAACCTGTGGAATTCTCTACCAACGAAAGCAGTTGAGGCCAAATCATTAAATATATTCAAGAAAGAGATATAGTTCTTAGGACTAAAGGGATCAAGGGATATGGAGAGAAAGCTGGAACAGGTTACTGAGTTTGGATGATCAGCCAAGATCGTATTGAATGATGAAGCAGTCTTGAAGGGCCGAATGGCCTACACCTGCTCCTACCTTTCTATGTTTCTATGTTAAATGGTAAGAGATTAGAAAGTGCATATGTACAAAGGGACCTGGGTCGCCTTGTCAATAAATCATTGAAAGCTAACATGCAGCTTTTTTTTTTCTTTTTTTTTTACAAGGTGACCTTTATACCCCAGGCCCCTTTTATATTTTCCACATCGAGGGGGCCTTTATTCCTCATGCCCCCTTTATGTACATATTTACAGTTTTAAAATAACTTTATTAAAACCAGATAAATAAACAAAAAACTCAAATTAAAATGCCATTCTCGGCGTCAACGATGCACTCCATTCCCTGCGGTGCCCACCAGTCGCGGAAGGCCTCAAGCGTACCGGCGGACACCGCATGCTCCTTCTCCAGGGACACCCGGGCGCGAACGTAACTGTGGAAGAGGGGCAGGCAATCGGGGAGGACGGAACCCCCGACGGCCCGCAACCTGGACCTGTGAATTGCCACCTTGGCCAGGCCCAGGAGCAGACCGACGAGGAGATCCTCCTCCCGGCCCAAGCCCCTCCGCACCGGGTGCCCAAAGATCAGGAGCGTGGGACTGAAGTGCAGCCAGAATTTGAGGAGTAGCCCCTTCAGATACTCAAAGAGGGGCTGCAACCTCGCACACTCCGTATAAACGTGGAACACGGACTCGTCCAGGCCGCAGAAAGTACAGGCGGCCTGGGAGTCCGTGAACCTACTTAAAAGTCTATTGCACGGGAATGCTCTGTGCAGCACCCTCCATCCCAGGTCCCCGATGTAAAGGGGGAAGACTCCCGCGTAGAGAGACCTCCATCGGGGTTTCCCCTCGCCGCCAGATGGCAACGCGGACCGCCAGGGCGTGTCCGGCCGGCTGACGAGGGCAAGGAAGTGGAGAGTGTGCAGGAGCAGCCCGTACAGGAAACCCCTCCGCGCCGATTGGAATGGCAGTTGCCGCAAGCAATTAGGAAGGCTAATGGTTTGTTAGCCTTTATCACAAGAGGATTTGAGTACAGGAGTAATGAAGTCTTGCATCAATTGTATAGAACCTTGTTTAGACGCACTTGGAGTACTGTGTGCCGTTTTGGTCCCCTTACCTTAGGAAGGATATTATTGCCATGGAGGGAGTGCAACGAAGATTCACCAGACTTGTTCCTGGGATGGCGGGACTGTCCTGTGAAGAGAGATTGGGGAAACTGGGCCTGTATTCTCTAGTGTTTTGAAGAATGAGAGGTGATCTCATTGAAACATACAAAATGCTTAAAGAAATAGACAGGGTAGATGCAGCTAAGATGTTTCCCCTGGTTGGGGTGTCTAGAACCAGGGAACATAATTTCAAAATAAGAGGGAAGCCACTTAGGACAGAGATGAGGAGAAATTTCTTTACTCAAAGGGCTGTGAATCTTTGGAATTCTCTTCCCCAGAGGGCTGTGGAAGCTCAGTCATTGAGTATGTTTCAAGCAGAGATTGACAGATTTCTCAATACAAATTACATATGAGAACACTGTGGGAAAAAGGCATTGAAGTGGATGATCAGCCATGATTGTATTGAAAGACAGGGCAGGATCGATGGGCTGAATGGCCTACCGCAGTTCCGATGTTCCTATGCTTGCGGTACCTGCATGCTAACATTCTGCATACCTTGTACGAGCCCATACAAGCCTCTTTGAACATTAACACTTACAGGTTTCACACCTTTTAACAAACTGGTACACTGCTACACTGGTCAGAATAATACTCAGTTACACTGGCCTGACTAGTCGCTGAGTTACACTGCTCAGAATAACCTGGGTTGCACAGGTCAGGATAACCCTGGGTTACAGTGGTCAGAATAGTCACTGAGTTGCTCTGGTCAAGATAATCCCTGATTGGTGCTGGTCTACACTGATCTGAGAGTTAACCCTTGCTAGTGAGTGCAACAAAAACTCCTGATCAACCTGGATAGAAGTTGCCTGAGGTCAGAATTGGGGTCATTTACTTTTGTAAGGCAGCTTTAAGATAGTAAACCTGGGAATACTAGCATTTCTATAGCACTGCTCACAACTACAGAAAGTCAAAAAGTGCATCACAAACAATCAAATGTAGGAAATTCAGCCATTGATTTGTGCACAGCAGGCTCCCACAAACAGTAATGTGATAATGACTAGATCATCTGTTGTCCCAAAATTGTCGCAAGACATCAGTGTCAGTAAGCAAGGTGGTAGAGGGCAATCAGGAAGCCAGTTGCAGTAACTGTTGACAGGATCGGTGTTCCAGAAGTACCTGAGGTGGGGAGAGATGTCATGAGGGATTTGGTGGGTGAGTGCTGACTTCTGAAATCTCTGGGGTCTCAGCTAGCAAAGGTCAGCTGGTTTTGTCATCTGTCTTGGCACCACCTGCTCCACCGATGTTAAAACCGGTAACATTTCATATTAGGTTCAGATAGGCGAGTAAAAGAAAGGGGAGAAAGGAAAAGGGGCAGGGTAGGGAGGTGGTATTTGGATTCTGTCTCCAAAGAATTCTCTCCCTAAAGCTCTCTGGCTCTCCACCTCCTTCCCCTCCTTTCGGAATCCTTGAAACCAGACTTTCTGGCCAAGTTTTAGTCACGTCTTCTTTAATCTCTTTCCTGGACTCAGCATCCATTTGTGTTTCAGTTCCCTCTCACTGATGCACCTCAGGATGTTTTACAGCATTAAAGGCATTATAAATTATTCCAGTTTGACAGATTGGGCAGGACCGAGGGAGACAGAAGTTTAAACTATATAAGAGTAAGAATAAACTGGATATTAGAGGTACTTCTTTTTCCCTGAGAGTAGTGAAATTTCCTCTTGTGGGAGAATCTGGAACTAGGGATCACTGTTTAAAAATAAGGGGTCGCCCATTTAAGACAGAGGCGAGGAGAAATCTTTTCTCTCAGAGGGTCGTGAATCTTTGAAATTCTCTTCCTCAAAATGCGGTGGAAGCAGAGTCTTTGAATATTTTTAAGGCAGAGGTAGATAGATTCTTTATAAGCAAGGGGGTGAAAGGTTATAGGTTCAAGGTGCGAGGGGCAAAGTTTAGAGGCGATGTGCGAGGCAAGTTCTTTACACAGAGGGTGGTGAGTGCCTGGAACCTGCTGCCGGGGGAGGTGGTGGAAGCAGGTACGATAGCAATGTTTAAGAGGCATCTTGACAAAGACATGAATAGGATGGGAATAGAGGGATACGGTCCCCGGAAGTGCAGAAGGTTTTAGTTTAGACAGGCATCAAGATCGGTGCAGGGTTGGAGGGCCGAATGGCCTGTTCCTGTGCTGTACTGTTCTTTGTTCTTTGGGGGTAGGCAGGAATATAGAGTTGAGGTTACAATCAGATCATCCATGATCTTGTCAAATGGCAGAGCAGGCTCGAGGGGCCGAGTGGCCTACTTCTGCTCCTAATTCATATGTTAATATGAATACTTTGCGTCTGTCTTCACAAAAGAGAGGGACGATACAGACATTGCAATGGAGGAGGAAGAGCGTGAAATATTAGATGAAATTAATATAGTGAGAGAAGAAAATTAAGGGGTTTGACATCTTTGAAAGTGGTTAAATCACCAGTCACAGATGAGATGTATCCTAGGCTGTTAAGGGAAGCAAGAGAAGAAATAGTGGAAGCTCTGACCATTATTTTCCAATCCTGTCTGGCTACAGGTGTGGTGCCAGAGGACTGGAGGACAGCTAACATTGTACCATTGGTTAAAAAGGCTGAAAGGGATAGACCAAGTAATTACAGGCCAGTCAGCCTAACATTGGTGGTGGGAAAATTATTGGAAAAAATTCTGAGGGACAGGATAATCTTCATTTAGGAAGACACAGAGTAATCAAAGAGAGTCAGCACGGATTTATTAAGGGAAGGTGGTGTCTGACTAATATGATTAAATTTCTTGAGGAGTTAACAAGAAGGGTCGATGTGGGTAGCGCATTTGAGGTAGCTAATCAAGATTTTAGCAAGGCTTTTGATAAGGTCACACATTGCAGACTGGTCATGAAAACAAAATCCAAGGAAAAGTGGCAAACTGGATCCAAAATTGGCTCAGAGGCAGGAAGTAAAGGGTAATGCTCAATGGGTGTTTTTGTGACTGGAAGGCTGTTTCCAGTGGGGTTCTGCAGGGCTCAGAACTAGGTTCCTCCCTTTTTGTGGTACATATCAATGATTTGGACTAGAATGTAGGGGTATGATTAAGAAATTTGCAGACAATACAAAAATTGGCTATGTGGCTGATGATGAAGAAGAATGCTGTAGACTGCAGGAAGTCAGGTAGGAGGAACAGTGGCAAATGAAGTTCAGTCTGGAGAAGTGTGAGGTCATGCATTTGGAGAAGACTAACAAGGCAGGGGAATACACAATAAATGGTAGGATACTGAGAAGTATAGAGGAGCAGTGGGACCTTGGAGAGCATGTCCACAGATCCCTGAAGGTGGCTGGGCAGGTAGCTAAGGTGGTCAAGAAGGTTTATGGGATACTTGCCTTTATTAACCGAGGCATATAATATAAGAGCAGGAAGGTCATGTTGGAACTGTATAAAGCACTAGTTAGGCCACAGCTGGAATACTGTGTGCAGTTCTGGTCTCCGCTCTATAGGAAAGATGTGATTGCATTAGAGAGGGTACAAAGAAGATTTACAAGGATTAGATTAGATTAGAGATACAGCACTGAAACAGGCCCTTCGGCCCACCGAGTCTGTGCCGAACATCAACCACCCATTTATACTAATCCTACACTAATCCCATATTCCAACCAAACATCCCCACCTGTCCCTATATTTCCCTACCACCCACCTATACTAGTGACAATTTATCATGGCCAATTAACCTATCAACCTGCAAGTCTTTTGGCTTGTGGGAGGAAACCGGAGCACCCGGAGAAAACCCACGCAGACACAGGGAGAACTTGCAAACTCCACACAGGCAGTACCCGGAATCGAACCCGGGTCCCTGGAGCTGTGAGGCTGCGGTGCTAACCACTGCGCCACTGTGCCGCCTGCAGGATGTTGCCTGCACTGGAGAATTTTAGTCATGAGGAAAGATTGGATAGCCTGGTTGTTTTCTTTGGAACAGAGGCTGAGGGCAGATTTGATTAAAGTCTATAAAATTATGGGGGGTCTAGATTGAGTGGATAGGAAGGCCCGTTTCCTCTTGGTTTCCCTCTTCCCTTCCTATACAACCCCACCCCTCTGAACCTGTGACCTCTCCCTGTCCACATCCCTCCCTATCTGACCCCACACCCCAACAACCTGAAAACTCTCCCCACCTAAATCCACCCCCCCACACCCCACCCTCCCCTTTGCCAGTCCAATTCCCTCAAACACAAACCCGAGTTGCTCACTGTCTTTGGACATCTACCTCCCAACAGCTAGTCAGCCTGCCAATCTGTTCCAGCAACCAGGTGGGTTATGGAGGTAAAAAGTGATAATGAGGTCCTCCTGTTAAATTCAGCAGGAACTCTGCTTTCCTGGGACTTTTGTTCACCCACCCCATCACCCCCCAACTCCCAAAACACCGCTAACACGTGCCTCCACTACCAACAGCCTCCCCATAAATATCGGGGCCAATGTAATTCCATGAGAAAGGTTTCATAGATTAGGCTTGTATTCCCGTGAGATTAGAAGATTAATGGAAACACATCTTCACACAAAGGGGAATGGAAATCTGGAACACTCTCTGCTCAAAAAACTGTTGAGGCTGGGGATCTGTTGAAAATTTCAAAACTGAGCTTGATAGATTTTTGTTGGCTAAGGATATTAAGGTTACAGAACTAAGGTGGGTAAGGTGGAGTTAAGATACAGATCATACATGATGTACTAGCAGAACAGGTTCAAATGGCTGAATGGCTTCCTCTTGTTCCTATGTAACAGGTTTGGGGGGCTAAATGGCCTCCTCCTGTCACCAGGCAACAGGCCTAAGGGACTGAAAGGCCTCTTCCTGTTCCAATGTAACAGCTTCAAGCACTGAATGTCCTGCTGTTCAAAGGCAAAGCAGAGAGATTTCTTTCAGAAAATAACATTTTGGGATACAGTACATAAGTAATTTGAGAAATGATGTGGTATCAAGCTTAGGAGCAACAAGTGACTTTGACCCTACGTTACCCAAAGCTCTCCACTACTGGGGTTTTCCTCACCTCATGTTGCCACATTTCAAATATTATAATTATTAATTCCCTTAAATTCAACTGCTTAATATTATATTCGATCAGTTCTGGCCATCCCATTGGAACAAACCTGTCCACAATAACTCGTAGCTTTCTCAGCATCAGAAAGTTGCTACCTATAAGGAGACGGCAGATAGGGGCTGGGTCCAGGATTCCAAGCTCACAGAGTGGGCACTGCAGGTGGGAAACCCCTGAGGTCCTGCTCACTAAAACTGCTAGAGGGAAATACAGTTCCTGCAAACATGGTTCTTACCCGCAGGCGGTGGAATATCAAGACAAGTCCCAAAGAGTTGCGGTGAGGGGCACATGCTTGTCAACTATCCAGAGTTTAAACAGCAAAGTTTCTGCACATATGTCAACAGCTCAGCACTTATCCTGCTGGGACTGAAGGTTCTTCACATTAACCAATCAGATCAGTGAGAGTAGGATTGGAACCTGTCCGGATCAATCAGAATGTGGTCAGATCCAGTCTTCTGTCAGGGTCCTATTGGCTGGAATGAAAACAAAAGGTGCTGGAAATGCTCAGCAGCTCAGACAGCATCTGTGGAGAGACAACTAGAGTTAATGTTTCAGCTTCATGACCTTTTGTCATTGATCTGAAACACTAATGGGCTGAATTGTACCGCAGGCTTCAGGACCGCAACATTGGAATGAAAAGCGGGTCCCAATCCTGCATTTGCTGGCTTGGCGATTTTACCACAGGGGGTGGCCTCCTGTGGGCCCACTGTCCAATTAAAGATGGCGGATAGGCTCCTGATGCTGCTGTCCAATCAGAGGGCCCGCAGCTTTGAAACCTCAGCAGCGCCTCTGGGAGACTTGGTGGCACCTCAAAAATGGAGGCACCCTCAGGTAGGTAGCTAAAGATTAAAATTCAGGATGGCTGAGGGCAGTAGGCCAGGCTAGTTGGGGGGGGGGGGGGGGGGGGAGGGGCAACGAAATGAGTCCTTCACAGTGACTGCACACAGCACTGCTGGAATCAGGGGTATCACTGGGGCCGTGGAGCTGTCTTTTGAGCCCACAGCCCCCTCTCTGGGCCATGCATCCTGCAGCTCCAATGGGCCCCTGGACTGCCGCAGGGAGGCCACCTCCATGAAGCTGGAAGCCTCCCCACGTGGCAGTCATGAATGAGCAGCCAATCAGTCTCGCAGTCCCCCACTGGGAAACCTCCCTGGTACGCGGGACAGCAATGGGGATCCGGCCGAATGTGGTTCCCTGCTATTTTGCTGGCCACCCCTGCCTACATTCCCGACACCTGGGGGCTGGGAAAATTCAGCTCATTGACGCTCTTTCTGTCTCCACAGATTCTGCCAAAACTGCTGAGTATTTCCAGCACATTCTGTTCTGATTTCAGATTTCGAGCATTCATATTATTTTGCATCTGTCATATTGGCTGGAAGCTGGCTGAGTAGGGGGCTGATTGGAGGGTGGCATGGGTGGGGTGCTAATTGGTTGGAAGGTAGCCAGAGGGTGCTAATTGGTTGGAAGGTAGCCAGAGACGATGATTGGTTGGAGGGAATTACTGGAGACTGCTGGAACGAATCAGATATGATTTTTTCTCAACATTGTTTATGCATAAGCACAGAGGAGTTTAAAGATGAGCTGATGGTGACCGAGATCCCAGCTTCAGGGTATTTATTTCATTGTCCACAAAAAGTTATCTGTACAAATAAACTGCTGAAATTTAACTTGAAATATAGTCATGGACACTGGATTGTTCAAAATGAATATCTGTAAATGTCCCAGAATCGGATGAGGTGGATAGGCTGAATGGCATTTTCATTTGGTGTGGTCACCTAGAAAAATCCAGAAGTAAATAAAGATCACAAATCTAAATACAAAGGAATGAGCAAAATGTAGGAAGTGAGTTACAGGCTGGAATCTAATCAGGCTGATCAGGTGGTTTATATATAGACTAACAGATCCCTGGGAGTAAGTTACAGGCTGGAATCCGATCAGGTCGTTTATATATTGACTAACAGTTCCCCAGGAGCGATTTACAGGCTGGAATCTAATCGAGGGGTCTAGTAGTTTATATATAAAGTTCCTCGGTGAGTTCCTGATATCCGCTTTCAATAAATACATTTTCTGAAGACCTCGATTAAATTCCAGCATTGAAATTTATTCTTTCGAAACTGCACTGTACAGCAATGCAAGCCAATAAAATAGTGTGATATGGGAAAGCTTCAGACATTGAGTGAATTTCAATGGATTTCACTGCAGTCCCTGCCTACACAGCCAGCTGTCAAGACATGCACTAATACTGCAGCAACATTCCAAGCAGACCATACTGCTATTTAGAGGAGGGGAAAATATTGGCAATGGTTGCTTCTTAAATTGCTCCTGATATAGAGGGTGGGGTAATGACTGCAGAGGTAGGATATAAGAGACAATGAGGGTGCAAAGCTGTTACTGCACTTCAATCTCTCAAAAACAAGAAACATTCAAAGAGAGAATAAAGCAATCCAGGAGTGTGTGAGCAATCCAGGAGTGAATGGAACTATAGAGGAGTGAGAGAATCACTGCAGGAGTGAGTGAATCAATCTAGGAGTGAGTGAACCAATCCAGGAGTGAATGAATCAATCCAGGAGTGAATGGATCGAAACAGAAATCAGTGCAAAATACAGGAGTGAGTGAACCAATCCAGGAACAAATGGAACTATCCAGGAGTGAGTGAATCAATCCAGGAGTGAGTGAATGAATCCAGGTGAGAGTGAACCAATCCAAGAGTGAATGGAACTAGACAGGAGAGAGTGAACCAATCTAGGAATGAATGGAACAATACAGGAGTGAGTGAATCAATCCTGGAGTGAGGGAACAAATCCAGGAGTGAGTGAACAAATCCAGGAGAAAGGGAAACAATCGAGGAGTGAATGAACAAATCCAGGAGTGAGGGAACAAATCCTGGAGTGAGTGAACCAAACCAGGAGTGAGTGAACAAATCCAGGAGTGAGACAAACAATCCAGGAGTGAATGAACAAATCCAGGAGTGAGGGAAACAATTCAGGAGTGAGTGAATCAATCCAGGAGAGAGGGAAACAATCCAGGAGTGGGTGAATAAATCCAGGAGTGAGTGAAATAATCCAGGAGTGAGTACACCTATCCGGGAGTGAGTGAAACAATTCAGTAATGAGTGAAACAATCCAGGAGTGAATGAATCAATCCAGGAGTGAATGGATCTATACAGAAATCAGTGCAAAATACAGGAGTGAGTGAACCAATCCAGGAGCAAATGGAACTATCCAGGAGTGAGTGAATCAATCCAGGAGTGAGTGAATGAATCCAGGGGAGAGTGAACCAATCCAAGAGTGAATGGAACTATACAGGAGAGAGTGAACCAATCTAGGAATGAATGGAACAATACAGGAGTGAGTGGAAAATACAGGAGTGAGTGAATCAATCCAGAAGTGAGTGAACAAATCCAGGAGTGAGAGAGCCAATCCAGGAGTGAGGGAACAAATCCAGGAGTGAGTGAACAAATCCAGGAGAAAGGGAAACAATCGAGGAGTGAATGAACAAATCCAGGAGTGAGGGAACAAATCCTGGAGTGAGTGAACCAAACCAGGAGTGAATGAACCAATCTGGGAGTGAGGCAAACAATCCAGGAGTGAATGAACAAATCCAGGAGCGAGGGAGCAAATCCTGGAGTGAGTGAACCAAACCAAGAGTGAGTGAACAAATCCAGGAGTGAGACAAACAATCCAGGAGTGAATGAACAAATCCAGGAGTGAGGGAAACAATCCAGGAGTGAGTGAAACAATCCAGGAGAGAGGGAAACAATCCAGGAGTGGGTGAATCAATCCAGGAGTGAGTGAAATAATCCAGGGGTGAGTACACCTATCCGGGAGTGAGTGAAACAATTCAGGAATGAGTGAAACAATCCAGGAGTGAGGAAAAACAATCCAGGAGTGAGGGAACTATCGAGGAGTGAATGAACAAATTCAGGAGCGAGGGAAAAAAATCCAGGAGGGAGGGAAACAATCCAGGAGTGAGTGAACCAATCCAGGAGAGAGGAAAACAATACAGGAGTGAGTGAACAAAACCAGGAGTGAGGGAAACAATCTAGAAGTGAGAGAACCAATCCAGGAGTGAGGAAAACAATGCAGGAGTGAGAGAACAAAACCAGGAGTAAGGGAACAAATCCAGGAGTGAGACAAACAATCCAGGAGTGAGTGAACCAATCCAGGAGTGAGGAAAACAATCTAGGAGTGAGAGAACCAATCCAGGAGTGAGGAAAACAATGCAGGAGTGAGTGACCCAATCCAAGAGTGAGTGAATCAATCCAGGAGTGAGTGAACCAATCCAGGAGTGAGTGAACCAATCCAGGAGAGAGTGAACCAATCCAGGACTGAAGGAAAGTATCCAGGAGTGAGTGAACCAATCCAGGACTGAGGGAAACAGTCCAGGAGTGAGTGAAAACAACCAGGAGTGAGTGAACCAAACCAGGAGCGAGTGAACCAATCCAGGAATGAGTGAACCAATCCAGGAGTGAGCGAACCAATCCAGGAATGAGTGAATCAATCCAGGACTGAGGGAAACAATCCAGGAGTGAGGAAAGCAATCCAGGAGTGAGTGAACAAAACCAGGAGTGAGGGAACAAATCCAGGAGTGAGACAAACAATCCAGGAGTGAATGAACAAATCCAGGAGCGAGGGACCAAATCCTGGAGTGAGTGAACCAAACCAGGAGTGAGTGAACAAATCCAGGAGTGAGACAAACAATCCAGGAGTGAATGAACAAATCCAGGAGTGAGGGAAACAATCCAGGAGTGAGTGAATCAATCCAGGAGAGAGGGAAACAATCCAGGAGTGGGTGAATAAATCCAGGAGTGAGTGAAATAATCCAGGAGTGAGTACACCTATCCGGGAGTGAGTGAAACAATTCAGGAATGAGTGAAACAATCCAGGAGTGAATGAATCAATCCAGGAGTGAATGGATCTATACAGAAATCAGTGCAAAAAACAGGAGTGAGTGAACCAATCCAGGAGCAAATGGAACTATCCAGGAGTGAGTGAATCAATCCAGGAGTGAGTGAATGAATCCAGGGGAGAGTGAACCAATCCAAGAGTGAATGGAACTAGACAGGAGAGAGTGAACCAATCTAGGAATGAATGGAACAATACAGGAGTGAGTGGAAAATACAGGAGTGAGTGAACCAATCCAGAAGTGAGTGAACAAATCCAGGAGTGAGAGAGCCAATCCAGGAGTGAGGGAACAAATCCAGGAGTGAGTGAACAAATCCAGGAGAAAGGGAAACAATCGAGGAGTGAATGAACAAATCCAGGAGTGAGGGAACAAATCCTGGAGTGAGTGAACCAAACCAGGAGTGAATGAACCAATCTGGGAGTGAGGCAAACAATCCAGGAGTGAATGAACAAATCCAGGAGCGAGGGAGCAAATCCTGGAGTGAGTGAACCAAACCAAGAGTGAGTGAACAAATCCAGGAGTGAGACAAACAATCCAGGAGTGAATGAACAAATCCATGAGTGAGGGAAACAATCCAGGAGTGAGTGAAACAATCCAGGAGAGAGGGAAACAATCCAGGAGTGGGTGAATCAATCCAGGAGTGAGTGAAATAATCCAGGAGTGAGTACACCTATCCGGGAGTGAGTGAAACAATTCAGGAGTGAGTGAAACAATCCAGGAGTGAATGAATCAATCCAGGAGTGAATGGATCTATACAGAAATCAGTGCAAAATACAGGAGTGAGTGAACCAATCCAGGAACAAATGGAACTATCCAGGAGTGAGTGAATCAATCCAGGAGTGAGTGAATGAATCCAGGGGAGAGTGAACCAATCCAAGAGTGAATGGAACTATACAGGAGAGAGTGAACCAATCTAGGAATGAATGGAACAATACAGGAGTGAGTGGAAAATACAGGAGTGAGTGAATCAATCCAGAAGTGAGTGAACAAATCCAGGAGTGAGAGAGCCAATCCAGGAGTGAGGGAACAAATCCAGGAGTGAGTGAACAAATCCAGGAGAAAGGGAAACAATCGAGGAGTGAATGAACAAATCCAGGAGTGAGGGAACAAATCCTGGAGTGAGTGAACCAAACCAGGAGTGAATGAACCAATCTGGGAGTGAGGCAAACAATCCAGGAGTGAATGAACAAATCCAGGAGTGAGGGAGCAAATCCTGGAGTGAGTGAACCAAACCAAGAGTGAGTGAACAAATCCAGGAGTGAGACAAACAATCCAGGAGTGAATGAACAAATCCAGGAGTGAGGGAAACAATCCAGGAGTGAGTGAAACAATCCAGGAGAGAGGGAAACAATCCAGGAGTGGGTGAATCAATCCAGGAGTGAGTGAAATAATCCAGGAGTGAGTACACCTATCCGGGAGTGAGTGAAACAATTCAGGAATGAGTGAAACAATCCAGGAGTGAGGAAAAACAATCCGGGAGTGAGGGAACTATCGAGGAGTGAATGAACAAATTCAGGAGCGAGGGAAAAAAATCCAGGAGGGAAGGAAACAATCCAGGAGTGAGTGAACCAATCCAGGAGTGAGGGAATCAATCCAGGAGTGAGTGAGCCAATCCAGGAGTGAGTGAACAAATCCAGGAGTGATTAAACAAATCCAGGAGTGATTAAACAAATCCAGGAGTGACTGAAACAATACAGGAGTGGGATCCAATCCAGGAGTGAGTGAACAAATCCAGGAGAGAGTGCATCAATCCAGGACAGAGTGAACCAATCTAGGAGTGAGTGAACCAATCCAGGAGTGAGTGAAGCAATCCCGGAGTGACTGAACAAATTCAGGAGAGAGGGAAACAATCCAGGATTGAGGGAAACAATCCAGGAGAGACGGAATCATCCAGGAGTGAGTGAACAAAACCAGGAGTGAGGGAAACAATCCAAGAGTGAGTGAACCAATCCAGGAGTGAGTGAACCAATCCAGGAGTGAGGAAAAAAATCCAGGAGTGAGTGAACAAAACCAGGAGTGAGGGAACAAATCCAGGAGTGAGACAAACAATCCAGGAGTGAGTGAACCAATCCAGGAGTGAGGAAAACAATACAGGAGTGAGTGAACAAAACCAGGAGTGAGGGAAACAATCTAGGAGTGAGAGAACCAATCCAGGAGTGAGGAAAACAATGCAGGAGTGAGAGAACAAAACCAGGAGTGAGGGAACAAATCCAGGAGAGAGACAAACAATCCAGGAGTGAGTGAACCAATCCAGGAGTGAGGAAAACAATCTAGGAGTGAGAGAACCAATCCAGGAGTGAGTGAACCAAACCAAGAGTGAGTGAACAAATCCAGGAGTGAGACAAACAATCCAGGTGTGAATGAACAAATCCAGGAGTGAGGGAAACAATCCAGGAGTGAGTGAAACAATCCAGGAGAGAGGGAAACAATCCTGGAATGGGTGAATCAATCCAGGAGTGAGTGAAATAATCCAGGAGTGAGTACACCTATCCGGGAGTGAGTGAAACAATTCAGGAATGAGTGAAACAATCCAGGAGTGAGGAAAAACAATCCGGGAGTGAATGAACAAATTCAGGAGCGAGGGAAAAAAATCCAGGAGGGAGGGAAACAATCCACGAGTGAGTGAACCAATCCAGGAGTGAGGGAATCAATCCAGGAGTGAGTGAACAAATCCAGGAGTGATTAAACAAATCCAGGAGTGACTGAAACAATCCAGGAGTGGGATCCAATCCAGGAGTGAGTGAACAAATCCAGGAGAGAGTGCATCAAACCAAGACAGAGTGAACCAATCTAGGAGTGAGTGAACCAATCCAGGAGTGAGTGAAGCAATCCCGGAGTGACTGAACCAATTCAGGAGAGAGGGAAACAATCCAGGATTGAGGGAAACAATCCAGGAGAGACGGAAACATCCAGGAGTGACTGAACAAAACCAGGAGAGAGTGAACCAATCCAGGAGTGAAGAAAAAAATCCAGGAGTGAGTGAACAAAACCAGGAGTGAGGGAACAAATCCAGGAGTGAGACAAACAATCCAGGAGTGAGTGAACCAATCCAGGAGTGAGGAAAACAATACAGGAGTGAGTGAACAAAACCAGGAGTGAGGGAAACAATCTAGGAGTGAGAGAACCAATCCAGGAGTGAGGAAAACAATGCAGGAGTGAGAGAACAAAACCAGGAGTGAGGGAACAAATCCAGGAGTGAGACAAACAATCCAGGAGTGAGTGAACCAATCCAGGAGTGAGGAAAACAATGCAGGAGTGAGTGACCCAATCCAGGAGTGAGTGAATCAATCCAGGAGTGAGTGAACCAATCCAGGAGTGAGTGAACCAATCCAGGAGAGAGTGAACCAATCCAGGACTGAGGGAAAGTATCCAGGAGTGAGTGAACCAATCCAGGACAGAGGGAAACAGTCCAGGAGTGAGTGAAAACAACCAGGAGTGAGTGAACCAAACCAGGAGCGAGTGAACCAATCCAGGAATGAGTGAACCAATCCAGGAGTGAGCGAACCAATCCAGGAATGAGTGAATCAATCCAGGACTGAGGGAAACAATCCAGGAGTGAGGAAAACAATCCAGGAGTGAGTGAACAAAACCAGGAGTGAGGGAACAAATCCAGGAGTGAGACAAACAATCCAGGAGTGAGTGAACCAATCCAGGAGTGAGGAAAACAATACAGGAGTGAGTGGACAAAACCAGGAGTGAGGGAAACAATCTAGGAGTGAGAGAACCAATCTAGGAGTGAGGAAAACAATGCAGGAGTGAGTGAACAAAACCAGGAGTGAGGGAACAAATCCAGGAGTGAGTGAACAAATCCAGGAGAAAGGAAAACAATCGAGGAGTGAATGAACAAATCCAGGAGTGAGGGAACAAATCCTGGAGTGAGTGAACCAAACCAGGAGTGAATGAACAAATCTGGGAGTGAGGCAAACAATTCAGGAGTGAATGAACAAATCCAGGAGCGAGGGAGCAAATCCTGGAGTGAGTGAACCAAACCAGGAGTGAGTGAACAAATCCAGGAGTGAGACAAACAATCCAGGAGTGAATGAACAAATCCAGGAGTGAGGGAAACAATCCAGGAGTGAGTGAATCAATCCAGGAGAGAGGGAAACAATCCAGGACTGAGTGAAATAATCCAGGAGTGAGTACACCTATCCGGGAGTGAGTAAACAAATCCAGGAGAGAGTGCATCAATCCACGACAGAGTGAACCAATCCAGGAGTGAGTGAATCAATCCAGGAGTGAGTGAATGAATCCAGGGGAGAGTGAACCAATCCAAGAGTGAATGGAACTATACAGGAGAGAGTGAACCAATCTAGGAATGAATGGAACAATACAGGAGTGAGTGGAAAATACAGGAGTGAGTGAATCAATCCAGAAGTGAGTGAACAAATCCAGGAGTGAGTGATCCAATCCAGGAGTGAGGGAACAAATCCAGGAGTGAGTGAACCAATCCAGGAGTGAGGGAACAAATCCAGGAGTCAGTGAACAAATCCAGGAGAAATGGAAACAATCGAGGAGTGAATGAACAAATCCAGGAGTGAGGGAACAAATCCTGGAGTGAGTGAACCAAACCAGGAGTGAACGAACCAATCTGGGAGTGAGGCAAACATTCCAGGAGTGAATGAACAAATCCAGGAGCGAGGGAAACAATCCAGGAGTGAGTGAAACAATCCAGGAGAGAGGGAAACAATCCAGGAGTGGGTGAATCAATCCAGGAGTGAGTGAAATAATCCAGGAGTGAGTACACCTATCCGGGAGTGAGTGAAACAATTCAGGAGTGAGTGAAACAATCCAGGAGTGGGTGAATCAATCCAGGAGTGAGTGAAATAATCCAGGAGTGAGTACACCTATCCGGGAGTGAGTGCAACAATTCAGGAGTGAGTGAAACAATCCAGGAGTGAGGAAAAACAATCCTGGAGTGAGGGAACTATCGAGGAGTGAATGAACAAATCCAGGAGCGAGGGAAAAAAATCCAGGAGGGAGGGAAACAATCCAGGAGTGAGTGAACCAATCCAGGAGTGAGGGAATCAATCCAGGTGTGAGTGAAGAATTATAGGAGTGAGTGAGCCAATCCAGGAGTGAGTGAACAAATCCAGGAGTGATTAAACAAATCCAGGAGTGACTGAAACAATCCAGGAGAGTGGGATCCAATCCAGGAGTGAGTGATGCACTCCCGGAGTGACTGAACCAATTCAGGAGAGAGGGAAATAATCCAGGATTGAGGGAAACAATCCAGGAGTGACGGAATCATCCAGGAGTGAGTGAACAAAACCAGGAGTGAGTGAACCAATCCAGGAGTGAGTGAACCAATCCAGGAGTGAGTGAACCAATCCAGGAGTGAGGAAAACAATCCAGGAGTGAGTGAACCAATCCAGGAGTGAGGAAAACAATCCAGGAGTGAGTGAACAAAACCAGGAGTGAGGGAACAAATCCAGGAGTGAGACAAACAATCCAGGAGTGCGAGAACCAATCCAGGAGTGAGTGAACAAATCCAGGAGAAAGGGAAACAATCGAGGAGTGAATGAACAAATCCAGGAGTGAGGGAACAAATCCTGGAGTGAGTGAACCAAACCAGGAGTGAATGAACCAATGTGGGAGTGAGGCAAACAATCCAGGAGTGAATGAACAAATCCAGGAGTGAGGAAAACAATCCAGGAGTGAGTGAACAAAACCAGGAGTGAGGGAACAAATCCAGGAGTGAGACAAACAATCCAGGAGTGAGTGAACCTATCCAGGACTGATGGGAACAGTCCAGGAGTGAGTGAAAACAACCAGGAGTGAGTGAACCAAACCAGGAGTGAGTGAACTAATCCAGGAATGAGTGAATCAATCCAGGAGTGAGTGAATGAATCCAGGAGCGAGTGAACCAATCCAGGAATGAGTGAACCAATCCAGGAGTGAGCGAACCAATCCAGGAATGAGTGAATCAATCCAGGACTGAGGGAAACAATCCAGGAGTGAGGAAAACAATCCAGGAGTGAGTGAACAAAACCAGGAGTGAGGGAACAAATCCAGGAGTGAGACAAACAATCCAGGAGTGAGTGAACCTATCCAGGACTGAGGGAAACAGTCGAGGAGTGAGTGAAAACAACCAGGAGTGTGTGAACCAAACCAGGAGTGAGTGAACTAATCCAGGAATGAGTGAACTAATCCAGCAATCAGTGAACGAATCCAGGAGCGAGTGAACCAATCCAGGAATGAGTGAATCAATCCAGGACTGAGGGAAACAATCCAGGAATGAGTGAACCAATCCAGGAGTGAGCGAACCAATCCAGGAATGAGTGAATCAATCCAGGACTGAGGGAAACAATCCAGGAGTGAGGAAAACAATCCAGGAGTGAGTGAACAAAACCAGGAGTGAGGGAAACAATCTAGGAGTGAGAGAACCAATCCAGGAGTGAAAAAACAATGCAGGAGTGAGTGAACAAAACCAGGAGTGAGGGAACAAATCCAGGAGTGAGACAAACAATCTCGGAGTGAATGAACCAATCCAGGAGTGAAGAAAACAATGCAGGAGTGAGTGACCCAATCCAGGAGTGAGTGAATCAATCCAGGAGTGAGTGAACCAATCCAGGAGTGAGTGAACCAATCCAGGAGAGAGTGAACCAATCCAGGACTGAGGGAAAGTATCCAGGAGTGAGTGAACCAATCCAGGACTGAGGGAAACAGTTCAGGAGTGAGTGAAAACAACCAGGAGTGAGTGAAACAAACCAGGAGTGAGTGAACCAATCCAGGAATGAGTGAACTAATCCAGCAATCAGTGAACGAATCCAGGAGCGAGTGAACCAATCCAGGAATGAGCGAACCAATCCAGGAGTGAGTGAACCAATCCAGGACTGAGGGAAACAGTCCAGGAGTGAGTGAAAACAACCAGGAGTGAGTGAACCAAACCAGGAGTGAGTGAACCAATCCAGGAATGAGTGAACTAATCCAGCAATCAGTGAACGAATCCAGGAGTGAGTGAACCAATCCAGGACTGAGGGAAACAATCCAGGAGTGAGTGAAAAGAACCAGGAGTGAGTGAACCAATCCAGGAATTTGTGAATCAATCCAGGACTGAGGGAAACAATCCAGGAGTGAGTGAAAAGAACTAGGAGTGAGTGAACCAATCCAGGAGTGAGGGAAACAATCCAGGAGTGAGTGAACAAAACCAGGAGTGAGAGAAACAATCTAGGAGTGAGAGAACCAATCCAGGATTGAGTGAAACAATCCAGGAGTGAGTGAACAATTCCAGGAGTGAGTGAAACAATCCAGGATTGAGGGAAATAATCCAGGATTGAGGGAATCAATCTAGGAGTGTGAGGACCAATCCAGGAGTGAGTGAACCAATCCAGGAGCGAGTGAACAAAACCAGGAGTGAGGGAACACCTCCAGGATTGAGGAAAAACAATCCAGGAGTGATGCAATCAATCCAGGAGTGAGTGAACAAATCCAGGAGTAACTGAACCAATCGAGGAGTGAGGGAAAAATCCAGGAGTGATGGAAACAATCCAGGAGAGAATGAAGAGATCCAGGAGTGATAAACCATTCAGGAGTGAGGGAAAAAATCCAGGAGTGATGCAAAAAATCCAGGAGTGAGTGATCCAATCCCAGAGTGCGGGAAACAATCCAGGATTAAGTGAACAAGTCCAGGAGTGTGCGAAACCATCCAGGATTGAGTGAACAAATCCAGGACTGAGTGCACCAATCCAGGAGTGAGTGAACAAATCTAGAATTGAGGCAAAACAATCCGGGAATGAGTGAACCAATCTGGGAGTGAAGGAAACAATCCAGGAGTGAATGGAACTATCCAGGAGTGAAGGAAAAATGCAGGGGGGAGGGAAACAGTCCAGGAGCGAGTGAATCCATCCAGGAGCGAGTGAACCAATCCAGGTGTGAGTGAACCAATCCAGGAATGAGTGAAAACATCCAGGAGTGAGTGAAACAATCCAGGAGTGAGGTAAAAAATCCAGAATTGAGTGAACAAATCCAGGAGTGAGGGAAACCTTCCAGGTTTGAGTGAACAAATCCAGGAGTGAGTGAATCAATCCAGGAGTGATTGAACCAATCCAGAAGTGAGTGAACGAATGCTGGAGTGAGGGAAACAATCCAGGGTTGAGTGAACAATCCAGGAGTGAGTGAATCAATCCAGGAGTGATGGAATCAATCCAGGGTGAGTGAACCAATCCAACAGTGAGTGATCCAATCTTGGAGTGAGTGAACCAATCCAGGAGTGAGGGACAAAATCCAGGAGTGAGTGAACCAATCCAGGAGTGAGGGAAAAAGTCTAGGAGGGAGGGAAACAATCCAGGAGTGAGAGAAAAATCCAGGAGGCAGGGTAGCAATCCAGAACTGAGGGACGCAATCCAGGTGTAGGTGAAACAATCCAGGAGTGAGGGAAACAATCCTGGATTGAGTGAACAAATCCAGGAGTGAGGGAAACAATCCAGGAGTGAGTTAACAAATCCAGAAGTGAGTGTAGCTATCCAGGAGAGAAGGAAACAATCCAGGAGTGAGGGAAACGATCCTGGATTGAGGGGAATAAATCCAGGATAGGGGGAAACAATCCAGGAGTGAGTGAATGACTCCAGGAGCGACTGAACCAATCCAGGAGTGAGTGAATGAATCCAGGAGTGACTGAACCAATCCAGGAGTGAGGGAACCAAACCAGGAATGAGAGAATCAATCCAGGAACTAGTGAAACAATCCAGGAGTGATGGAAACAATCCAGGAGTAAGGGAAATTGTCCAGGAGGGAGGGAAAGAATCCAGGAGTGAGTGAACCAATCCAGGAGTGAGGGATCAAATCCAGGATTGAGGCAAAACAATCTGGGAGTGATTGCCCAATCTAGGAGTGAAGGAAACAATCCAGGTGTGAATGGTACTATCCAGAAGTGAATGAACAAATCCAGGAGTGAGGAAAAAATGTAGGAGGGAGGGAAACAATCCAAGAGTGAGGAATACAATCCAGGAGTGAGGGGAAAAATCCAGGAGTGTGGGAAATTATTCAGGAGTGAGGTAAAAATCCAGGAGTGAGTGAACCAATCCAGCAGTGAGGGAACAAATCCAGGATTGAGGCACAACAATCTGCAAGTGAGTGCCCAATCTAGGAGTGAAGGAAACAATCCAGGAGTGAATGAACAAATCCAGGAGTGAGGGAAAAAATCCAGGAGTGAGTGAACCAATCCAGAAGTGTGAGATACAATCCAGGATTGAGTGAACAAATGCAGAAGTGAGGGAAACAATCCAGGAATGAGGGAAACAATCCAGGATCGAGTGAACCAATCCAGGAGCGACTGATCCAATCCAGGAGTGAGAGAAATAATCCAGGAGCGAGTGAACCAATCCAGGAGTGAGTAAACCAATCCAGGAGTTAGTGAACCAATCCCGGAGTTTGTGAAACATTCCAGGAGTGAGTGAACCAATCCAGGAGCGAGTGAACAAAACCAGGAGTGAGGGAACACCTCCAGGATTGAGGAAAAACAATCCAGGAGTGATGCAATCAATCCAGGAGTGAGTGAACAAATCCAGGAGTAACTGAACCAATCGAGGAGTGAGGGAAAAATCCAGGAGTGATGGAAACAATCCAGGAGAGAATGAAGAGATCCAGGAGTGATAAACCATTCAGGAGTGAGGGAAAAAATCCAGGAGTGATGCAAAAAATCCAGGAGTGAGTGATCCAATCCCAGAGTGCGGGAAACAATCCAGGATTAAGTGAACAAGTCCAGGAGTGTGCGAAACCATCCAGGATTGAGTGAACAAATCCAGGACTGAGTGCACCAATCCAGGAGTGAGTGAACAAATCTAGAATTGAGGCAAAACAATCCGGGAATGAGTGAACCAATCTGGGAGTGAAGGAAACAATCCAGGAGTGAATGGAACTATCCAGGAGTGAAGGAAAAATGCAGGGGGGAGGGAAACAGTCCAGGAGCGAGTGAATCCATCCAGGAGCGAGTGAACCAATCCAGGTGTGAGTGAACCAATCCAGGAATGAGTGAAAACATCCAGGAGTGAGTGAAACAATCCAGGAGTGAGGTAAAAAATCCAGAATTGAGTGAACAAATCCAGGAGTGAGGGAAACCTTCCAGGTTTGAGTGAACAAATCCAGGAGTGAGTGAATCAATCCAGGAGTGATTGAACCAATCCAGAAGTGAGTGAACGAATGCTGGAGTGAGGGAAACAATCCAGGGTTGAGTGAACAATCCAGGAGTGAGTGAATCAATCCAGGAGTGATGGAATCAATCCAGGGTGAGTGAACCAATCCAACAGTGAGTGATCCAATCTTGGAGTGAGTGAACCAATCCAGGAGTGAGGGACAAAATCCAGGAGTGAGTGAACCAATCCAGGAGTGAGGGAAAAAGTCTAGGAGGGAGGGAAACAATCCAGGAGTGAGAGAAAAATCCAGGAGGCAGGGTAGCAATCCAGAACTGAGGGACGCAATCCAGGTGTAGGTGAAACAATCCAGGAGTGAGGGAAACAATCCTGGATTGAGTGAACAAATCCAGGAGTGAGGGAAACAATCCAGGAGTGAGTTAACAAATCCAGAAGTGAGTGTAGCTATCCAGGAGAGAAGGAAACAATCCAGGAGTGAGGGAAACGATCCTGGATTGAGGGGAATAAATCCAGGATAGGGGGAAACAATCCAGGAGTGAGTGAATGACTCCAGGAGCGACTGAACCAATCCAGGAGTGAGTGAATGAATCCAGGAGTGACTGAACCAATCCAGGAGTGAGGGAACCAAACCAGGAATGAGAGAATCAATCCAGGAACTAGTGAAACAATCCAGGAGTGATGGAAACAATCCAGGAGTAAGGGAAATTGTCCAGGAGGGAGGGAAAGAATCCAGGAGTGAGTGAACCAATCCAGGAGTGAGGGATCAAATCCAGGATTGAGGCAAAACAATCTGGGAGTGATTGCCCAATCTAGGAGTGAAGGAAACAATCCAGGTGTGAATGGTACTATCCAGAAGTGAATGAACAAATCCAGGAGTGAGGAAAAAATGTAGGAGGGAGGGAAACAATCCAAGAGTGAGGAATACAATCCAGGAGTGAGGGGAAAAATCCAGGAGTGTGGGAAATTATTCAGGAGTGAGGTAAAAATCCAGGAGTGAGTGAACCAATCCAGCAGTGAGGGAACAAATCCAGGATTGAGGCACAACAATCTGCAAGTGAGTGCCCAATCTAGGAGTGAAGGAAACAATCCAGGAGTGAATGAACAAATCCAGGAGTGAGGGAAAAAATCCAGGAGTGAGTGAACCAATCCAGAAGTGTGAGATACAATCCAGGATTGAGTGAACAAATGCAGAAGTGAGGGAAACAATCCAGGAATGAGGGAAACAATCCAGGATCGAGTGAACCAATCCAGGAGCGACTGATCCAATCCAGGAGTGAGAGAAATAATCCAGGAGCGAGTGAACCAATCCAGGAGTGAGTAAACCAATTCAGGAGTTAGTGAACCAATCCCGGAGTTTGTGAAACATTCCAGGAGTGAGTGAAACAATCTAGGAGCAAGTGAACCAATGTAGGAGTGAGTGACTCAATCCAGGAGTGACAGAAACAATCCAGGAGTGATTGAACAAATCTAGGAGTGAGGGAACATATCCAGGAGTGAGTGAACAAATGCTGGAATGAGTGAACAAATCCAGGAGTGAGAGAAGCATTCCAGGAGTGAGTGAACCAATCTCGGTGAAAGCGAAACAATCCAGGAGTGAGGGAACCAATCCAGGAGTGAGGGAACCAATCCAGGAATGATGGAACCAATCCAAGAGTGAGGGAATCAATCCAGGAATGATGGAAACAATCCAGGTGTGAGGGAATCAATCCTGGAATGAGGGAAACAATCCAGGAGTGAGGGAAACTATCCAGGAGTGAGTGAATCAATCCAGGAATGAGGGAAACAATCCAGGAGTGAGGGAAATAAACCAGGAGTGAGGGAAGCTATCCTGGAGTGAGTGAATAAATCCAGGAATGAGGGAAACAATCCAGGAGTGAGGGAGGGAAATAAACCAGGAGTGAGGGAAGCTATCCTGGAGTGAGGGAATCAATCCAGGAGTGAGGGAAACTATCTAGCAGTGAGTGAATCAATCCAGGATTGAGGGAAACAATCCAGGAGTGAGGGAAATAAACCAGGAGTGAGGGAAGCTATCCTGGAGTGAGTGAATCAATCCAGGAATGAGGGAAACAATCCAGGAGTGAGGGAAATAATCCAGGAGTGAGGGAACCTATCCAGGAGTGAGGGAAATAAACCAGGAGTGAGGGAAGCTATCCTGGAGTGAGTGAATCAATCCAGGAGTGAGGGAAACTATCCAGGAGTGAGTGAATCAATCCAGGAATGAGGGAAACAATCCAGGAGTGAGGGAAATAAACCAGGAGTGAGGGAAGCTATCCTGGAGTGAGTGAATCAATCCAGGAATGAGGGAAATAATCCAGGAGTGTGCGAATCAATCCAGGAGTGAAAGAAAAATCCAGGAGTGAGGGAACAAATCCAGGAGTGAGGGAAACAATCCAGGAGTGAGGGAAAACATCCAGGAGTCACTGTTCCAATCCAGGAGTGCTTGAACAAATCCAGGACTGAGGAAAACAATCCAGGAGTGATTGAACCAATCCAGGAGTGAGGGAACCAGTCCAGGAGTGAGTGAACCAATCCAGGAGCAAGTGATCCAATCCAGGAGTGAGTGAACCAATCCAGGAGCAAGTGATCCAATCCAGGAGTGAGTGAACCCATCCAGGAGTGAGTGAACCAATCCAGGAGTGAGGGAAACAATCCTGGAGGGAGGGAAATAATCCTGGAGTGAGCGAACAAATCCAGGATTGAGGCAAAGCAATAAGGGAGTGAGTGACCCAATCGAGGAGTGAAGGAAACAATCCAGGCATGAATGAAAATATCCAGGATTGAATGAACAAATCCAGGAGTGTGGGAAAAAATCCAGGAGTGAGGGAAACAATCCAGGAGTGAGGTAAAAAATCCAGGAGGGAGGGAAAAAATCCAGGAGTGATTGAACCAATCCCGGAGTGAGTGAAAAAATCCAGAATTGCGTGAACAAATCCAGGAGTGAGGGAAACCTTCCAGGTTTGAGTGAACAAATCCAGGAGAGGGGGAAACAATCCAGGAGTGAGTGAATGAATCCAGGAGCGACTAAACCAATCCAGGAGTGAGGGAACCAAACCAGGAATGAGTGAATCAATCCAGGAACTAGTGAAACAATCCAGGAGTGATGGAAACAATCCAGGAGTAAGGGAAATTGTCCAAGAGGGAGGGAAAGAATCCAGGAGTGAGTGAACCAATCCAGGAGTGAGGGAACAAATCCAGGATTGAGGCAAAACAATCTGGGAAAGAGTGCCCAATCTAGGAGTGAAGGAAACAATCCAGGAGTGAATGGTACTATCCAGGAGTGAATGAACAAATCCAGGAGTGAGGAAAAAATGTAGGAGGGAGGGAAACTATCCAAGAGTGAGGAATACAATCCAGGAGTGAGGGGAAAAATCCAGGAGTGTGGGAAATTATTCAGGAGTGAGGTAAAAATCCAGGAGTGAGTGAACCAATCCAGCAGTGAGGGAACAAATCCAGGATTGAGGCACAACAATCTGGGAGTGAGTGCCCAATCTAGGAGTGAAGGAAACAATCCAGGAGTGAATGAACAAATCCAGGAGTGTGGGAAACAATCCAGGAGTGAGGGAAAAAATCCAGGATTGAGTGAACAAATGCAGAAGTGAGGGAAATAATCCAGGAGCGAGTGAACCAATCCAGGAGTGAGTAAACCAATCCAGGAGTGAGTGAAATAATCCAGGAGTGAGTGAACCAATCCAGGACTGAGTGACTCAATCCAGGAGCGAGTGAATCAATCCAGGAGTGGGTGAAACAATCCCGGAGTGAGGGAAACAATCCAGGAGAGTGAACAAATGCAGGAGTGAGTGAGCCAATCCCGGTGAAAGTGAAACAATCCAGGATTGAGGAAAAAAATCCAGGAGTGAGTGATCAAATCAAGGAGTGAGTGAATCAATCCCAGAGTGTGGGATTCGATCCAGGAAGGAATGAACAAATCCAGGAGTGAGTGAATCAATCCAGGAGTGAGTGAACCAATCCAGGAGTGAGTGAACCATTCCCGGAGTGATTGAAACAATCCAGGGGAGAGTAAACCAATCCAGGAGTTAGTGAACCAATCCCGGAGTTTGTGAAACATTCCAGGAGTGAGTGAAACAATCTAGGAGCAAGTGAACCAATGTAGGAGTGAGTGACTCAATCCAGGAGTGACGGAAACAATCCAGGAGTGATTGAACAAATCTCGGAGTGAGAGAACGTATCCAGGAGTGAGTGAACAAATGCTGGAATGAGTGAACAAATCCAGGATTGAGGAAAACAATCCAGGAGTTTGGGAACCAATCCAGGAGTGAGGGAACCAATCCAGGAATGATGGAACCAATCCAGGAGTGAGCGAATCAATCCAGGAATGATGGAAACAATCCAGGTGTGAGGGAATCAATCCTGGAATGAGCGAAACAATCCAGGAGTGAGGGAAATAAACCAGGAGTGAGGGAAGCTATCCTGGAGTGAGTGAATCAATCCAGGAATGAGGGAAACAATCCAGGAGTGAGGGAAATAAACCAGGAGTGAGGGAAGCTATCCTGGAGTGAGTGAATCAATCCAGGAATGAGGGAAACAATCCAGGAGTGAGGGAAGCTATCCTGGAGTGAGTGAATCAATCCAGGAGTGAGGGAAACTATCCAGGAGTGAGTGAATCAATCCAGGAATGAGGGAAACAATCCAGGAGTGAGGGATATAAACCAGGAGTGAGGGAAGCTATCCTGGAGTGAGTGAATCAATCCAGGAATGAGGGAAACAATCCAGGAGTGAGGGAAATAATCCAGGAGTGAGTGAATCAATTCAGGAATGAGGGAAACAATCCAGGAGTGAGGGAAATAATCCAGGAGTGAGTGAATCAATTCAGGAATGAGGGAAACAATCCAGGAGTGAGGGAAATAATCCAGGAGTGTGCGAATCAATCCAGGAGTGAGAGAACCAATCCAGGAGTGTGTAAAACAATCCAGGAGTGAAAGAAAAGTCCAGGAGTGAGGGAACAAATCCAGGAGTGACTGAAACAATCCAGGCGTGAGGGAAAAATCCAGGAGTCAATGTTCCAATCCAGGAGTGCTTGAACAAATCCAGGACTGAGGGAAACAATCCAGGAGTGAGGGAACCAGTCCAGGAGTGAGTGAACCAATCCAGGAGCAAGTGATCCAATCCAGGAGTGAGTGAACGAATGCAGGAGCGAGTGATCCAATTCCGGAGTGAGTGAACCAAGGCAGGAGTGAGGAAACAATCCAGGAGCGAGTTATCCAATCCAGGAGTGAGTGAACCAATCCAGGAGCAAGTGATCCAATCCAGGAGTGAGTGAACCCATCCAGGAGTGAGTGAACCAATCCAGGAGTGAGGGAAACAATCCTGGAGAGAGGGAAATAATCCTGGAGTGAGCGAACAAATCCAGGATTGAGGCAAAGCAATAAGGGAGTGAGTGACCCAATCTAGGAGTGAAGGAAACAATCCAGGCATGAATGAAAATATCCAGGATTGAATGAACAAATCCAGGAGTGTGGGAAAAAATCCAGGAGGGAGGGAAACAATCCAGGAGTGAGTGAATCAATCCAGGAGTGAGTGAACCAATCCAGGAGTGAGTGAACCATTCCCAGAGTGATTGAAACAATCCAGGGGAGAGTAAACCAATCCAGGAGTTAGTGAACCAATCCCGGAGTTTGTGAAACATTCCAGGAGTGAGTGAAACAATCTAGGAGCAAGTGAACCAATGTAGGAGTGAGTGACTCAATCCAGGAGTGACGGAAACAATCCAGGAGTGATTGAACAAATCTCGGAGTGAGAGAACGTATCCAGGAGTGAGTGATCAAATGCTGGAATGAGTGAACAAATCCAGGATTGAGGAAAACAATCCAGGAGTTTGGGAACCAATCCAGGAGTGAGGGAACCAATCCAGGAATGATGGAACCAATCCAGGAGTGAGCGAATCAATCCAGGAATGATGGAAACAATCCAGGTGTGAGGGAATCAATCCTGGAATGAGCGAAACAATCCAGGAGTGAGGGAAATAAACCAGGAGTGAGGGAAGCTATCCTGGAGTGAGTGAATCAATCCAGGAATGAGGGAAACAATCCAGGAGTGAGGGAAATAAACCAGGAGTGAGGGAAGCTATCCTGGAGTGAGTGAATCAATCCAGGAATGAGGGAAACAATCCAGGAGTGAGGGAAGCTATCCTGGAGTGAGTGAATCAATCCAGGAGTGAGGGAAACTATCCAGGAGTGAGTGAATCAATCCAGGAATGAGGGAAACAATCCAGGAGTGAGGGATATAAACCAGGAGTGAGGGAAGCTATCCTGGAGTGAGTGAATCAATCCAGGAATGAGGGAAACAATCCAGGAGTGAGGGAAATAATCCAGGAGTGAGTGATCAAATCAAGGAGTGAGTGAATCAATCCCAGAGTGTGGGATTCGATCCAGGAAGGAATGAACAAATCCAGGAGTGAGTGAATCAATCCAGGAGTGAGTGAACCAATCCAGGAGTGAGTGAACCATTCCCGGAGTGATTGAAACAATCCAGGGGAGAGTAAACCAATCCAGGAGTTAGTGAACCAATCCCGGAGTTTGTGAAACATTCCAGGAGTGAGTGAAACAATCTAGGAGCAAGTGAACCAATGTAGGAGTGAGTGACTCAATCCAGGAGTGACGGAAACAATCCAGGAGTGATTGAACAAATCTCGGAGTGAGAGAACGTATCCAGGAGTGAGTGAACAAATGCTGGAATGAGTGAACAAATCCAGGATTGAGGAAAACAATCCAGGAGTTTGGGAACCAATCCAGGAGTGAGGGAACCAATCCAGGAATGATGGAACCAATCCAGGAGTGAGCGAATCAATCCAGGAATGATGGAAACAATCCAGGTGTGAGGGAATCAATCCTGGAATGAGCGAAACAATCCAGGAGTGAGGGAAATAAACCAGGAGTGAGGGAAGCTATCCTGGAGTGAGTGAATCAATCCAGGAATGAGGGAAACAATCCAGGAGTGAGGGAAATAAACCAGGAGTGAGGGAAGCTATCCTGGAGTGAGTGAATCAATCCAGGAATGAGGGAAACAATCCAGGAGTGAGGGAAGCTATCCTGGAGTGAGTGAATCAATCCAGGAGTGAGGGAAACTATCCAGGAGTGAGTGAATCAATCCAGGAATGAGGGAAACAATCCAGGAGTGAGGGATATAAACCAGGAGTGAGGGAAGCTATCCTGGAGTGAGTGAATCAATCCAGGAATGAGGGAAACAATCCAGGAGTGAGGGAAATAATCCAGGAGTGAGTGAATCAATTCAGGAATGAGGGAAACAATCCAGGAGTGAGGGAAATAATCCAGGAGTGAGTGAATCAATTCAGGAATGAGGGAAACAATCCAGGAGTGAGGGAAATAATCCAGGAGTGTGCGAATCAATCCAGGAGTGAGAGAACCAATCCAGGAGTGTGTAAAACAATCCAGGAGTGAAAGAAAAGTCCAGGAGTGAGGGAACAAATCCAGGAGTGACTGAAACAATCCAGGCGTGAGGGAAAAATCCAGGAGTCAATGTTCCAATCCAGGAGTGCTTGAACAAATCCAGGACTGAGGGAAACAATCCAGGAGTGAGGGAACCAGTCCAGGAGTGAGTGAACCAATCCAGGAGCAAGTGATCCAATCCAGGAGTGAGTGAACGAATGCAGGAGCGAGTGATCCAATTCCGGAGTGAGTGAACCAAGGCAGGAGTGAGGAAACAATCCAGGAGCGAGTTATCCAATCCAGGAGTGAGTGAACCAATCCAGGAGCAAGTGATCCAATCCAGGAGTGAGTGAACCCATCCAGGAGTGAGTGAACCAATCCAGGAGTGAGGGAAACAATCCTGGAGAGAGGGAAATAATCCTGGAGTGAGCGAACAAATCCAGGATTGAGGCAAAGCAATAAGGGAGTGAGTGACCCAATCTAGGAGTGAAGGAAACAATCCAGGCATGAATGAAAATATCCAGGATTGAATGAACAAATCCAGGAGTGTGGGAAAAAATCCAGGAGGGAGGGAAACAATCCAGGAGTGAGTGAATCAATCCAGGAGTGAGTGAACCAATCCAGGAGTGAGTGAACCATTCCCAGAGTGATTGAAACAATCCAGGGGAGAGTAAACCAATCCAGGAGTTAGTGAACCAATCCCGGAGTTTGTGAAACATTCCAGGAGTGAGTGAAACAATCTAGGAGCAAGTGAACCAATGTAGGAGTGAGTGACTCAATCCAGGAGTGACGGAAACAATCCAGGAGTGATTGAACAAATCTCGGAGTGAGAGAACGTATCCAGGAGTGAGTGATCAAATGCTGGAATGAGTGAACAAATCCAGGATTGAGGAAAACAATCCAGGAGTTTGGGAACCAATCCAGGAGTGAGGGAACCAATCCAGGAATGATGGAACCAATCCAGGAGTGAGCGAATCAATCCAGGAATGATGGAAACAATCCAGGTGTGAGGGAATCAATCCTGGAATGAGCGAAACAATCCAGGAGTGAGGGAAATAAACCAGGAGTGAGGGAAGCTATCCTGGAGTGAGTGAATCAATCCAGGAATGAGGGAAACAATCCAGGAGTGAGGGAAATAAACCAGGAGTGAGGGAAGCTATCCTGGAGTGAGTAAATCAATCCAGGAATGAGGGAAACAATCCAGGAGTGAGGGAAGCTATCCAGGAGTGAGTGAATCAATCCAGGAGTGAGGGAAACTATCCAGGAGTGAGTGAATCAATCCAGGAATGAGGGAAACAATCCAGGAGTGAGGGAAATAAACCAGGAGTGAGGGAAGCTATCCTGGAGTGAGTGAATCAATCCAGGAATGAGGGAAACAATCCAGGAGTGAGGGAAATAATCCAGGAGTGAGTGAATCAATTCAGGAATGAGGGAAACAATCCAGGAGTGAGGGAAATAATCCAGGAGTGAGTGAATCAATTCAGGAATGAGGGAAACAATCCAGGAGTGAGGGAAATAATCCAGGAGTGTGCGAATCAATCCAGGAGTGAGAGAACCAATCCAGGAGTGTGTAAAACAATCCAGGAGTGAAAGAAAAGTCCAGGAGTGAGGGAACAAATCCAGGAGTGACTGAAACAATCCAGGCGTGAGGGAAAAATCCAGGAGTCAATGTTCCAATCCAGGAGTGCTTGAACAAATCCAGGACTGAGGGAAACAATCCAGGAGTGAGGGAACCAGTCCAGGAGTGAGTGAACCAATCCAGGAGCAAGTGATCCAATCCAGGAGTGAGTGAACGAATGCAGGAGCGAGTGATCCAATTCCGGAGTGAGTGAACCAAGGCAGGAGTGAGGAAACAATCCAGGAGCGAGTTATCCAATCCAGGAGTGAGTGAACCAATCCAGGAGCAAGTGATCCAATCCAGGAGTGAGTGAACCCATCCAGGAGTGAGTGAACCAATCCAGGAGTGAGGGAAACAATCCTGGAGAGAGGGAAATAATCCTGGAGTGAGCGAACAAATCCAGGATTGAGGCAAAGCAATAAGGGAGTGAGTGACCCAATCTAGGAGTGAAGGAAACAATCCAGGCATGAATGAAAATATCCAGGATTGAATGAACAAATCCAGGAGTGTGGGAAAAAATCCAGGAGTGAGGGAACCAATCCAGGAATGATGGAACCA
This sequence comes from Heterodontus francisci, assembly GCF_036365525.1. Taxonomy (NCBI): domain Eukaryota; kingdom Metazoa; phylum Chordata; class Chondrichthyes; order Heterodontiformes; family Heterodontidae; genus Heterodontus; species Heterodontus francisci. The sequence goes on from NC_090385.1 coordinate 96,613,403, forward strand.
ATCCAGGAGTGAGCGAATCAATCCAGGAATGATGGAAACAATCCAGGTGTGAGGGAATCAATCCTGGAATGAGCGAAACAATCCAGGAGTGAGGGAAATAAACCAGGAGTGAGGGAAGCTATCCTGGAGTGAGTGAATCAATCCAGGAATGAGGGAAACAATCCAGGAGTGAGGGAAATAAACCAGGAGTGAGGGAAGCTATCCTGGAGTGAGTGAATCAATCCAGGAATGAGGGAAACAATCCAGGAGTGAGGGAAGCTATCCTGGAGTGAGTGAATCAATCCAGGAGTGAGGGAAACTATCCAGGAGTGAGTGAATCAATCCAGGAATGAGGGAAACAATCCAGGAGTGAGGGAAATAAACCAGGAGTGAGGGAAGCTATCCTGGAGTGAGTGAATCAATCCAGGAATGAGGGAAACAATCCAGGAGTGAGGGAAATAATCCAGGAGTGAGTGAATCAATTCAGGAATGAGGGAAACAATCCAGGAGTGAGGGAAATAATCCAGGAGTGAGTGAATCAATTCAGGAATGAGGGAAACAATCCAGGAGTGAGGGAAATAATCCAGGAGTGTGCGAATCAATCCAGGAGTGAGAGAACCAATCCAGGAGTGTGTAAAACAATCCAGGAGTGAAAGAAAAGTCCAGGAGTGAGGGAACAAATCCAGGAGTGACTGAAACAATCCAGGCGTGAGGGAAAAATCCAGGAGTCAATGTTCCAATCCAGGAGTGCTTGAACAAATCCAGGACTGAGGGAAACAATCCAGGAGTGAGGGAACCAGTCCAGGAGTGAGTGAACCAATCCAGGAGCAAGTGATCCAATCCAGGAGTGAGTGAACGAATGCAGGAGCGAGTGATCCAATTCCGGAGTGAGTGAACCAAGGCAGGAGTGAGGAAACAATCCAGGAGCGAGTTATCCAATCCAGGAGTGAGTGAACCAATCCAGGAGCAAGTGATCCAATCCAGGAGTGAGTGAACCCATCCAGGAGTGAGTGAACCAATCCAGGAGTGAGGGAAACAATCCTGGAGAGAGGGAAATAATCCTGGAGTGAGCGAACAAATCCAGGATTGAGGCAAAGCAATAAGGGAGTGAGTGACCCAATCTAGGAGTGAAGGAAACAATCCAGGCATGAATGAAAATATCCAGGATTGAATGAACAAATCCAGGAGTGTGGGAAAAAATCCAGGAGGGAGGGAAACAATCCAGGAGTGACTGAAGCAATCCAGGAGATAGTGAAAAAACCCAGAAGGGAGGGAAAAATCCAGGAGTGAGTGAACCAATCCCGGAGTGAGGGAAAAAATCCAGAATTGCGTGAACAAATCCAGGAGTGAGGGAAACCTTCCAGGTTTGAGTGAACAAATCCAGGAGAGAGGGAAACAATCCAGGAGTGAGTGAATGAATCCAGGAGCGACTGAACCAATCCAGGAGTGAGGGAACCAAACCAGGAATGAGTGAATCAATCCAGGAACTAGTGAAACAATCCAGGAGTGATGGAAACAATCCAGGAGTAAGGGAAATTGTCCAAGAGGGAGGGAAAGAATCCAGGAGTGAGTGAACCAATCCAGGAGTGAGGGAACAAATCCAGGATTGAGGCAAAACAATCTGGGAGTGAGTGCCCAATCTAGGAGTGAATGAACAAATCCAGGAGTGAGGAAAAAATGTAGGAGGGAGGGAAACAATCCAAGAGTGAGGAATACAATCCAGGAGTGAGGGGAAACATCCAGGAGTGTGGGAAACAATTCAGGAGTGAGGTAAAAATCCAGGAGTGAGTGAACCAATCCAGCATTGAGGGAACAAATCCAGGATTGAGGCACAACAATCTGGGAGTGAGTGCCCAATCTAGGAGTGAAGGAAACAATCCAGGAGTGAATGAACAAATCCAGGAGTGTGGGAAACAATCCAGGAGTGCGTGAAACAATCCAGGATCGAGTGAACCAATCCAGGAGCGATTGATCCAATCCAGGAGTGGGAGAAATAATCCAGGAGCGAGTGAACCAATCCAGGATTGAGGCAAAGCAATAAGGGAGTGAGTGACCCAATCTAGGAGTGAAGGAAACAATCCAGGCATGAATGAAAATATCCAGGATTGAATGAACAAATCCAGGAGTGTGGGAAAAAATCCAGGAGGGAGGGAAACAATCCAGGAGTGAGTGAATCAATCCAGGAGTGAGTGAACCAATCCAGGAGTGAGTGAACCATTCCCAGAGTGATTGAAACAATCCAGGGGAGAGTAAACCAATCCAGGAGTTAGTGAACCAATCCCGGAGTTTGTGAAACATTCCAGGAGTGAGTGAAACAATCTAGGAGCAAGTGAACCAATGTAGGAGTGAGTGACTCAATCCAGGAGTGACGGAAACAATCCAGGAGTGATTGAACAAATCTCGGAGTGAGAGAACGTATCCAGGAGTGAGTGATCAAATGCTGGAATGAGTGAACAAATCCAGGATTGAGGAAAACAATCCAGGAGTTTGGGAACCAATCCAGGAGTGAGGGAACCAATCCAGGAATGATGGAACCAATCCAGGAGTGAGCGAATCAATCCAGGAATGATGGAAACAATCCAGGTGTGAGGGAATCAATCCTGGAATGAGCGAAACAATCCAGGAGTGAGGGAAATAAACCAGGAGTGAGGGAAGCTATCCTGGAGTGAGTGAATCAATCCAGGAATGAGGGAAACAATCCAGGAGTGAGGGAAATAAACCAGGAGTGAGGGAAGCTATCCTGGAGTGAGTAAATCAATCCAGGAATGAGGGAAACAATCCAGGAGTGAGGGAAGCTATCCTGGAGTGAGTGAATCAATCCAGGAGTGAGGGAAACTATCCAGGAGTGAGTGAATCAATCCAGGAATGAGGGAAACAATCCAGGAGTGAGGGAAATAAACCAGGAGTGAGGGAAGCTATCCTGGAGTGAGTGAATCAATCCAGGAATGAGGGAAACAATCCAGGAGTGAGGGAAATAATCCAGGAGTGAGTGAATCAATTCAGGAATGAGGGAAACAATCCAGGAGTGAGGGAAATAATCCAGGAGTGAGTGAATCAATTCAGGAATGAGGGAAACAATCCAGGAGTGAGGGAAATAATCCAGGAGTGTGCGAATCAATCCAGGAGTGAGAGAACCAATCCAGGAGTGTGTAAAACAATCCAGGAGTGAAAGAAAAGTCCAGGAGTGAGGGAACAAATCCAGGAGTGACTGAAACAATCCAGGCGTGAGGGAAAAATCCAGGAGTCAATGTTCCAATCCAGGAGTGCTTGAACAAATCCAGGACTGAGGGAAACAATCCAGGAGTGAGGGAACCAGTCCAGGAGTGAGTGAACCAATCCAGGAGCAAGTGATCCAATCCAGGAGTGAGTGAACGAATGCAGGAGCGAGTGATCCAATTCCGGAGTGAGTGAACCAAGGCAGGAGTGAGGAAACAATCCAGGAGCGAGTTATCCAATCCAGGAGTGAGTGAACCAATCCAGGAGCAAGTGATCCAATCCAGGAGTGAGTGAACCCATCCAGGAGTGAGTGAACCAATCCAGGAGTGAGGGAAACAATCCTGGAGAGAGGGAAATAATCCTGGAGTGAGCGAACAAATCCAGGATTGAGGCAAAGCAATAAGGGAGTGAGTGACCCAATCTAGGAGTGAAGGAAACAATCCAGGCATGAATGAAAATATCCAGGATTGAATGAACAAATCCAGGAGTGTGGGAAAAAATCCAGGAGTGAGGGAACCAATCCAGGAATGATGGAACCAATCCAGGAGTGAGCGAATCAATCCAGGAATGATGGAAACAATCCAGGTGTGAGGGAATCAATCCTGGAATGAGCGAAACAATCCAGGAGTGAGGGAAATAAACCAGGAGTGAGGGAAGCTATCCTGGAGTGAGTGAATCAATCCAGGAATGAGGGAAACAATCCAGGAGTGAGGGAAATAAACCAGGAGTGAGGGAAGCTATCCTGGAGTGAGTGAATCAATCCAGGAATGAGGGAAACAATCCAGGAGTGAGGGAAGCTATCCTGGAGTGAGTGAATCAATCCAGGAGTGAGGGAAACTATCCAGGAGTGAGTGAATCAATCCAGGAATGAGGGAAACAATCCAGGAGTGAGGGAAATAAACCAGGAGTGAGGGAAGCTATCCTGGAGTGAGTGAATCAATCCAGGAATGAGGGAAACAATCCAGGAGTGAGGGAAATAATCCAGGAGTGAGTGAATCAATTCAGGAATGAGGGAAACAATCCAGGAGTGAGGGAAATAATCCAGGAGTGAGTGAATCAATTCAGGAATGAGGGAAACAATCCAGGAGTGAGGGAAATAATCCAGGAGTGTGCGAATCAATCCAGGAGTGAGAGAACCAATCCAGGAGTGTGTAAAACAATCCAGGAGTGAAAGAAAAGTCCAGGAGTGAGGGAACAAATCCAGGAGTGACTGAAACAATCCAGGCGTGAGGGAAAAATCCAGGAGTCAATGTTCCAATCCAGGAGTGCTTGAACAAATCCAGGACTGAGGGAAACAATCCAGGAGTGAGGGAACCAGTCCAGGAGTGAGTGAACCAATCCAGGAGCAAGTGATCCAATCCAGGAGTGAGTGAACGAATGCAGGAGCGAGTGATCCAATTCCGGAGTGAGTGAACCAAGGCAGGAGTGAGGAAACAATCCAGGAGCGAGTTATCCAATCCAGGAGTGAGTGAACCAATCCAGGAGCAAGTGATCCAATCCAGGAGTGAGTGAACCCATCCAGGAGTGAGTGAACCAATCCAGGAGTGAGGGAAACAATCCTGGAGAGAGGGAAATAATCCTGGAGTGAGCGAACAAATCCAGGATTGAGGCAAAGCAATAAGGGAGTGAGTGACCCAATCTAGGAGTGAAGGAAACAATCCAGGCATGAATGAAAATATCCAGGATTGAATGAACAAATCCAGGAGTGTGGGAAAAAATCCAGGAGGGAGGGAAACAATCCAGGAGTGACTGAAGCAATCCAGGAGATAGTGAAAAAACCCAGAAGGGAGGGAAAAATCCAGGAGTGAGTGAACCAATCCCGGAGTGAGGGAAAAAATCCAGAATTGCGTGAACAAATCCAGGAGTGAGGGAAACCTTCCAGGTTTGAGTGAACAAATCCAGGAGAGAGGGAAACAATCCAGGAGTGAGTGAATGAATCCAGGAGCGACTGAACCAATCCAGGAGTGAGGGAACCAAACCAGGAATGAGTGAATCAATCCAGGAACTAGTGAAACAATCCAGGAGTGATGGAAACAATCCAGGAGTAAGGGAAATTGTCCAAGAGGGAGGGAAAGAATCCAGGAGTGAGTGAACCAATCCAGGAGTGAGGGAACAAATCCAGGATTGAGGCAAAACAATCTGGGAGTGAGTGCCCAATCTAGGAGTGAATGAACAAATCCAGGAGTGAGGAAAAAATGTAGGAGGGAGGGAAACAATCCAAGAGTGAGGAATACAATCCAGGAGTGAGGGGAAACATCCAGGAGTGTGGGAAACAATTCAGGAGTGAGGTAAAAATCCAGGAGTGAGTGAACCAATCCAGCATTGAGGGAACAAATCCAGGATTGAGGCACAACAATCTGGGAGTGAGTGCCCAATCTAGGAGTGAAGGAAACAATCCAGGAGTGAATGAACAAATCCAGGAGTGTGGGAAACAATCCAGGAGTGCGTGAAACAATCCAGGATCGAGTGAACCAATCCAGGAGCGATTGATCCAATCCAGGAGTGGGAGAAATAATCCAGGAGCGAGTGAACCAATCCAGGAGTGAGTAAACCAATCCAGGAGTGAGTGAATCCATCCAGGAGTGAGTGAACCAATCTAGGAGTGAGTGACTCAATCCAGGAGTGGGAGAAATAATCCAGGAGCGAGTGAACCAATCCAGGAGTGAGTAAACCAATCCAGGAGTGAGTGAAATAATCCAGGAGTGGGTGAACCAATCCCGGAGTGAGGGAAACAATCCAGGAGAGTGAACAAATTCAGGAGTGAGTGATCAAATCAAGGAGTGAGTGAATCAATCCCAGAGTGTGGGATCCAATCCAGGAAGGAGTGAACAAATCCAGGAGTGAGTGAATCAATCCAGGAGTGAGTGAACTAATCCAGGAGTGAGTGAACCATTCCCGGAGTGATTGAAATAATCCAGGGGGGAGTGAACCAATCCAGGAGTTAGTGAACCAATCCTGGAGTTTGTGAAACATTCCAGGAGTGAGTGAAACAATCTAGGAGCAAGTGAACCAATGTAGGAGTGAGTGACTCAATCCAGGAGTGACGGAAACAATCCAGGAGTGATTGAACAAATCTAGGAGTGAGGGAAAGTATCCAGGAGTGAGTGAACAAATGCTGGAATGAGTGAACAAATCCTGGAGTGAGAGAACCATTCCAGGAGTGAGTGAACCAATCTCGGTGAAAGCGAAACAATCCAGGATTGAGGAAAACAATCCAGGAGTGAGGGAACCAATCCAGGAGTGAAGGAATCAATCCTGGAATGAGGGAAACAATCCAGGAATGAGGGAAACAATCCAGGAGTGAGGGAAACTATCCAGGAGTGAGTGAATCAATCCAGGAATGAGGGAAACAATCCAGGAGTGAGGGAAATAATCCAGGAGTGAGGGAAACTATCCAGGAGTGAGTGAATCAATCCAGGAATGAGGGAAACTATCCAGGAGTGATGGAAATAATCCAGGAGTGAGGGAAACTATCCAGGAGTGAGGGAACAAATCCAGGAGTGACTGAAACAATCCAGGAGTGAGGGATAAAATCCATGAGTCAATGTTCCAATCCAGGAGTGCTTGAACAAATCCAGGACTGAGGGAAACAATCCAGGAGTGATTGAACCAATCCAGGAGTGAGTGAACCAATCCAGAAGTGTGGGATACAATCCAGGATTGAGTGAACAAATGCAGCAGTGAGGGAAACAATCCAGGAGTGAGGGAAACAATCCAAGATCGAGTGAACCAATCCAGGAGCGACTGATCCAATCCAGGAGTGGGAGAAATAATCCAGGAGCGAGTGAACCAATCCAGGAGTGAGTAAACCAATCCAGGAGTGAGTGAAATAATCCAGGAGTGAGTGAACCAATCTAGGAGTGAGTGACTCAATCCAGGAGCGAGTGAATCAATCCAGGAGTGGGTGAACCAATCCAGGAGTGAGGGAAACAATCCAGGAGAGTGAACAAATGCAGGAGTGAGAGAACCATTCCAGGAGTGAGTGAACCAATCTCGGTGAAAGCGAAACAATCCAGGATTGAGGAAAACAATCCAGGAGTGAGTGATCAAATCAAGGAGTGAGTGAATCAATCCCAGAGTGTGGGATCCAATCCAGGAAGGAGTGAACAAATCCAGGAGTGAGTGAATCAATCCAGGAGTGAGTGAACCAATCCAGGAGTGAGTGAATCAATCCAGGATCGAGTGAACCAATCCAGGAGCGACTGATCCAATCCAGGAGTGGGAGAAATAATCCAGGAGCGAGTGAACCAATCCAGGAGTGAGTAAACCAATCCAGGAGTGAGTGAATGAATCCAGGAGCGACTGAACCAATCCAGGAGTGAGGGAACCAAACCAGGAATGAGTGAATCAATCCAGGAACTAGTGAAACAACCCAGGAGTGATGGAAACAATCCAGGAGTAAGGGAAATTGTCCAGGAGGGAGGGAAAGAATCCAGGAGTGAGTGAACCAATCCAGGAGTGAGAGATCAAATCCAGGATTGAGGCAAAACAATCTGGGAGTGATTGCCGAATCTAGGAGTGAAGGAAACAATCCAGGAGTGAATGGTACAATCCAGGAGTGAATGAACAAATCCAGGAGTGAGGAAAAAATGTAGGAGGGAGGGAAACAATCCAAGAGGGAGGAATACAATCCAGGAGTGAGGGGAAAAATCCAGGAGTGTGGGAAATTATTCAGGAGTGAGGTAAAAATCCAGGAGTGAGTGAACCAATCCAGCAGTGAGGGAACAAATCCAGGATTGAGGCACAACAATCTGGGAGTGAGTGCCCAATCTAGGAGTGAAGGAAACAATCCACGACTGAGGGAAAAAATCCAGGAGTGAGTGAACCAATCCAGAAGTGTGAGATACAATCCAGGATTGAGTGAACAAATTCAGAAGTGAGGGAAACAATCCAGGAATGAGGGAAACAATCCAGGATCGAGTGAACCAATCCAGGAGCGACTGATCCAATCCAGGAGTGAGAGAAATAATCCAGGAGCGAGTGAACCAATCCAGGAGTGAGTAAACCAATCCAGGAGTGAGTGAAATAATCCAGGAGTGAGTGAACCAATCTAGGAGTGAGTGACTCAATCCAGGAGCGAGTGAATCAATCCAGGAGTGGGTGAAACAATCCAGGATTGAGGAAAAAAATCCAGGAGTGAGTGATCAAATCAAGGAGTGAGTGAATCAATCCCAGAGTGTGGGATCCAATCCAGGAGTGAGTGAACCATTCCCGGAGTGATTGAAACAATCCAGGGAGGAGTAAACCAATCCAGGAGTTAGTGAACCAATCCCGGAGTTTGTGAAACATTCCAGGAGTGAGTGAAACAATCTAGGAGCAAGTGAACCAATGGAGGAGTGAGTGACTCAATCCAGGAGTGACGGAAACAATCCAGGAGTGATTGAACAAATCTAGGAGTGAGGGAACGTATCCAGGAGTGAGTGAACAAATGCTGGAATGAGTGAACAAATCCAGGAGTGAGAGAACCATTCCAGGAGTGAGGGAACCAATCCAGGAATGATGGAACCAATCCAGGAGTGAGGGAATCAATCCAGGAATGATGGAAACAATCCAGGAGTGAGGGAATCAATCCAGGAGTGAGGGAACCAATCCAGGAGTGATGGAACCAATCCAGGAGTGAGGGAATCAATCCAGGAATGATGGAAACAATCCAGGAGTGAGGGAATCAATCCAGGAATGATGGAAACATTTCAGGTGTGAAGGAACCAATCCTGGAATGAGTGAAACAATCCAGGATGAGGGAAACTATCCTGGAGTGAGTGAATCAATCCAGGAATGAGGGAAACAATCCAGGAGTGAGGGAAATAATCCAGGAGTGATTGAAACTATCCAGGAGTGAGGGAAACTATCCAGGAGTGAGTGAATCAATTCTGGAATGAGGGAAACAATCCAGGAGTGAGGGAAATAATCCAGGAGTGTGCGAATCAATCCAGGAGTGAGAGAACCAATCCAGGAGTGCGTGAAACAATCCAGGAGTGAAAGAAAAATCCAGGAGTGAGGGAACAAATCCAGGAGTGACTGAAACAATCCAGGAGTGAGGCAAAAAATCCAGTAGTCAATGTTCCAATCCAGGAGTGCTTGAACAAATCCAGGACTGAGGGAAACAATCCAGGATTGATTGAACCATTCCAGGAGTGAGGGAACCAGTCCAGGAGTGAGTGAACCAATCCAGGAGCAAGTGATCCAATCCAGGAGTGAGTGAACGAATGCAGGAGTGAGTGATCCAATTCAGGAGTGAGTGAACCAAGGCAGGAGTGAGGAAACAATCCAGGAGCGAGTTATCCAATCCAGGAGTGAGTGAACCAATCCAGGAGCAAGTGATCCAATCCAGGAGTGAGTGAACCCATCCAGGAGTGAGTGAACCAATCCAGGAGTGAGGGAAACAATCCTGGAGAGAGGGAAATAATCCTGGAGTGCGAGAACAAATCCAGGATTGAGGCAAAGCAATAAGGGAGTGAGTGACCCAATCTAGGAGTGAAGGAAACAATCCAGGCATGAATGAAAATATCCAGGATTGAATGAACAAATCCAGGAGTGTGGGAAAAAATCGAGGAGGGAGGGAAACAATCCAGGAGTGACTGAAGCAATCCAGGAGATAGTGAAAAAACCCAGAAGGGAGGGAAAAATCCAGGAGTGAGTGAAACAATCCAGGAGTGAGGTAAAAAATCCAGGAGGGAGGGAAAAAATCCAGGAGTGATTGAACCAATCCCGGAGTGAGGGAAAAAATCCAGAATTGCATGAACAAATCCAGGAGTGAGGGAAACCTTACAGGTTTGAGTGAACAAATCCAGGAGAGGGGGAAACAATCCAGGAGTGAGTGAATGAATCCAGGAGCGACTGAACCAATCCAGGAGTGAAGGAACCAAACCAGGAATGAGTGAATCAATCCAGGAACTAGTGAAACAATCCAGGAGTGATGGAAACAATCCAGGAGTAAGGGAAATTGTCCAAGAGGGAGGAAAAGAATCCAGGAGTGAGTGAACCAATCCAGGAGTGAGGGAACAAATGCAGGATTGAGGCAAAACAATCTGGGAGTGAGTGCCCAATCTAGGAGTGAAGGAAACAATCCAGGAGTGAATGGTACTATCCAGGAGTGAATGAACAAATCCAGGAGTGAGGAAAAAATGTAGGAGGGAGGGAAACAATCCAAGAGTGAGGAATACAATCCAGGAGTGAGGGGAAACATCCAGGAGTGTGGGAAACAATTCAGGAGTGAGGTAAAAATCCAGGAGTGAGTGAACAAATCCAGCATTGAGGGAACAAATCCAGGATTGAGGCACAACAATCTGGGAGTGAGTGCCCAATCTAGGAGTGAAGGAAACAATCCAGGAGTGAATGAACAAATCCAGGAGTGTGGGAAACAATCCAGGAGTGAGTGAATCAATCCAGGAATGAGGGAAACAATCCAGGAGTGAGGGAAATAATCCAGGAGTGAGGGAAACTATCCAGGAGTGAGTGAATCAATCCAGGAATGAGGGAAACAATCCAGGAGTGAGGGAAATAATCCAGGAGTGAGGGAAATAATCCAGGAGTGAGGGAAACTATCCAGGAGTGAGGGAAACTATCCAGGAGTGAGGGAACAAATCCAGGAGTGACTGAAACAATCCAGGAGTAAGGGAAATTGTCCAAGAGGGAGGAAAAGAATCCAGGAGTGAGTGAACCAATCCAGGAGTGAGGGAACAAATGCAGGATTGAGGCAAAACAATCTGGGAGTGAGTGCCCAATCTAGGAGTGAAGGAAACAATCCAGGAGTGAATGGTACTATCCAGGAGTGAATGAACAAATCCAGGAGTGAGGAAAAAATGTAGGAGGGAGGGAAACAATCCAAGAGTGAGGAATACAATCCAGGAGTGAGGGGAAACATCCAGGAGTGTGGGAAACAATTCAGGAGTGAGGTAAAAATCCAGGAGTGAGTGAACAAATCCAGCATTGAGGGAACAAATCCAGGATTGAGGCACAACAATCTGGGAGTGAGTGCCCAATCTAGGAGTGAAGGAAACAATCCAGGAGTGAATGAACAAATCCAGGAGTGTGGGAAACAATCCAGGAGTGAGTGAATCAATCCAGGAATGAGGGAAACAATCCAGGAGTGAGGGAAATAATCCAGGAGTGAGGGAAACTATCCAGGAGTGAGTGAATCAATCCAGGAATGAGGGAAACAATCCAGGAATGAGGGAAACAATCCAGGAGTGAGGGAAATAATCCAGGAGTGAGGGAAACTATCCAGGAGTGAGGGAAACTATCCAGGAGTGAGGGAACAAATCCAGGAGTGACTGAAACAATCCAGGAGTGAGGGATAAAATCCAGGAGTCAATGTTCCAATCCAGGAGTGCTTGAACAAATCCAGGACTGAGGGAAACAATCCAGGAGTGATTGAACCAATCCAGGAGTGAGGGAACCAGTCCAGGAGTGAGTGAACCAATCCAGGAGCAAGTGATCCAATCCAGGAGTGAGTGAACGAATCCAGGAGCAAGTGATCCAATCCAGCAGTGAGTGAACCAATCCAGGAGTGAGTGAACCAATTCAGGAGTGAGGGAAACAATCCTGGAGAGAGGGAAATAACCCTGGAGTGAGCGAACAAATCCAGGATTGAGGCAAAACAATAAGGGAGTGAGTGACCCAATCCAGGAGTGAAGGAAACAATCCAGGCATGAATGAAAATATCCAGGATTGAATGAACAAATCCAGGACTGAGGGAAACAATCCAGGAGTGATTGAACCAATCCAGGAGTGAGGGAACCAGTCCAGGAGTGAGTTAACAAATCCAGAAGTGAGTGTACCTATCCAGGAGAGAAGGAAACAATCCAGAAGTGAGGGAAATGATCCTGGATTGAGGGGAATAAATCCAGGAGAGGGGGAAACAATCCAGGAGTGAGTGAATGAATCCAGGAGCGACTGAACCAATCCAGGAGTGAGGGATCCAAACCAGGAATGAGTGAATCAATCCAGGAGCTAGTGAAACAATTCCGGAGTGATGGAAACAATCCAGGAGTAAGGGAAATTGTCCATAAGGGAGGGAAAGAATCCCAGAGTGAGTGAACCAATCCAGGAGTGAGGGAACAAATCCAAGAATGAGTGAATCAATCCAGAAGCTAGAGAAACAATAAAGGAGTGATGGAAACAATCAGGAGTGGGGAAATTGTCCAGGAGGGAGGGACCGAATCCAGGAGTTAGTGAACCAATCCAGGAGTGAATGAACCAATCCAGGACCGAGTGAACCAATCCAGGAGTGAATGAACCAATCCAGGAGTTAGTGAACCAATGCAGGAGTGAATGAACCAATCCAGGACCGAGTGAACCAATCCAGGAGTGAATGAACCAATCCAGGAGTGAGTGAAACAATCCAGGAGTGAGTGAAATAATCCAGGAGTGTGTGAACCAATCTAGGAGTGAGTGACTCAATCCAGGAGTGAATGAACCAATTCAGGAGTGAGTGAACCATTCCGGAGTGAGGGAAACAATCCAGGAGAGAGTGAACAAATGCAGGAGTGAGTGAGCTAATCCTGGCGAAAGTGAAACAATCCAGGAGTGAATGAAACAATCCCGGAGTGAGAGAAACAATCCAGGAGAGTGTGAACCAATCCAGGAGTGAGTGAACCAATCCAGGACCGAGTGAACCAATGCAGGAGTGAATGAACCAATCCAGGAGAGAGTGAACCAATCCAGGAGTGAGTGACGCAATCCAGGAGCGAGTGAATCAATCCAGGAGTGAGTGAACCAATCCAGGAGTGAATAAACAAATCCAGGAGTGAGGGAACAAATCCAGGATTGAGGCAAAACAAACCAGGAGTGAGTGAATCAATCCAGGAGTGAGTGAACAAATCCAGGAGTGACTGAACCAATCCAGAAATGAGGGAAAAAAATCCAGGAGTGAATGTTCCAATCCAGGAGTGAGTGAACAAATCCAGAAATGAGGGAAAAAATCCAGGAGTGAATGTTCCAATCCAGGAGTGAGTGAACAAATCCAGGACTGAGGGAAGCAATCGAGGAGTGATTGAACCAATCCAGGAGTGAGGGAACCAATCCAGGAAAGACTGAACCAATCCAGGAGTGTGTGCACCCATCCAGGAGTGAGTGAACCAATCCAGGAGTGAGGGAAACAACCCTGGAGAGAGGGAAATAATCGTGGAGTGAGTGAACAAATCCAGGATTGAGGCAAAACAATAAGGGAGTGAGTGACCCAATCTAGGAGTGAAGGAACAATCCAGGCATGAATGAAAATATCCAGGAGTGAATGAACAAATCCAGCAGTGTGGGAAAAAATCCAGGAGGGAGGGAAACAATCCAGGAGTGACTGAAGCAATCCAGGAGTTAGGGAAAAAACCCAAAATGGAGGGAAAAATGCAGGAGTGAGTGAACCAATCCCAGAGTGCGGGAAACAATCCAGGATTGAGTGAACAAATCCAGGAGTGTGCGAAACCATCCAGGATTGAGTGAACAAATCCAGGACTGAGTGCACCAATCCAGGAGTGAGTGAACAAATCTAGAATTGAGGCAAAACAATCCGGGAATGAGTTAACCAATCTAGGAGTGAAGGAAACAATCCAGGAGTGAGAGAACCATTGCAGGAGTGAAGGAAAAATGCAGGGGGGAGGGAAACAGTCCAGGAGCGAGGGAACCAATCCAGGAGTGAGGGAACCAATCCAGGAATTATGGAACCAATCCAGGAGTGAGGGAATCAATCCAGGAATGATGGAAACAATCCAGGAGTGAGGGAATCAATCCAGGAATGATGGAAACATTCCAGGTGTGAAGGAATCAATCCTGGAATGAGGGAAACAATCCAGGAGTGAGGGAAACAATCCAGGAGTGAGGGAAATAATCCAGGAGTGAGGGAAACTATCCAGGAGTGAGGGAAACAATCCAGGAGTAAGGGAAATAATCCAGGAGTGTGCGAATCAATCCAGGAGTGAGATAACCAATCCAGGAGAGCGTGAAACAATCCAGGAGTGAAAGAAAAATCCAGGAGTGAGGGAACAAATCCAGGAGTGACTGAAACAATCCAGGAGTGAGGGAAAAAATCCAGTAGTCAATGTTCCAATCCAGGAGTGCTTGAACAAATCCAGGACTGAGGGAAACAATCCAGGAGTGAGGGAAACTATCCAGGAGTGAGGGAAACAATCCAGGAGTAAGGGAAATAATCCAGGAGTGTGCGAATCAATCCAGGAGTGAGAGAACCAATCCAGGAGAGCGTGAAACAATCCAGGAGTGAAAGAAAAATCCAGGAGTGAGGGAACAAATCCAGGAGTGACTGATACAATCCAGGAGTGAGGGAAAAAATCCAGTAGTCAATGTTCCAATCCAGGAGTGCTTGAACAAATCCAGGACTGAGGGAAACAATCCAGGAGTGATTGAACCAATCCAGGAGTGAGGGAAACAATCCAGGAGTGAGTGAACCAATCCAGGAGCAAGTGATCCAATCCAGGAGTGAGTGAACGAATGCAGGAGCGAGTGATCCAATTCAGGAGTGAGTGAACCAAGGCAGGAGTGAGGAAACAATCCAGGAGCGAGTTATCCAATCCAGGAGTGAGTGAACCAATCCAGGAGCAAGTGATCCAATCCAGGAGTGAGTGAACCAATCCAGGAGTGAGGGAAACAATCCAAGAGAGAGGGAAATAACCCTGGAGTGAGCGAACAAATCCAGGATTGAGGCAAAGCAATAAGGGAGTGAGTGACCCAATCTAGGAGTGAAGGAAACAATCCAGGCATGAGTGAAAATATCCAGGATTGAATGAACAAATCCAGGAGTGTGGGAAAAAATCCAGGAGGGAGGGAAACAATCCAGGAGTGACTGAAGCAATCCAGGAGATAGTGAAAAAACCCAGAAAGGAGGGAAAAATCCAGGAGTGAGTGAAACAATCCCGGAGTGAGGGAAAAAATCCAGAATTGCGTGAACAAATCCAGGAGTGAGAGAAACCTTCCAGGTTTGAGTGAACAAATCCAGGAGAGGGGGAAACAATACAGGAGTGAGTGAATGAATCCAGGAGCGACTGAACCAATCCAGGAGTGAAGGAACCAAACCAGGAATGAGTGAATCAATCCAGGAACTGGTGAAACAATCCAGGAGTGATGGAAATAATCCAGGAGTAAGGGAAATTGTCCAAGAGGGAGGGAAAGAATCCAGGAGTGTGTGAACCAATCCAGGAGTGAGGGAACAAATCCAGGATTGAGGCAAAACAATCTGGGAGTGAGTGCCCAATCTAGGAGTGAAGGAAACAATCCAGGTGTGAATGGTACTATCCAGGAGTGAATGAACAAATCCAGGAGTGAGGGAAAAATGTAGGAGGGAGGGAAACAATCCAAGAGTAAGGAATACAATCCAGGAGTGAGGGGAAACATCCAGGAGTGTGGGAAACAATTCAGGAGTGAGGTAAAAATCCAGGAGTGAGTGATCCAATCCAGCATTGAGGGAACAAATCCAGGATTGAGGCACAACAATCTGGGAGTGAGTGCCCAATCTAGGAGTGAAGGAAACAATCCAGGAGTGAATGAACAAATCCAGGAGTGTGGGAAACAATCCAGGAGTGAGTGAATCAATCCAGGAGTGAGGGAAACAATCCAGGAGTGAGGGAAATAATCCAGGAGTGAGGGAAAATATCCAGGAATGAATGAATCAATCCAGGAATGAGGGAAACAATCCAGGAGTGAGGGAAGTAATCCAGGAGTGAGGGAAACTATCCAGGAGTGAGGGAAACTATCCAGGAGTGAGGGAACAAATCCAGGAGTGACTGAAACAATCCAGGAGTGAGGGATAAAATCCAGGAGTCAATGTTCCAATCCAGGAGTGCTTGAACAAATCCAGGACTGAGGGAAACAATCCTTGAGTGATTGAACCAATCCAGGAGTGAGGGAACCAGTCCAGGAGTGAGTGAACCAATCCAGGAGCAAGTGATCCAATCCAGGAGTGAGTGAACGAATCCAGGAGCGAGTTATCCAATCCAGGAGTGAGTTAACCAATCCAGGACCATGTGATCCATTCCAGGAGTGAGTGAACCCATCCAGGAGTGAGTGAACCAATTCAGGAGTGAGGGAAACAATCCTGGAGAGAGGGAAATAATCCTGGAGTGAGCGAACAAATCCAGGATTGAGGCAAAACAATAAGGGAGTCAGTGACCCAATCTAGGAGTGAAGGAAACAATCCAGGCATGAATGAAAATATCCAGGATTGAATGAACAAATCCAGGAGTGTGGGGAAAAAATCCAGGAGGGAGGGAAACAATCCTGGAATGAGTGAACAAATCCAGGAGTGAGGGAAACAATCCAGGAGTGAGTTAACAAATCCAGAAGTGAGTGTACCTATCCAGGAGAGAAGGAAACAATCCAGAAGTGAGGGAAATGATCCTGGATTGAGGGGAATAAATCCAGGAGAGGGGGAAACAATCCAGGAGTGAGTGAATGAATCCAGGAGTGACTGAACCAATCCAGGAGTGAGGGATCCAAACCAGGAATGAGTGAATCAATCCAGGAGCTAGTGAAACAATTCGGGAGTGATGGAAACAATCCAGGAGTAAGGGAAATTGTCCATAAGGGAGGGAAAGAATCCCAGAGTGAGTGAACCAATCCAGGAGTGAGGGAACAAATCCAAGAATGATTGAATCAATCCAGAAGCTAGAGAAACAATAAAGGAGTGATGGAAACAATCAGGAGTGGGGAAATTGTCCAGGAGGGAGGGACCGAATCCAGGAGTGAGTGAACCAATCTAGGAGTGAGTGACTCAATCCAGCAGCGAGTGAACCAATCCCGGAGTGAGGGAAACAAACCAGGAGAGAGTGAACAAATGCAGGAGTGAGTGACCTAATCCCGGTGCAAGTGAAACAAACCAGGAGTGAATGAACACATCCAGTATTGAGTGAACCAATCCAGGAGTGAGTGAACCAATCCAGGCGTTAGTGAACCAATCCAGGAGTGAATGAACCAATCCAGGACCGAGTGAACCAATCCAGGAGTGAATTAACCAATCCAGGAGTTAGTGAACCAATCCAGGAGTGAATGAACCAATCCAGGACCGAGTGAACCAATCCAGGAGTGAATGAACCAATCCAGGAGTGAGTGAACCAATCCAGGAGTGAGTGAAATAATCCAGGAGTGTGTGAACCAATCTAGGAGTGAGTGACTCAATCCAGGAGTGAATGAACCAATCCAGGAGTGAGTGAACCATTCCGGAGTGAGGGAAACAATCCAGGAGAGAGAGAACAAATGCAGGAATGAGTGAGCTAATCCTGGCGAAAGTGAAACAATCCAGGAGTGAATGAAACAATCCCGGAGTGAGAGAAACAATCCAGGAGAGTGTGAACCAATCCAGGACCGAGTGAACTAATGCAGGAGTGAATGAACCAATCCAGGAGAGAGTGAACCAATCCAGGAGTGAGTGACTCAATCCAGGAGCGAGTGAATCAATCCAGGAGTGAGTCAACCAATCCAGGAGTGTGTGAAACAATCCAGGAGTGAATGAACAAATCCAGGAGTGAGGGAACAAATCCAGGATTGAGGCAAAACAATCCAGGAGTGAGTGAATCAATCCAGGAGTGAGTGAACAAATCCAGGAGTGACTGAACCAATCCAGAAATGAGGGAAAAAATCCAGGAGTGAATGTTCCAATCCAGGAGTGAGTGAACTAATCCAGGACTGAGGGAAACAATCGAGGAGTGATTGAACCAATCCAGGAGTGAGGGAACCAATCCAGGAAAGACTGAACCATTCCAGGAGTGTGTGCACCCATCCAGGAGTGAGTGAACCAATCCAGGAGTGAGGGAAACAACCCTGGAGAGAGGGAAATAATCCTGGAGTGAGCGAACAAATCCAGGATTGAGGCAAAACAATAAGGGAGTGAGTGACCCAATCTAGGAGTGAAGGAACAATCCAGGCATGAATGAAAATATCCAGGAGTGAATGAACAAATCCAGCAGTGTGGGAAAAAATCCAGGAGGGAGGGAAACAATCCAGGAGTGACTGAAGCAATCCAGGAGTTAGGGAAAAAACCCAAAATGGAGGGAAAAATCCAGGAGTGAATGAACCAATCCCAGAGTGCGGGAAACAATCCAGGATTGAGTGAACAAATCCAGGAGTGTGCGAAACCATCCAGGATTGAGTGAACAAATCCAGGACTGAGTGCACCAATCCAGGAGTGAGTGAACAAATCTAGAATTGAGGCAAAACAATCCGGGAATGAGTTAACCAATCTAGGAGTGAAGGAAACAATCCAGGAGTGAATGGAACTATCCAGGAGTGAAGGAAAAATGCAGGGGGGAGGGAAACAGTCCAGGAGCGAGGGAACCAATCCAGGAGTGAGGGAACCAATCCAGGAATGATGGAACCAATCCAGGAGTGAGGGAATCAATCCAGGAATGATGGAAACAATCCAGGAGTGAGGGAATCAATCCAGGAATGATGGAAACATTCCAGGTGTGAAGGAAACAATCCAGGAGTGAGGGAAATAATCCAGGAGTGAGGGAAACTATCCAGGAGTGAGGGAAACTATCTAGGAGTGAGTGAATCAATTCAGGAATGAGGGAAACAATCCAGGAGTGAGGGAAATAATCCAGGAGTGAGGGAATCAATCCAGGAGTGAGAGAACCAATCCAGGAGTGCATGAAACAATCCAGGAGTGAAAGAAAAATCCAGGAGTGAGGGAACAAATCCAGGAGTGACTGAAACAATCCAGGAGTGAGGGAAAACATCCAGTAGTCAATGTTCCAATCCAGGAGTGCTTGAACAAATCCAGGACTGAGGGAAACAATCCAGGAGTGATTGAACCAATCCAGGAGTGAGGGAACCAGTCCAGGAGTGAGTGAACCAATCCAGGAGCAAGTGATCCAATCCAGGAGTGAGTGAACGAATGCAGGAGCGAGTGATCCAATTCAGGAGTGAGTGAACCAAGGCAGGAGTGAGGAAACAATCCAGGTGCGAGTTATCCAATCCAGGAGTGAGTGAACCAATCCAGGAGCAAGTGATCCAATCCAGGAGTGAGTGAACCCATCCAGGAGTGAGTGAACCAATCCAGGAGTGAGGGAAACAATCCTGGAGAGAGGGAAATAATCCTGGAGTGCGCGAACAAATCCAGGATTGAGGCAAAGCAATAAGGGAGTGAGTGACCCAATCTAGGAGTGAAGGAAACAATCCAGGCATGAATGAAAATATCCAGGATTGAATGAACAAATCCAGGAGTGTGGGAAAAAATCCAGGAGGGAGGGAAACAATCCAGGAGTGACTGAAGCAATCCAGGAGATATTGAAAAAACCCAGAAAGGAGGGAAAAAATCCAGGAGGGAGGAAAACAATCCAGGAGTGATTGAACCAATCCCGGAGTGAGGGAAAAAATCCAGAATTGCGTGAACAAATCCAGGAGTGAGGGAAACCTTCCAGGTTTGAGTGAACAAATCCAGGAGAGGGGGAAACAATCCAGGAGTGAGTGAATGAATCCAGGAGCGACTGAACCAATCCAGGAGTGAGGGAACCAAACCAGGAATGAGTGAATCAATCCAGGAACTAGTGAAACAATCCAGGAGTGATGGAAACAATCCAGGAGTAAGGGAAATTGTCCAAGAGGGAGGGAAAGAATCCAGGAGTGAGTGAACCAATCCAGGAGTGAGGGAACAAATCCAGAATTGAGGCAAAACAATCTGGGAGTGAGTGCCCAATCTAGGAGTGAAGGAAACAATCCAGGAGTGAATGGTACTATCCAGGAGTGAATGAACAAATCCAGGAGTGAGGAAAAAATGTAGGAGGGAGGGAAACAATCCAAGAGTGAGGAATACAATCCAGGAGTGAGGGGAAACATCCAGGAGTGTGGGAAACAATTCAGGAGTGAGGTAAAAATCCAGGAGTGAGTGAACCAATCCAGCATTGAGGGAACAAATCCAGGATTGAGGCACAACAATCTGGGAGTGAGTGCCCAATCTAGGAGTGAAGGAAACAATCCAGGAGTGAATGAACAAATCCAGGAGTGTGGGAAACAATCCAGGAGTGCGTGAAACAATCCAGGATCGAGTGAACCAATCCAGGAGCGATTGATCCAATCCAGGAGTGGGAGAAATAATCCAGGAGCGAGTGAACCAATCCAGGAGTGAGTAAACCAATCCAGGAGTAAGTGAATCAATCCAGGAGTGAGTGAACCAATCTAGGAGTGAGTGACTCAATCCAGGAGTGGGAGAAATAATCCAGGAGCGAGTGAACCAATCCAGGAGTGAGTAAACCAATCCAGGAGTGAGTGAATCAATCCAGGAATGAGGGAAACAATCCAGGGGTGAGGGAAATAAACCAGGAGTGAGGGAAACTATCCAGGAGTGAATGAATCAATCCAGGAATGAGGGAAACAATCCAGGAGTGAGGGAAACTATCCAGGAATGAGTGAATCAATCCAGGAATGAGGGAAACAATCCAGGAGTGAGGGAAATAATCCAGGAGTGAGGGAAACTATCCAGGAGTGAGTGAATCAATCCAGGAATGAGGGAAACAATCCAGGAGTGAGGGAAATAATCCAGGAGTGAGGGAAACTATCCAGGAGTGAGGGAAACTATCCAGGAGTGAGGGAACAAATCCAGGAGTGACTGAAACAATCCAGGAGTGAGGGATAAAATCCAGGAGTCAATGTTCCAATCCAGGAGTGCTTGAACAAATCCAGGACTGAGGGAAACAATCCAGGCGTGATTGAACCAATCCAGGAGTGAGGGAACCAGTCCAGGAGTGAGTGAACCAATCCAGGAGTGAGTTATCCAATCCAGCAGTGAGTGAACCCATCCAGGAGTGAGTGAACCAATTCAGGAGCAAGTGATCCATTCTAGGAGTGAGTGAACCCATCCAGGAGTGAGTGAACCAATTCAGGAGTGAGGGAAACAATCCTGGAGAGAGGGAAGTAATCCTGGAGTGAGCGAACAAATCCAGGATTGAGGCAAAACAATAAGGGATTCAGTGACCCAATCTAGGAGTGAAGGAAACAATCCAGGCATGAATGAAAATATCCAGGATTGAATGAACAAATCCAGGAGTGTGGGGAAAAAATCCAGGAGGGAGGGAAACAATCCTGGAATGAGTGAACAAATCCAGGAGTGAGGGAAACAATCCAGGAGTGAGTTAACAAATCCAGAAGTGAGTGTACCTATCCAGGAGAAAAGGAAACAATCCAGAAGTGAGGGAAATGATCCTGGATTGAGGGGAATAAATCCAGGAGAGGGGGAAACAATCCAGGAGTGAGTGAATGAATCCAGGAGCGACTGAACCAATCCAGGAGTGAGGGATCCAAACCAGGAATGAGTGAATCAATCCAGGAGCTAGTGAAACAATTCGGGAGTGATGGAAACAATCCAGGAGTAAGGGAAATTGTCCATAAGGGAGGGAAAGAATCCCAGAGTGAGTGAACCAATCCAGGAGTGAGGGAACAAATCCAAGAATGAGTGAATCAATCCAGAAGCTAGAGAAACAATAAAGGAGTGATGGAAACAATCAGGAGTGGGGAAATTGTCCAGGAGGGAGGGACCGAATCCAGGAGTGAGTGAACCAATCTAGGAGTGAGTGACTCAATCCAGGAGCGAGTGAACCAATCCCAGAGTGAGGGAAGCAAACCAGGAGAGAGTGAACAAATGCAGGAGTGAGTGACCTAATCCCGGTGAAAGTGAAACAAACCAGGAGTGAATGAACTAATCCAGTATTGAGTGAACCAATCCAGGAGTGAGTGAACCATTCCAGGAGTTAGTGAACCAATCCAGGAGTGAATGAACCAATCCAGGAGTTAGTGAACCAATCCAGGAGTGAATTAACCAATCCAGGACCGAGTGAACCAATCCAGGGTTGAATGAACCAATCCAGGAGTTAGTGAACCAATCCAGGAGTGAATGAACCAATCCAGGACCGAGTGAACCAATCCAGGAGTGAATGAACCAATCCAGGAGTGAGTGAACCAATCCAGGAGTGAGTGAAATAATCCAGGAGTGTGTGAACCAATCTAGGAGTGAGTGACTCAATCCAGGAGCGAGTGCATCAATCCAGGAGTGAGTGAACCATTCCGGAGTGAGGGAAACAATCCAGGAGAGAGTGAACAAATGCAGGAGTGAGTGAGCTAATCCTGGTGAAAGTGAAACAATCCAGGAGTGAATGAAACAATCCCGGAGTGAGAGAAACAATCCAGGAGAGTGTGAACCAATCCAGGAGTGAGTGAACCAATCCAGGACCGAGTGAACCAATGCAGGAGTGAATGAACCAATCCAGGAGTGAGGGAACCAGTCCAGGAGTGAGTGAACCAATCCAGGAGCAAGTGATCCAATCCAGGAGTGAGTGAACGAATCCAGGAGCGAGTTATCCAATCCAGCAGTGAGTGAACCCATCCAGGAGTGAGTGAACCAATTCAGGAGCAAGTGATCCATTCTAGGAGTGAGTGAACCCATCCAGGAGTGAGTGAACCAATTCAGGAGTAAGGGAAACAATCCTGGAGAGAGGGAAATAATCCTGGAATGAGCGAACAAATCCAGGATTGAGGCAAAGCAATAAGGGAGTGAGTGACCCAATCTAGGAGTGAAGGAAACAATCCAGGCATGAATGAAAATATCCAGGATTGAATGAACAAATCCAGGAGTGTGGGGAAAAAATCCAGGAGGGAGGGAAACAATCCTGGAATGAGTGAACAAATCCAGGAGTGAGGGAAACAATCCAGGAGTGAGTTAACAAATCCAGAAGTGAGTGTACCTATCCAGGAGAGAAGGAAACAATCCAGAAGTGAGGGAAATGATCCTGGATTGAGGGGAATAAATCCAGGAGAGGGGGAAACAATCCAGGAGTGAGTGAATGAATCCAGGAGTGACTGAACCAATCCAGGAGTGAGGGAACAAATCCAAGAATGAGTGAATCAATCCAGAAGCTAGAGAAACAATAAAGGAGTGATGGAAACAATCAGGAGTGGGGAAATTGTCCAGGAGGGAGGGACCGAATCCAGGAGTGAGTGAACCAATCTAGGAGTGAGTGACTCAATCCAGGAGCGAGTGAACCAATCCCAGAGTGAGGGAAGCAAACCAGGAGAGAGTGAACAAATGCAGGAGTGAGTGACCTAATCCCGGTGAAAGTGAAACAAACCAGGAGTGAATGAACTAATCCAGTATTGAGTGAACCAATCCAGGAGTGAGTGAACCAATCCAGGAGTTAGTGAACCAATCCAGGAGTGAATGAACCAATCCAGGAGTTAGTGAACCAATCCAGGAGTGAATTAACCAATCCAGGACCGAGTGAACTAATCCAGGATTGAATGAACCAATCCAGGAGTTAGTGAACCAATCCAGGAGTGAATGAACCAATCCAGGACCGAGTGAACCAATCCAGGAGTGAATGAACCAATCCAGGAGTGAGTGAACCAATCCAGGAGTGAGTGAAATAATCCAGGAGTGTGTGAACCAATCTAGGAGTGAGTGACTCAATCCAGGAGCGAGTGCATCAATCCAGGAGTGAGTGAACCATTCCGGAGTGAGGGAAACAATCCAGGAGAGAGTGAACAAATGCAGGAGTGAGTGAGCTAATCCTGGTGAAAGTGAAACAATCCAGGAGTGAATGAAACAATCCCGGAGTGAGAGAAACAATCCAGGAGAGTGTGAACCAATCCAGGAGTGAGTGAACCAATCCAGGACCGAGTGAACCAATGCAGGAGTGAATGAACCAATCCAGGAGTGAGGGAACCAGTCCAGGAGTGAGTGAACCAATCCAGGAGCAAGTGATCCAATCCAGGAGTGAGTGAACGAATCCAGGAGCGAGTTATCCAATCCAGCAGTGAGTGAACCCATCCAGGAGTGAGTGAACCAATTCAGGAGCAAGTGATCCATTCTAGGAGTGAGTGAACCCATCCAGGAGTGAGTGAACCAATTCAGGAGTGAGGGAAACAATCCTGGAGAGAGGGAAATAATCCTGGAGTGAGCGAACAAATCCAGGATTGAGGCAAAGCAATAAGGGAGTGAGTGACCCAATCTAGGAGTGAAGGAAACAATCCAGGCATGAATGAAAATATCCAGGATTGAATGAACAAATCCAGGAGTGTGGGGAAAAAATCCAGGAGGGAGGGAAACAATCCTGGAATGAGTGAACAAATCCAGGAGTGAGGGAAACAATCCAGGAGTGAGTTAACAAATCCAGAAGTGAGTGTACCTATCCAGGAGAGAAGGAAACAATCCAGAAGTGAGGGAAATGATCCTGGATTGAGGGGAATAAATCCAGGAGAGGGGGAAACAATCCAGGAGTGAGTGAATGAATCCAGGAGTGACTGAACCAATCCAGGAGTGAGGGATCCAAACCAGGAATGAGTGAATCAATCCAGGAGCTAGTGAAACAATTCGGGAGTGATGGAAACAATCCAGGAGTAAGGGAAATTGTCCATAAGGGAGGGAAAGAATCCCAGAGTGAGTGAACCAATCCAGGAGTGAGGGAACAAATCCAAGAATGATTGAATCAATCCAGAAGCTAGAGAAACAATAAAGGAGTGATGGAAACAATCAGGAGTGGGGAAATTGTCCAGGAGGGAGGGACCGAATCCAGGAGTGAGTGAACCAATCTAGGAGTGAGTGACTCAATCCAGGAGCGAGTGAACCAATCCCGGAGTGAGGGAAACAAACCAGGAGAGAGTGAACAAATGCAGGAGTGAGTGACCTAATCCCGGTGAAAGTGAAACAAACCAGGAGTGAATGAACTAATCCAGTATTGAGTGAACCAATCCAGGAGTGAGTGAACCAATCCAGGAGTTAGTGAACCAATCCAGGAGTGAATGAACCAATCCAGGACCGAGTGAACCAGTCCAGGAGTGAATGAACCAATCCAGGACCGAGTGAACCAATCCAGGAGTGAATGAACCAATCCAGGAGTTAGTGAACCAATCCAGGAGTGGATGAACCAATCCAGGACCGAGTGAACCAATCCAGAAGTGAATGAACCAATCCAGGAGTGAGTGAACCATTCCGGAGTGAGGGAAACAATCCAGGAGAGAGTGAACAAATGCAGGAGTGAGTGAGATAATCCTGGCGAAAGTGAAACAATCCAGGAGTGAATGAAACAATCCCGGAGTGAGAGAAACAATCCAGGAGAGTGTGAACCAATCCAGGAGTGAGTGAACCAATCCAGGACCGAGTGAACCAATGCAGGAGTGAATGAACCAATCCAGGAGAGAGTGAACCAATCCAGGAGTGAGTGACTCAATCCAGGAGCGAGTGAATCAATCCAGGAGTGAGTGAACCAATCCAGGAGTGTGTGAAACAATCCAGGAGTGAATGAACAAATCCAGGAGTGAGGGAACAAATCCAGGATTGAGGCAAAACAATCCAGGAGTGAGTGAATCAATCCAGGAGTGAGTGAACAAATCCAGGAGTGACTGAACCAATCCAGAAATGAGGGAAAAAATCCAGGAGTGAATGTTCCAATCCAGGAGTGAGTGAACAAATCCAGGACTGAGGGAAACAATCGAGGAGTGATTGAACCAATCCAGGAGTGAGGGAACCAATCCAGGAAAGACTGAACCAATTCAGGCGTGAGTGAACCAAGCCAGGAGTGAGGGAAACAATCCAGGAGCAAGTGATCCAATCCAGGAGTGTGTGCACCCATCCAGGAGTGAGTGAACCAATCCAGGAGTGAGGGAAACAACCCTGGAGAGAGGGAAATAATCCTGGAGTGAGCGAACAAATCCAGGATTGAGGCAAAACAATAAGGGAGTGAGTGACCCAATCTAGGAGTGAAGGAACAATCCAGGCATGAATGAAAATATCCAGGAGTGAATGAACAAATCCAGCAGTGTGGGAAAAAATCCAGGAGGGAGGGAAACAATCCAGGAGTGACTGAAGCAATCCAGGAGTTAGGGAAAAAACCCAAAATGGAGGGAAAAATCCAGGAGTGAGTGAACCAATCCCAGAGTGCGGGAAACAATCCAGGATTGAGTGAACAAATCCAGGAGTGTGCGAAACCATCCAGGATTGAGTGAACAAATCCAGGACTGAGTGCACCAATCCAGGAGTGAGTGGACAAATCTAGAATTGAGGCAAAACAATCCGGGAATGAGTTAACCAATCTAGGAGTGAAGGAAACAATCCAGGAGTGAATGGAACTATCCAGGAGTGAAGGAAAAATGCAGGGGGGAGGGAAACAGTCCAGGAGCGAGTGAATCCATCCAGGAGTGAGTGAACCAATCCAGGAGTGAGTGAAATAATCCAGGACTGAGGGAAGCAATCCAGGAGTGAGTGAACCAATCCAGGAATGTGTGAATCATTCCAGGAGTGAGTGAACCAATCCAGGAATGAGTGAAAACATCCAGGACTGAGTGAAACAATCCAGGAGTGAGGTAAAATATCCAGGAGCGAGGGAAAAAATCCAGGAGTGATTGAACCAATCCCGGAGTGAGGGAAAAAATCCAGGAGTGAGAGAAACCTTCCAGGTTTGAGTGAACAAATCCAGGAGTGAGTGAATCAATCCAGGAGTGATTGAACCAATCCAGAAGTGAGTGAACGAATGCTGGAGTGAGGGAAACAATCCAGGATTGAGTGAACAATCCAGGAGTGAGTGAATCAATCCAGGAGTGATGGAATCAATCCAGGGTTGAGTGAACCAATCTTGGAGTGAGTGATCCAATCTCGGAGTGAAGGAAACAATCCAGCAGTGAATGGAACTATCCAGGAGTGAGGGAACCAATCCAGAAGTGAGGGAAAAAATCCAGGAGGGAGGGAAACAATCCAGGATTGAGTGAATATATCCAGGAGTGAGGGAAACAATCCAGGGTTGAGTGAACAATCCAGGTGTGAGTGAATCAATCCAGGAGTGATGGAATCAATCCAGGGTTGAGTGAACCAATCCAAGAGTGAGTGACCCAATCTAGGAGTGAAGGAAACAATCCAGCAGTGAATGGAACTATCCAGGAGTGAGTGAACCAATCCAGGAGTGAGGGAAAAAATCCAGGAGTGAGTGAACCAATCCAGGAATGAGGGAAAAATCAAGGAGTGAGGGAAACAATCCAGGAGTGAATGACCAAATCCAGGAGTGAGGGAACAAATCCAGGATTGAGGCAAAACAATCCAGGAGTGAGTGAATCAATCCAGGAGTGAGTGAACAAATCCAGGAGTGATTGAACCAATCCAGGAGTGAGGGAAAAAATCCAGGAGTGAATGTTCCAATCCAGGAGTGAGTGAACAAATCCAGGACTGAGGGAAACAATCCAGGAGTGATTGAACCAATCCAGGAGTGAGGAAACCAATCCAGGAGTGAGGGAACTAATCCAGGAGCAAATGATCCAATCCAGGAGTGAGTGAACGAATCCAGGAGCGAGTGATCCAATTCAGGAGTGAGTGAACCAAGCCAGGAGTGAGGGAAACCATCCAGGAGCGAGTGATCCAATCCAGGAGTGAGGGAACCAATCCAGTGGCTAGAGAAACAATCCAGGAGTGATGGAAACAATCCAGGAGTAAGGGAAATTGTCCAGGAAGGAGGGAAAGAATCCAGGAGTGAGTGAACCAATCCAGGAGTGCGGGAACAAATCCAAGAATGAGTGAATCAATCCAGAAGCTAGAGAAACAATAAAGGAGTGATGGAAACAATCAGGAGTGAGGGAAATTGTCCAGGAGGGAGGGACCGAATCCTGGAGTGAGTGAACCATTCCAGGAGTGAGGGAACAAATCCAGGATTGAGGCAAAACAATCTGGAAGTGAGTGTCCAATCTAGGAGTGAAGAAAACAATCCAGGAGTGAATGGTACTATCCAGAAGTGAATGAACAAATCCAGGAGTGAGGAAAAAATGTAGGAGGGAGGGAAACAATCCAAGAGTGAGGAATACAATCCAGGAGTGAGAGGAAAAATCCAGGAGTGAGTGAACCAATCCAGGAGTGTGGGAAACATTTCAGGAGTGAGGGAAAAAATCCAGGAGTGAGTGAACCAATCCAGGAGTGTGGGAAACAATCCAGGAGTGAGGGAAAAAATCCAGGAGTGAGCGAACCAAACCAGGAGTGTGGGAAACAATCCAGGAGTGAGGGAAAAAATCCAGGAGTGAGCAAACCAAACCAGGAGTGTGGGAAACAATCCAGGATTGAGTGAACAAATGCAGAAGTGAGGGAAACAATCCAGGAGTGAGGGAAACAATCCAGGATCGAGTGAACCAATCCAGGAGTGACTGAATCAATCCAGGAGTGGGAGAAACAATCCAGGAGCGAGTGAACCAATCCAGGAGTGAGTAAACCAATCCAGGAGTGAGTGAAATAATCCAGGAGTGAGTGAACCAATCTAGGAGTGAGTGACTCAATCCACGACCGAGTGAATCAATCCAGGAGTGGGTGAACCAATCCCGGAGTGAGGGAAACAATCCAGGAGAGAGTGAACAAATGCAGGAGTGAGTGAGCTAATCCTGGTGAAAGTGAAACAATCCAGGAGTGAATGAAACAATCCCGGAGTGTGGGATCCAATCCAGGAAGGAGTGAACAAATCCAGGAGTGAGTGAATCAATCCCGGAGTGTGGGATCCAATCCAGGAAGGAGTGAACAAATCCAGGAGTGAATGAATCAATCCCGGAGTGTGGGATCCAATCCAGGAAGGAGTGAACAATTCAAGGAGTGAGTGAATCAATCCCGGAGTGTGGGATCCAATCCAGGAAGGAGTGAAAAAATCAAGGAGTGAGTGAATCAATCCAGGAGTGAGTGAACCAATCTAGGAGTGAGTGAACCATTCCCAAAGTGATTGAAACAATCCAGGAGGGAGTGAACCAATCCAGGAGTTAGTGAACCAATCCCGGAGTTTGTGAAACATTCCAGGAGTGAGTGAAACAATCTAGGAGCAAGTGAACCAATGTAGGAGTGAGTGACTCAATCCAGGAGTGACGGAAACAATCCAGGAGTGATTGAACAAATCTAGGAGTGAGGGAAAGTATCCAGGAGTGAGTGAACAAATGCTGGAATGAGTGAACAAATCCAGGAGTGAGAGAACCAATCCAGGAGTGAGTGAACCAATCTCGGTGAAAGTGAAACAATCCAGGATTGAGGGAAACAATCCAGGAGTGAGGGAACCAATCCAGGAGTGAGGGAACCAATCCAGGAATGAGGAAAACAATCCAGGAGTGAGGGAACCAATCCAGGAGTGAGTGAACAAATCCAGGAGGATGTGAACCAATCCAGGAGTGTGGGATCCAATCCAGGAAGGAGTGAAAAAATCCAGGAGTGAGTGAATCAATCCAGGAGTGAGTGAACCAATCCAGGAATGAGTGAACCAATCCTGGAGTGTGTGAATCAATCCAGGACTGAGGGAAACAATCCAGGAGTGAGTGAACCAATCCTGGAGTGTGTGAATCAATCCAGGACTGAGGGAAACAATCCAGGAGTGAATGAACCAATCCCGGTGAAAGTGAAACAATCCAGGATTGAGGAAAACAATCCAGGAGTGAAGGAACCAATCCAGGAGTGCGTGAACAAATCCAGGAGTGCGTGAACCAATCCAGGAGTGTGTGAATCAATCCAGGAGTGAGGGAAAGAATCCAGGAGTGAGGAAAATAATCCAGGAGCGACTGTACCAATCCAGGAGTGAGGGAAAGAATCCAGGAGTGTTTGAACCAACCAGGAGTGAGGAAAATAATCCAGGAGCGACTGAACCAATCCAGGAGTGAGGGAAACAATCCAGGAGTGTTTGAACCAACCAGGAGTGAGGAAAATAATCCAGGAGTGACTGAACCAATCCAAGAGTGAGGGAAACAATCCAGGAGTGTTTGAACCAACCAGGAGTGAGGGAAACAATCCAGGAGTGAGGGAAACAATCCAGGAGTGAGGGAAACAATCCAGGAGTAAGTGAACAAATCCAGCATTGAGGGAAACAATCCAGGAGTAATAGATACTGACAAGGCTTCACTGAAATGTGCAGGTTTCCACTGAACAAGGAAATCCTGTGAATATCCATTTGAGACCCTCACATGGACCGCACTGGCTGTTGAATTATCCAACATCTTGCCTGAAACTGTGTGTCTCATGTGTGTTATACATAGTGTGGGAAATGCTCCATGTTTCTGGTTATAATTAACACCATTCTGGTCACCTTGTCAGTTGCTATGTTTAAGGGGACATGTTTTATCCACTCCCCTGTTAATCCCAGCTCAGTTGCATTCTGTTCTCCTCTAGCTATCTGAACTAGAATCTGTAAAGCCCCAAATCCTCCTCTTGTCCAATCCTGGCCTTCCATTTCTCTAGTATAGTACCTTTCAGCACCTCAGCATCTCCCAAAGCGCTTTACAGCCAGTGAAATACTTTTTGAACTGTAGTCACTGTTGTAATGTCAGAAAGGTGGCAGCCAATTTATGCACAGCAAGATCCCACAAACAGCAATGGGATATTTGACCTGATCATCAATTTATTGAAGAGGTACTCTGTTTTCAGCAGGAGAGCCTGCTTTGCACTCAGCTTTGACATCAATAACGAGCTGAGAATGCAGTGTGTGTCCCTGCTGACTTGGCGAGTACAGGCGCACCCGAGTGTGGCACTACACTCCCTGCACAATTGTTACTGCCATCCCTCACAGTGTCTGACTTTGCAGCATTGGCCTCCTGTTCCTCATGGCTGTCCAGTCATAAACCTTGAACCCAACCATGCCCCAGAACTTGTCTGCACTCATCAGGGCAGGATCAGCTATGATGTCTGCCATGGTTGGATACCCTTGCTGATACTGCAGGGTTGAAATTCTGCTGGGATGGGGACGTTGTTCATGCTGTTTCTCCAGGGTTTATGTGGAGCTTCCACAAACGCTACAACAATTGAACAGGAGCATTCCTACCACCTTTTAGCCAAGATTCAAACCAATTTTGTGTTTAAGATCATGTGAGTTCATGGTCACAAGCCAACAGGTAGATAGAGCTAAAGGGGAGCCTATTTGGCCCATCTTAACTCAGCCATTCAGAGTAAACATCCATTTCCCCATCACATCATTCAATAGTCTCTCAAATGTGTCACCCTCCCAATCCCCAAGACCTGTGGCTCGATTGGTCGCAGTTCCTCAGCTCTGAGTGGGTTCAAGCCCTGCTCCAGGAACTTAAGAGCACAAAAGTTTCAGGCTGACACTCCAGTGCAGTAGGATTGCTGCATCATGGAGGTGCTGCCTTTTGGATTAGAAGTTAACCAAGGCCCCAACTAGCCTCTCAGGTGGATGTAAAGATCCCTTGGCGCTATTTCAAGGACCAGGAGTTCTCCCTGGTGTCCTGGCCACTAAAGATCCCTCAATCAATATCACTGAAACAGACTATTTGGTAATTATCACATTGCTGTTTGTGGAAGCTTGCTGTGCACAAATTGGCTACTTCCTACATTACAGCAGGGACTCAAAAGTATTTAATTGGCTGTAAAGTGCTTTGGGATGTTCTGAGATCATTCTTTTGAACTGTGTCATTTATTGCCTCGTACACCTCTGCTTTCTCACTCACCTCCTTTCGAAGCTAATGGGCCATATTTTCCCTGGTCTATCCTCGTGACTCTGCCTTTGACTTCAAGGATTAACCACTTGGTCCTTTCTCTGTACCCTTGCCAGGACTGAATTCATGTCTCACTGAGCATAGCAGAAAACATTGCTTTCGGCGCATGTTCTGGTCAGGGCTTCATACTGTGTTCACCTTCTGGAACTGGAGCCCAGCACAGGTGAGGGCTACAAGACAGGGACTGAAAGAGATTGAAATGGTGTGTGCACGGTTGGTTTTCTGTGTAGCTTTCTCATGAATTGGAAGTTTGTGACGTGTGTTTATAACCCCGTCTCTGCCATCAGGAATTGGAAACACCGTCAGAACCCCAGAGTGAAAAGATTCATTTGCTAGTCAATTGGAGAGAAAAGGACATATTAAATTCAGCACTCATCACCTCGTCACCAAGTGCAGCTCACTGTCGGGTGTCTGAGGTACACTGCAGTTGCTTAGCAAGTGGAATGTTCTGGAACCAAACTGCCAAGTGACTCAGTGGTGATCAGATGAAGAAACCCAGCTGAGATGTGCTTGCCTTCCTGCCTGAGATCTGAACTGACCAATGGTGCAGTTCTTGATTTCAGAGCAATTTAGGGTTCTCAAGTGTTTTATTTGAAATAAGCCAACACTTCCTGATCACTATTTATTAACAGAAAGAAAGAAATGGAGATGAGCAAAGTGTAAGAGAGGAGGTACCTAGGGAAGCTGTGAGATGCGAAAAGCACAATAATATTCAGTAACAGTATCAGTGCTGGAGTAAAAGACTCAAACTCCTAACCCAGGGCTCTGGGGCTAAAAGGCTTAATTTATGGGGAAAGTTTGCATATACTGGGTTTGTATTCCCTGGAGTATACAAAATTAAGCTATGATTTAATTGAGGTGTTTAAGATGATTAAAGGATTTGACAGGGTAAATAGAGAGTAGCTATTCCCTCTCCAGAACAAGGGGGCAGAACTTTCAAATTAGAGTATTCAGGGGTGCTATCCGGAAGCTTCACACAGAGAGTAGTGGAAATCTGGAACTCTGTCCCCCCAAAAAGATGTTGATGCTGAGGGTCAATTGAAAATTGCAAATCTGAGATTGATAGTTTTTGTGAGCTAAGGGTATTAAGGGTTATGGTACAAGGCAGGTAGATAGAGTTAAAGTCCAGATCAGCCATGATGCAATTGAATGGTGGAACAGGCTGGAGGGCTGAATCATCTACTCCTGTACCTTTGTTCCTAAATGGATCCAGCATCAACACAGACTGATTTCCTAGTGGCTTTGTTCCTAACTGCAGCATTCCCATCACCCCTCTCACAGGGAGTTGGAGCCAGTACCCTACAACTGCAGGTGCCTCGAGTCTTTGTCAGGGTGTTAATCTGGAATCCCTGCTGTGAAAATTCAGTGAAACAACAGTGTGGAGAATTGGAAGGAAATGACAGGGTTTGGAGGTGGGGAGTTTAGGGGGGCTGGGGTAATGTTGGTGTACATAAGTGTTTATCAGAAGCTGGGATCCATCCAACACATCTTGCCAGAGTGTGGTTGTTTGACAACAATCACTGGGGATAAAAATCCCTCTCCTCTGTGTTCTGCTCCTACCATGAACATAAATGCTTCCAGACTTCCAAACCTGGACGCAGGTATAGCATGCAGCTCCAGAATCACAAAGTGATTCCCCCCACTATCAACATCCTGGGGGTCACCATTGACCAGAAACTGAAGTGGACCAGCCACATATATACTGTGTCTACAAGAGCAGGTCAGAGGTTGGGAATTCTGCGACAAGTAACTCACCTCCTGACTCCCCAAAGCCTGTCCACCATCTACAAGACACAAGTCAGGTGTGTGATGGAATACTCTCCACTTGCCTGGATGGGTGCAGCTCTAACAACACTCAAGAAGCTCGACACCATCCAGGACAAAGCAGCCGGCTTGATTGGCACCCCATTCACAAGCATTCACTCCCTCCACCACCGATGCACAGTGGCAGCAGTGTGTACCATCGACAAGATGCACTGCAGCAACTCACCAAGGCTCCTTAGACAGCACCTTCCAAACCCACACCCTCTACCACCTGGAAGGACAAGGGCAGCGGACGTATGGGAACACCACCACCTGAAAGTTCCCCTCCAAGTCACACACCATCCTGACTTGGAACTATATCCTTCAAAGTCACTTGTTACTGGACCGCCTTTAGGTAAGGTGTGCTCCCCAATGATATCATGCAATAAAGTGTTTGATTCTCAACGTCTGAGTCCGGAGAATTTGTTCAACAATTGGGCACAATCTGGATTTTCTCCAACACTTGTTCAAAATCCTCAAACTTCCTAACAGCACTATGGATGTACCTACACCACATGGACTGCAGCAGTTCAAGAAGGCAGCTCACCACCACCTTCTCAAGGGCAATTAGGGATGGGCAACAAATGCTGGCTTAGCCAACGATGCCCACATCCTGTGAAGAACAAAAAAAAGTAGAAACAGGGTAGGAGCAGCATTCAGAAAAAGGAAGAGTTGCATTTATACCACATCTTTCATGACCTCAGGGATGACCCAAAGTGCTTTACAGCCAATGAGGTACTTTTGAAGTGTAGTCACTGTTGTAATGTAGAAAATGTAGCAGCCAATTTGTGCACAAGTTCCCACAAATGACAAGATAACAACCAGATCATGTTATAGTGATGTTGGTTGAGAACTCTCCTGTGCTCAGCGAAATATTGCCATGAGACCATTTGTGTCCACCAGAGAAGGCAGAGGAGCCTCAATTTAATGTCACATCTGAAAGACGACGCCTCCAACAGTGCAGCCCTCCTTCAATGGAGAGTCCACCATTTCAACCTTCTATTTTTTAAATGGGAAGTCATATATTTCGGTGAAAAAAGAATAATCATTAGCCGTCTTGATCCATATCAATTTCAACAATGCCACTTATAGTGTTGCACTTTTTGCACAGCAAAATATTCACAACAATCTTCAGCCAGAAGTGCTGAGTGGATGATCCATCTCAGCCTCCTCCTGAGGTCCCCAGCATCACAGATGTCAGTCTTATGCCAATCCAATTCACTCCACGCGATATCAAGAAATTGAGTGGGCGAAACTGTGCCAGATGGATTCCAACACAGTTAAGTATGAAAGCACCTGTATTGGACCAAAATAAGGATAGATTGGAATATTATTTAAATGCTGAAAAGCTAGGAAGTAAAAAGAGATTTAGGGGCCATATACACAGATCAGCAAGTACAGAAAAATATGAAAAGGCTCAAGGAATGTACCTCTTTATAACGAGAGGGCTAGAAGCTAAAGGGAAGGAGGTTTTGCGACAACAATACAAAACCCTGGCTAGACCAGATATTGAGTACTGTGTACAGATCGAGACACCTTACAATGCATTTGGTCTGGAAGGAGTGCATCACTGATCCACCAGAATGTTAACAGGGCTCCAGGGGATACATTATAAGGTGATATTAAATAAACTAGAACTGTATTCCTGCTATATAGAAGGTTAAAGGTGCTTTGATTGAGGTTTTAAGATTTTGAAAGGAGGAAAGAAGGAAAGATAGAAGGATGTAGTACTGCAGACTTGTGCTCCAGAACTAGCCACCCCGTAGCCAAGCTGTTCCAGTACAGCTACAATACTGTGGAAAATTGCCCAGGTATGACCTGTCCACTAAAAGCTGGACAAAACCAATCCGGCCATTTTCTACCCCATGAGTCTCCTCTCAATCATTCATAAAGTGATGGAAGGTGTCATTGACAAGACTTACTCAAAAAACACTTGTTCAACAAGAAACTGCTCACTGATGCTCAGTTTGAGTTCCAAAGGCCCACTCAGCTTATCCACCCTGAGCCCTGTCTCCTCACAGCACTCCCACTCTGAGCCCTGTTTCCTTACAGCTCTTCCACCCCAGGCCGTGTCTTCTCACAGCACCCCCACCCTGAACCCTGAACCCTGTCTCCTAAAAGCTCTCGTACCCTGGGCCTTATCTCCTCAAAGCTCTCGTACACTGAGCCCTGTCTCCTCACAGCTCTCGTACCCTGGGCCTTGTCTCCTCACAGCTCTCGTATCCTGGGCCCTGTCTCCTCACAGCTCTCGTATCCTGGGCCCTGTCTTCTCACAACTCTCCCACCCTGGGCCCTGTCTCTTCAGAACTCTCCCACTCCCTCCCCTGTCTCCTCACATCTCTCCCACCTTGAGCCATGTCTCCTCACAGCTCTAGTACCCTGGGCCATATCGCCTCACAACTCTCCCAACCCTGGGCCCTGTCTCTTCAGAGCTCTCCCACCCTGGGACCTGGATCCTCATAACTCTCCCACTCCCTGCCCTGTGTCCTCAGAGCAAGCCCACTCCCTGCCCTGTCTCCTCACAGCTCTCCCACCCTGGGCCTTGTCTCCTTACAGCTCTTTCACTCCTTGTCCTGTCTCCTCACAACTCTCCCAACATGGGCCTTGTCTCCTTATAGCTCTCACACTCCTTGCCCTGTCTCTTCACGGCTCTCCCACCCTGGGCCTTGTTTCCTTGCAGCTCTCCCACTCATTGTCCTGTCTCTACACAGCTCTCCCAGCCTGGGCCTTGTCTCCTTACAGCTCTCCCACTCCTTGCCCTGTATCTTCACAGCTCTCCCACTCTGGGCACTGTCTCCTTCAGCTCTCCCACTGTAGGCCCTGTCTCCTCACAGTTCTCCCACCATGGGCCCTGTCTCCTCACAGCTCTCCCACCCTGGGCCTTGTCTCCTTACAGCTCTCCCACTCCTTGCCCTGTATCTTCGCAGCTCTCCCACTCTGGGCACTGTCTCCTTCAGCTCTCCCACTGTAGGCCCTGTCTCCTCACAGCTCTCCCACTCTGGGCACTGTCTCCTTCAGCTCTCCCACTGTAGGCCCTGTCTCCTCACAGTTCTCCCACCATGGGCCCTGTCTCCTCACAGCTCTCCCACCCTGGGCCTTGTCTCCTTACAGCTCTCCCACTCCTTGCCCTGTATCTTCGCAGCTCTCCCACTCTGGGCACTGTCTCCTTCAGCTCTCCCACTGTAGGCCCTGTCTCCTCACAGTTCTCCCACCATGGGCCCTGTCTCCTCACAGCTCTCCCACCCCGGGTCCTGTCACCTCACAGCTCTCCCACCCCGGGTCCTGCCTCCTCACAGCTCTCCCACCCTCTGCCTGCCTCCTTACAGCTCACATATCCTGGGACCTGTCCCCTCACAGCTCTCCCACCCTGGGCCATGTCTCCTCACAGCTCTCCCACCCTAGGCCCTGCCACCTTAGTGCTCCCATTCCCTGGGCCCTGTCTCCTGACAGCTCTCCCACTCCTTGCCCTGTATCTTCAGAGCTCTCCCACCCTGGGCCCCATTAACTCACAGCTCTCCCACTCCATGCCCTGTCTCCTTACAGCTCTCCCACCCTGGGCCTTGTCTCCTTACAGCTCTCCCACTCCTTGCCCTGTATCTTCAGAGCTCTCCCACCCTGGGCCCTGTTAACTCACAGCTCTCCCACTCCATGCCCTGTCTCCTTACAGCTCTCCCACCCTGGGCCATGTCTCCTCACAGCTCTCCCACCCTGGGCCCTGCCTCCTTATAACTCTCCCACCCTGGGCCCTGTCTCCTCACAGCTAACCCACCCTGAACCCTGTCCCCTCACAGCTCCCCCACCCTGGGCCATGTCTCCTCACAGCTCTCCCACCCTGGGCCCTGTCTTCTCACAGCTCTCCCACCCTGGGCCATGTCTCCTCACAGCTCTCCCACCCTGGGCCCTGTCTCCTCACAGCTCTCCCACCCTGAGCCCTGTCTCCTCACAGCTCCCCCCCCACTGGGCCCTGTCTCCTCACAGCTCTCCCACTCCCTGCCCTGTTTCCTCGCAACTCTCCCACTCCCTGCCCTGTCGCTTCGCAGCTCTCCCACTCCCTGCCCTGTCTCCTCTCCTCACAGCTCATCCACTTCCTCCCTGTCTCCTCACAGCTCTCCCACTCCCTGCCCTGTCTCCTCACAGCTCTCCCACTCCCTGCCCTGTCTCCTCACAGCTCTCCCACTCCCTGCCCTGTCTCCTCACAGCTCTCCCACTCCCTGCCCTGTTTCCTCACAGCTCTCCCACTTCCTGCCCTGTCTCCTCACAGCTCTCCCACGTCCTGCCCTGTCTCCTCACAGCTCTCCCACTCCCTGCCCTGTCTCCTCACAGCTCACCCACTCCCTGCCCTGTCTCCTCCCAGCTCTCTCACTTCCTGCCCTGTCTCCTCACAGCTCTCCCACTTCCTGCCCTGTCCCTTTGCAGCTCTCCCACTCCCTGCCCTGTCTCCTCACAGCTCTCCCACTTCCTGCCCATTCTCCTCACAGCTCTCCCACTCCCTACCCTGTCCCTTCGCAGCTCTCCCACTCCCTGCCCTGTCTCCTCACAGCTCTCCCACCTCCTGCCCTGTCTCCTTACAGCTCTCCCATTCCCTGCCCTGTCTCCTCACAGCTCTCCCACTCCCTGCCCTGTCCCTTCGCAGCTCTCCCACTCCCTGCCCTGTCTCCTCACAGCTCTCCCACTCCCTGCCCTGTCCCTTCGCAGCTCCCCCACTTCCTGCCCTGTCTCCTCACAGCTCTCCCACTTCCTGCCCTGTCTCCTCACAGCTCTCCCACTCCCTGCCCTGTCCCTTCGCAGCTCTCCCACTCCCTGCCCTGTCTCCTCACAGCTCTCCCACTTCCTGCCCTGTCTCCTCACAGCTCTCCCACTCCCTGCCCTGTCCCTTCGCAGCTCTCCCACTTCCTGCCCTGTCTCCTTACAGCTCTCCCACCCTGGGCCTTGTCTCCTTACAGCTCTCCCACTCCTTGCCCTGTATCTTCAGAGCTCTCCCACCCTGGGCCCTGTTAACTCACAGCTCTCCCACTCCATGCCCTGTCTCCTTACAGCTCTACCACCCTGGGCCATGTCTCCTCACAGCTCTCCCATCCTGGGCCCTGCCTCCTTATAACTCTCCCACCCTGGGCCCTGTCTCCTCACAGCTAACCCACCCTGAGCCCTGTCCCCTCACAGCTCCCCCACCCTGGGCCATGTCTCCTCACAGCTCTCCCACCCTGGGCCCTGTCTTCTCACAGCTCTCCCACCCTGGGCCCTGTCTCCTCACAGCTCTCCCACTCCCTGCCCTGTTTCCTCGCAACTCTCCCACTCCCTGCCCTGTCGCTTCGCAGCTCTCCCACTCCCTGCCCTGTCTCCTGTCCTCACAGCTCTCCCACTTCCTCCCTGTCTCCTCACAGCTCTCCCACTCCCTGCCCTGTCTCCTCATAGCTCTCCCACTCCCTGCCCTGTCTCCTCACAGCTCTCCCACTCCCTGCCCTGTTTCCTCACAGCTCTCTCACTTCCTGCCCTGTTTCCTCACAGCTCTCCCACGTCCTGCCCTGTCTCCTCACAGCTCTCCCACTCCCTGCCCTGTCTCCTCACAGCTCTCCCACTCCCTGCCCTGTCTCCTCACAGCTCTCCCACTTCCTGCCCTGTCTCCTCACAGCTCTCCCACTTCCTGCCCTGTCCCTTTGCAGCTCTCCCACTCCCTGCCCTGTCTCCTCACAGCTCTCCCACTTCCTGCCCTGTCTCCTCACAGCTCTCCCACTCCCTACCCTGTCCCTTCGCAGCTCTCCCACTCCCTGCCCTGTCTCCTCACAGCTCTCCCACTTCCTGCCCTGTCTCCTCACAGCTCTCCCACTTCCTGCCCTGTCCCTTTGCAGCTCTCCCACTCCCTGCCCTGTCTCCTCACAGCTCTCCCACTTCCTGCCCTGTCTCCTCACAGCTCTCCCACTCCCTACCCTGTCCCTTCGCAGCTCTCCCATTCCCTGCCCTGTCCCTTCGCAGCTCTCCCACTCCCTGCCCTGTCTCCTCACAGCTCTCCCACTTCCTGCCCTGTCTCCTCACAGCTCTCCCACTCCCTGCCCTGTCCCTTCGCAGCTCTCCCACTTCCTGCCCTGTCTCCTCACAGCTCTCCCACTTCCTGCCCTGTCTCCTCACAGCTCTCCCACTCCCTGCCCTGTCTCCTCACAGCTCTCCCACTCCCTGCCCTGTCCCATTGCAGCTCTCCCACTCCCTGCCCTCTCTCCTCTCCTCACAGCTCTCCCACTCCCTGCCCTGTCCCTTTGCAGCTCTCCCACTTCCTGCTCTGTCTCCTCACAGCTCTCCCACTTCTTGCCCTGTCTCCTCACAGCTCTCCAACTTCCTGCTCTGTCTCCTCACAGCTCTCCCACTTCTTGCCCTGTCTCCTTCCAGCTCTCATACCCTGAGTTCGTTTTACAATCAGTGGTAGCATTGAATCCACAGCGGGACCCTGGCATCAGTTAATTTCCTGAATGCGGCCCATATCTCTAGGTGTTTCCCAATGTGTTATGCAGCCTTTCTGTACTGATCCAGCTTTATCGTGCTATCTCTTCAAAATCATGTTAATGTTTCCCTGCCTTCTGATCTAATGGAGTGATCTGATTTGTTTTCCTTCCTAACCCTTGATGTTAACTGCATGAGAAGTTGAAATTTCCACCCTTTGCTGTGTCTCTCCGATAATTTTCTCATTCTTATCCAATCTGCTTTTTCTTGCACTAATTAATGTGAGGAGAGACACTGCTTGTAAACAGGCAACATTCATGGTGTGATGTGTCCTTTATTGGTTAGTTCTTGGCCAGGCACTTTCAGTCTGTAGTCCTTGGATGTGGAGGGCTGACAAGGTCATCAGATCTTTATATTTGTTGATTTCTGGGAATGTGATTCACGTTTCTAGGCAGTACAGTTATATCTGCTCCTGTTCACAGGATTGATCTCAGGTCTAGAACAAGGGGCTGAGGACTCGAGCTGAGGCAAGGGAAGTGCCTGAGAGAGTTTATCATTAAACTACTTTACCCGTAGAGAGAGAGACTTGAATCTACGTTGAGCCTTTCACAAATGCAGGACCCTCCAAAGCACCTATTAGCCGATGAAGTACTGAGGGAGTGCCGCATTACTGGAGGTACTGTCTTTTAGATGAGAGGTTAAGCAGAGGCCCCGTTTGTCCTCTCAGGTAGATTTGAAAGATCACATTGTTATTTATGGGAGCTTGCTGTGCACAAATTGACTGCCGTGTTTCCTACATTGCAACATTAAAACACTTTAAAAGTATTTAATTGGTTGTAAAGCACTTTGGGATATCCTGAGATTGTAAAGGCACTATATAAATGCAAGTTCCTTTTCTTTTTTCCTTTTGTGTCAGGTTCCCGCTTTCCTCCTATTACACTGGCACTCAGCTCCCCCCACAGTGACAGCATGACATGTGTGTGTTCTCCTTTCACCTTCTAAAATGTATAATGTAGAAAGGGGCACCATCCAGCTGTCTGTGCTAACCATCAATGCCAATGCCGCTGTGCAATCAGAACTACCCATCAAAGCCCTGGTGCCAGCCTTTGGCTCTGTGCTAACTCTCCGTTCCAAAGAGATTTTCTCAGCCTCTTTTATTCAGACAATTGGATCCCAAGCTGTCTGTCATATGTGACTAGAGACTATTTTATTTAAGATGTGAATCACTAAATTCCCCAGAGATATCAGGGTTAAAACCATTTCCTGAGTTGTTCAGGAATCCGGAGATATTTGTGAACAGCAACAGACCATTAGGTAACCCTGGCAACAGGGTACAATCCTCACCCACTTGACTTTTATCTGCAATTCGTGTAAACAGTGGACACCATTAGGAGGAGATTTTAACCCTCCAAGCCCAGCATGAGACTTGCTGCTGATGCCTTTGTTCAGTTCCTGCTGTCTGCTATTTAACCGGTACTTCTGAGCAAGTGGCAGGGACAGCTACTAAAACTGCCCTGTCCCTCTTTAATTATGCAAATCAGGGTTTCATGATAGCATGGGGACCCAACTTCGATTTTTAAAATTTGTTTCATAGGATGTGGATGTCGCTGGCTAGGCCAGCATTTGTTGCCCATCCCTAATTGCCTGAGGTGGTGGTGAGCTGCCTTCTTGGTGTCAAGCTTCTTGAGTGTTGTTGAAGCTGCACCCATCCAGGCAAGTGGAGAGTATTCCATCACACTCCTGACTTGTACCTTCTAGATGGTGGACAGGCTTTGGGGAGTCAGGAGGTGAGTTACTAGTTGCAGAATTCCCAGCCTCTGACCTGCTCTTGTAGCCGCAGCATTTATATGGCTGGTCCAGTTCAGTTTCTGGTTAATGGTAACCCTGCAGGATGTTGATAGTGGGGGATTCAGCGATGGTAATGCCATTGAATGTAAAGGGGAGATGGTTAGATTCCCTCTTGTTGTAGATGGTCATTGCCTGGCATTTGTCTGGTGCGGATGTTACTTACCCAAGCCTGAATGTTCTCCCGGTCTTGTTGCATATGAACATGAACTGTTTCAGTATCTGCGGAGTTACGAATGATGCTGAACATTCTGCAATCATCAGCGAACATCCCCATTTCTGACCTTATGATTGAAGGAAGGTCATTGAAGAAGCAGCTGAAGATGGTTGGGCCTAGGATATTGCTCTGAGGAACTCCTGCAGTGATGTTTTGAGACTGAGATGATTGACCTCCAACAACCACAACCATCTTCCTTTGCGCTAGGTATGACTCCAATCAGTGAAGAGTTTTTCCCCTGATTCCCATTGACTTCAATTTTACTAGGGCTCCTTGATGCCATACTCAGGTCAAATGCTGCCTTGATATCCAAGGCAATCACTCTCATCTCACCTCTTTTGTCCATGTTTGAACCAAGGCTGTAATGAGGTCAAGAACCGAGTGGCTCTGGCAGAACCCAAACTAAGCATCAGGTTATTGCTGTGTAAGTGCCGCTTGATAGCACTGTTGACAACACCTTCCATCACTTTGCTGATGATCAAGAATAGACTGATGGGGCAGGAGTTGGCCAGTTTGGATTTATCCTACTTTTTGTGTACAGGACATACCTGGGCAATTTTTCACATTGCCGGGTAGATGCCAGTGTTGTAGCTGTACTGGAACAGCTTGGCTGGGGGCACGGCAAGTTCTGGAACACAGGTCTTCAGTACTATTGCCGGAATGTTGTCAGGATCCATAGCGTTTGCATTTTCCAGTGCCTTCAGCTGTTTCCTGATATCACGTGGAGTGACTAGAATTGGCTGCAGACTGGCCTCTGTAATGCTGCAGACAAGGCCGAGATGGATTATCCACTCGACACTTCTGGCTGAAGGTGGATGCAAATGCTTCAACCTTGTCTTTTGTTGGGCTCCCCAATCATTAGGATTGGGTTATTCATGGAGCCTCCTGCTTTGGTTAATTGTTTAATTGCCCACCACCATTCATAACTGGATGTGGCAGGACTGCATAGCTTTGACCTGATCCATTGCTTGTGGGATTGGTTAGCTCTTTCTATCGCATGCTGCTTACGCTGTTTGGCATGTAATTAGTCCTGTGTTGCAGCTTTATCAAGCTGACACTTCATTTTTAGGTATGCCTGGTGCTGCTGGCATGCCCTCCTGCACTCTTCATTTGAACCAGGGTTGGTCCCCAGGCTTGATTGTAATGGCAGAGTGGAGGTATGCTGGGC
Source organism: Heterodontus francisci (assembly GCF_036365525.1). Lineage (NCBI taxonomy): Eukaryota > Metazoa > Chordata > Chondrichthyes > Heterodontiformes > Heterodontidae > Heterodontus > Heterodontus francisci. The sequence goes on from NC_090385.1 coordinate 96,656,485, forward strand.
CATGAGGTTACAGATTGTGGTTGAATACAATTCTGCTGCTGCTGCTGCTGGCCCACAGCGCCTCATGGATGTCCAGTTTTGAACTGCTAAATCTGTTCTGAATCTATACAGTTTAGCACAGTGGTAGTGCCACACAACACGATGGAGGGTATTCTCAGTGTGAAGATGGGACTTTGTTTTCACAAGGACTGTGTGGTGGTCACTCCAACCAATACTGCCAGGGACAGATGCATCTGCAACAGGTAGATTGGTGAGGATGAGGTCATAGACATACAGAGATACAGCACTGAAACAGGCCCTTTGGCCCACCAAGTCTGTGCCGACCAACAACCACCCATTTTATATGAATGTTACATTAATCCCATATTCCCTACCATATCCCCACCATTCTCCTACCACCTACCTACACTAGGGCCAATTTACCTATTAACCTGCAAATCTTTGGCTGTGGGAGGAAACCAGAGCACCCGACAGAAACCCACGTGGTCACAGGGAGAACTTGCAAACTCCGCACAGGCAGTATCCAGAACTGAACCTGGGTCGCTGAAGCTGTGAGGCTGTGGTGCTAACCATTGTGCCACCCAAGGTCAAGTAGGTTTTTCCCTCGTCGGTTTCCTCACCACCTGCTGAATACCCAGTCTATCAGCTATGTCCTTTAGTACTCGGCCAGCTCAGTCAGTAGTGGTCCTACCGAGCCACTATTGGTGATGGACATTGAGGTCCCCTACCAAAAGTACATTCTGCACCCTTTCCACCTTCAGTTCTTCCTCCAAGTGGTGTTCAACATGGAGGAGTACTGACTCATCAGCTGAGGGAGGATGGCAGGTGGTAATCAGCAGGAGGTTTCCTTGCCCATATTTGACCTGATGCCATGAGACTTTATGCTCAATGTTCATGACTCTCAGGGCCACTCCTTCCTGACTGTACCACTGTGTCACCACCTCTGGTGAGTCTGTCCTGTCAGTGGGTGCAGGACATTTCCAGGGATGGTGATGGTGGTATCTCAGACATTGTATATAAAATATGATTCCGTGAATATGACTATGTCAGACTGTTGCTTGACTAGTCTGTGGGACAGCTCTCCCAATTTTGGCACAAGTCCCTAGATGTTAATAAGGAGGACTTTGCAGGGTTAACAGGGCTGGATTTGCTACTGTCGTTTCCAGTGCCTCAGTCAATGCCAGCTTTATTTTAACTGGTGGTGTGAGTGAGCTGTCTTTAGCCTGCCAGATGAAGACATTGAGGACAAGGAGTTGGAAGATGCCTAAAGAGTTCCATCATGGGACCGTGAAGAGCAGGAGTAACCCACAGGGCCTTCCTCTCTCATGTGCCTCCCCCTACCCTCCCGCTAGACCTTCCAGGAACACCCCCTCCCCACTCACACTAATTTCAAGCAAGAGGTGAACTGAGCCTGAATCAGACAACACAGTGTTAAATCCCGTGAGTCCCACACTACCTGGGTCAGTGGGAAGGTGGGGGAGTGGGGGGTGTGATAGAGGGATGGTGGGAGAGGGGTGGGGGGGCTTTGACCCCTGCCCCTCCCGCCCATCTGGTTCTTATTCCAGTTAAACTCGAGCCCTGTTTTTGTAGCTCGCTATTGCCCCGGTGTGTGCATTAACTCGGTGTGTGGGACTGAGCCATGCTGAGTGTCCATGCTGAGTTAGTGCATCAGAGACAGGACGAGGAGCCAGGACTCAACAACTGACCTCAGTATTCCCAGTTAAAGGGGCAATAAAAAGTGAGCCAGGGTTTCAACTTTTCATCAGTGCCCATTCTGCAAAGTATCTATCTGTGAGAGTGCGTGTACGAGTATGTGCACATGTATACATGTGTGTTTGTATGTATGTGAGCCTGTGAGTATATGTGTGTGCTTCTGGCTGTGTATACATGTATGTGTGCACATATGTATGAGTTTGTGTGCATGTGTGTGGGCATGTGTGTGTGTGCTTATATGCCAATTTATGTGTGTGTGCACACAAACAAGAGTGGGCGCAGGATAGGAACAGCATTAGACTTGTTGGTGATGCCCTCCATGGATGCATAGCCTGGTGATACTCACTGCATAGACTGATAACTGAGGAAAGGCCACCAGGGTGCTGTACCTCCAGAGGAGAGAGAAGTACAACTGCTGCCCTTAGGCCTGATGAAAAACACAATGAAAATGACCATGAGACTCACTCACCTGGAGCTCGTGACACCCATAGACCCTGTCCCAGGATTCCCAGCAGCGCCTGTCCTGAGCTGAGCCAATGGTTGGAGTGTTGGGGCAGCATTGTGACCCTCTGAGAGGAGAGAGGAGGTTATCCAGGCTCCCAAGGGGAAGTACTTACTGCCTGATCCTGCTCATGATGGAGCCTTCTGGGAAAAAACAGCAATTTATGCCGGAGACTTTACCCTGGTATGGGGCTGGTGCCTTGCATCATCTATAGAGGGACTCAGTTACACTATTGGTGGGGTGGGTGCAGTGATGCCTGTCAGGGCCTATTTTAAGGGGATAAAGGGGTGGGGTTTGTGCTGGAGCTGGGGAATTTAAGAGGGGCCAGGTAGAAGATACCCACCCACAACATAACCAAGATCTCTCCAAGTCCCTTCTCCTTAAGGCTGGAATCACACATCGCGTCTCTCTTCCACCGGGATTTCTGGTCTTCAGTTTACAGTGATCCATCTCTGCACTGTCCAGAGCTCATTCAGTTGGCACACCCTTTCGGCAGTGACTGTCTGCCCAGGTACTGAGAGACAATTAGTCACATTGCGGAGGGCATTGCCAGCACAAGCTAACCACAGCCTACTGGAGAGAAGCGACTGTGGGAACAGGCAGTTGGAAAGGGTCTAGGGAACTTTGCTGTTTATCAATCTCAGTGACAATCAGTCACTTTGAGCACACAATACACAAGGGAATTGCCCATTTCCATTCCCAGCCCTGTTATTTGAAGCTGATTTCAGTTAAATGCCATTGTAAGTAATGTTAGTTTATGTTTATATATATTTTCCCTGCTAGGTGGCCAGCTCTGAATCAGACAGTTAACAGGCTCTAAGTGAAGCTTTGGTCCCGGCACCCTCCCTCCCAGGTAATTCTCATCACTGTTTTTGCTGCCTTGGAACTGTCCAGGAAGTGTGTGTGTGAGAGAAATACCTTTCAGTAAAACCACCAACAGGAAGTGGCATCTTCAAACATTCTCCAGGGCAGGGAGCTTCTTCAGGGAGCAGGACGTGTCTCAGAGCATTAGTAGTGGAAACATCATAGAACACAGGGGGCAGGGTAATGGGGAACAGGGTAATGGGGAACAGGGTAATAGAGTACAGGATAGTACAGTACAGGGTAATGGGGTACAGGGTAATGGGGAACAGGGTAATGGAGTACAGGATAGTATAGTACAGGGTAATGGGGTACAGGGTAATGGAGTACAGGGTAATGGGGTACAGGGTAATGGGGAACAGGGTAATGGGGTACAGGATAGTATAGTACAGGGTAATGGGGAACAGGGTAATGGGGTACAGGGTAATGGGGAACAGGGTAATGGGGAACAGGGTAATGGGGTACAGGGTAATGGGGAACAGGGTAATAGAGTACAGGATAGTATAGTACAGGGTAATGGGGTACAGGGTAATGGAGTACAGGGTAATGGGGAACAGGGTAATGGGGAACAGGGTAATGGGGAACAGGGTAATGGGGAACAGGGTAATGGGGAACAGGATAGTATAGTACAGGGTAATGGGGTACAGGGTAATGGAGTACAGGGTAATGGGGTACAGGGTAATGGGGAACAGGGTAATGGGGTACAGGGTAATGGGGTACAGGGTAATGGGGAACAGGGTAATGGGGAACAGGGTAATAGAGTACAGGATAGTATAGTACAGGGTAATGGGGTACAGGGTAATGGGGAACAGGATAGTATAGTACAGGGTAATGGGGTACAGGGTAATGGAGTACATGGTAATGGGGTACAGGGTAATGGGGAACAGGGTAATGGGGAACAGGGTAATGGAGTACTGGATAGTATAGTACAGGGTAATGGGGTACAGGGTAATGGGGAACAGGGTAATGGGGAACAGGGTAATGGGGAACAGGGTAATGGGGTGCAGCGTAGTGTGGTACAGGGTAATGGAGTACAGGATAGTATAGTACAGGGTAATGGGGTACAGGGTAATGGGGAACAGGGTAATGGGGTACAGCATAGTGTGGTAAAGGGTAATGGAGTACAGGATAGTATAGTACAGGGTAATGGGGTACAGGGTAATGGGGTACAGGGTAATGGGGAACAGGGTAATGGGGAACAGGGTAATGGGGTACAGGGTAATGGGGTACAGGGTAATGGGGAACAGTGTAATGGGGTACAGGATAGTATAGTACAGGGTAATGGGGTACAGGGTAATGGGGTACAGGGTGATGGGGAACAGGGTAATGGGGTACAGGGTAATGGGCTACAGGGCAATGGGGCAGGCAATGGGGTACAGGGTAGTGTGTTATCGGGCAATGGGGTACAGGGTAATGTGTTACAGGGCACAAGGATACAAGGTAATGGGGTACAGTGTAATGGTGTACAGTGTAATGGGGTACAGGGTAATGGGGTACAGTGTAATGTGTTACAGGGCAATAGGGTACAGGGTAATGGGGTACAGTGTAATGGTGTACAGGGTAATGGGGTACAGGGTAATGGGGTACAGGGTAATGGGGTACAGGGTAATGGGGAACAGGATAGTATAGTACAGGGTAATGGGGTACAGGGTAATGGAGTACATGGTAATGGGGTACAGGGTAATGGGGAACAGGGTAATGGAGTACTGGATAGTATAGTACAGGGTAATGGGGTACAGGGTAATGGGGAACAGGGTAATGGGGTGCAGCGTAGTGTGGTACAGGGTAATGGAGTACAGGATAGTATAGTACAGGGTAATGGGGTACAGGGTAATGGGGAACAGGGTAATGGGGTACAGCATAGTGTGGTAAAGGGTAATGGAGTACAGGATAGTATAGTACAGGGTAATGGGGAACAGGGTAATGGGGTACAGGGTAATGGGGTACAGGGTAATGGGGTACAGGGTGATGGGGAACAGGGTAATGGGGTACAGGGTAATGGGCTACAGGGCAATGGGGCAGGCAATGGGGTACAGGGTAGTGTGTTATCGGGCAATGGGGTACAGGATAATGTGTTACAGGGCACAAGGATACAAGGTAATGGGGTACAGTGTAATGGTGTACAGTGTAATGGGGTACAGGGTAATGGGGTACAGGGTAATGGGGTACAGGGTAATGGGGTACAGTGTAATGTGTTACAGGGCAATAGGGTACAGGGTAATGGGGTACAGTGTAATGGTGTACAGTGTAATGGGGTACAGGGTAATGGTGTACAGTGTAATGGGGTACAGGGTAATGGGGTACAGGGCAATAGGGTACAGGGTAATAGGGTACAGGGTAATGGGATACAGTGTAATGGTGTACAGTGTAATGGGGTACAGGGTAATGTGTTACAGGGCAATAGGGTACAGGGTAATGGGGTACAGTGTAATGGTGTACAGTGTAATGGGTTACAGGGTAATGGGTTACAGGGTAATGAGGGCAGGCAATGGGGTACAGGGTAGTGTGTTATCGGGCAATGGGGTACAGGGTAATGTGTTACAGGGCACAAGGATACAGGGTAATGGGGTACAGTGTAATGGTGTACAGTGTAATGGGGTACAGGGTAATGGGGTACAGTGTAATGTGTTACAGGGCAATAGGGTACAGGGTAATGGGGTACAGTGTAATGGTGTACAGTGTAATGGGGTACAGGGTAATGGTGTACAGTGTAATGGGGTACAGGGTAATGGGGTACAGGGTAATGGGGTACAGGGCAATGGGGTACAGGGTAATGGGGTACAGTGTAATGGTGTACAGTGTAATGGGGTACAGGGTAATGTGTTACAGGGCAATAGGGTACAGGGTAATGGGGTACAGTGTAATGGTGTACAGTGTAATGGTGTACAGTGTAATGGGTTACAGGGTAATGGGTTACAGGGTAATGAGGGCAGGGTAACGGGGTGTTTTAAAGCTCAAAACACACAAGTAATGGCCATGTAAGTGTCTCCCTAACCTTCATTACTGCTGTTTGTTGGATCTTACTTTGTGTGAACAGGTTATCACTTTTCCTACATTATAGTACTGACTGTATTTCCAAAGTACTTCATTGACTGGAAGCGCTTTGAGGTGTCCTGTGACAAAGAAAGACACTTTATAAAAACATGTTCCCTCTTTCTCTATTATGATTCTGAGCCCACTGCCTCCTCAGACCAACACTCCCTTCCCCTCCTTCTTATCCTCACTCTGTTAAGATCATCCCTCGTCTCCCAGCCTCAATACAGGCTTTGCTAACCTCAGCCTTCCCTTCTTCCTGTAATCAAAATGCTTTGGAAGCTATGCTAGGTGTCACTTAATCTTTGCTCATTTTCCACCTCAGTGGTGTCCTACCTCATGAGATGATGCTATTGAGAACAATATCAGGCCTTAGAGAGTTCAATTCAGAGGACAGATTGCATAGACTAGGCTTGTATTTTCCTGAGTAAAGGAAATTGAGGGGGTGACCTCTTTGAAGTGTTTACAATGTTAAAAGGATTTGATAAGGTAGATACAGGAAACTATTTCCTCTCGTGGGAGAATCCAGAACAAGGGGGCATAATCTTAAAATTGGAGCGAGGTATTTAGGAGTGAAATAAGGAAGTACTTTTACACACAAAGGGTAGCAGAAATCTGGAATTCTCTCCCCAAGAGGCGGTGGATGTTGGGGGTCAATTGGACCTTTTAAGACTGAGATCAATTGATTTTTGTTGGATAAGGGTATCAAGGGATATGGAGCAAAGATGGGAAAATGGAGTTAGGGAACAGATCAGTCATGATCTGATGAAATGGTGGAGCAGGATTGAGGGGCTGAACGATCTCCTCCTGTTGCTATGTTCCAATGGGAATTGACACTTCACGGCGATGTCCGGAGTATATAAAGATTTACTGAGCACATTTCAGCACCCCCTTGCCCAGCAGTGTATTATCCAGAGTCCAATTCTGAAACAGGAGAACCATTTGTCCATCATGCCTGTGCTAGCTCTTTGAAAGAGTTATCCAATTAGTGCCATTCCCCTGCTCTTTCCACGTGGCCCTGCAAATTGCTCCTTTTCAAGTATTTAGCAAATTCCCTTTTGAAAGTTATTATTGAATCTGCTTCCCTTTCAGGCAGCACATTCCAGATCACAATAACTAGCTATGTAAAAAAGAATCTATCTTCTCATCTCCTCTTTAAATGTACAAATAATTCCATATAAAGTAAGAGAGCTAATGCAGTAATCAAAGAACAACAATTCTCTGGTAAATGGAACAGTTTGTTTGAAGGGAGTGTTTATTTAACAATGACTAATTCCTCAGGATTTTGGCATGTGTTCAACATCAGTAGTTGGATGAAGGAAATGATCTCATGACAGGAGTCGGTGCCCAGACTTGTCCGTTTATCAGCAGTTCCAGGCTGTAATATTTCAAATCTCCATTAGCAGACAGCTACCCCCGGACTCCCTCTATATAACTCTTATCTCAATTCTGGCCAACAGCTCATAAACACCAGAGCTCTGACTGACCTCTCATTTTCCCCTCCTGAGCTCCAGTTGACCTCTCACCCCCTTCCCAGAGCACTGAATGACCTTTCATGCCCCCTCACCAGGGCTCTGACTGACCTTTCACCCCCCTCCTGAGCTCTGACTGACCTCTCACCTCCTCTGCTCCTGAGCTCTGACAAACAGCTTATAAATAAGATGCCCAGTTTTCTCATGAGCCTTCTCTTCAACGCTCCCAAATTCCAAAGCTATTGTATGCAGTCACGTGATGTCACTGGAGCAGGTCTAAAGTGATCAAAATCATACAGGATATGCTGATTCTTAAAGACTACAGAGGGAGCTTGGCCAATGCTCCTTGAAACTCAGTGTCACCTCTCAGGATCTACAGACTGCCACTGGGAACATAGGAACAGGAGGAGGCCATTCTGCCCCTCAAGCCTGTTACTTAGGAGTACTGCTCTGCCATTCATGGTTCATTCTGTGCCATAACCCCATTTACCCACTATTTCTCCATACCCTTTGATCAAAGCACTACAGTAATTTAAAGGTGCTTCACCTTCACTCAATGTTCCTCATGTGTTATCTGGTATGTTGCACTACAGCAGTAAACTATGGGTCTACGATACAGGCTTGCAGCCTTACCATTGGCAGTGCAGCCTTGAGTGATTTGCTGGCCCTGATTTTCCAACCACTTTTCTTTGTTAGCACGTTCTAATTGCTGGTGGAATCACTCGATGCAAAGAGAGCCACACTGTAGAGAAAATGGTCTGCAAGGCAATCTGCAGCTCCCTGAAGTTGCAGATGTTAAGAAAGAAAGACTTGCATTTTAAAAGTGTCTTTCACAATCTCAGGATGTCTCAAAGTACTTTTTGAAGTATAGTTACTGTTGTAATGCAGGAAATGCGGCAGCAAATTTGTGTACAGCAAAATGCCGAAAATAATGACCAGATAACTTGTTTCAGATATAATAACAAGAAATGCTGGAAATACTCAGCAGGTCTGGCAGCATCTGTGGACAGAGAAGCAGATTTAACGTTTCAGGTCAGTGACCCTTCTTCAGAACTGGCAAATATTAGAAATGTAAAAGGTTTTAAGCAAGTAAAGTGGGGGTGGAGCAAGAGATAACAAAGGAGAAGGTGTTGATAGGACAAGGTTTCAGAGAATAACTGACCAGAAGGTCATGGAGCAAATGATATGTGAATGGTGTGGTGAAAGACAAAACGGTAGTACAGAGAGGGTGTTAATTGATTGTAAAATGAACAGCCCTGTCTCCAAGCACAAACATTAAAAGAACAGTGGATAGGCACAGTAGAAACAAACTAAACAAACTAAAACAAAATAAACAAAGAAAAAATAACTAAAAATATAAAGGGGGGGCCCGTCATGCTCTGAAATGATTGAATTTAATGTTCAGTCCGGCAGGCTGTAGCGTGCCTAATCAGTAAATGAGATGCTGTTCCTCGAGCTAGCGTTGATGTTTGCTGGAACACTGCAGCAATCCCAGGACAGAGACGTGAGCATGAGAGCAGGGGTGAGTGTTGAAATGGCCAGCAACCGGAAGCTCAGGGTCCTGCTTATGGACTGAGCAGAGGTGTTCCGCAAAGCGGTCACCCAATCTGCGTTTGGTCACCCCAATGTAGAGGAGACCACATTGAGAGCAGCGAATACAGTATACTACATTGAAAGAAGTACAAGTAAATCGCTGCTTCACCTGAAAGGAGTGTTTGGGGCCTGACATAGTGAGGAGAGAGGAGGTAAATGGGCAAGTATTACACCTCCTGCGATTGCAAGGGATGGTGTCGTGGGAAGGGGACGAGGCAGTGGGGGTAATGGAGGAGTGGACGAGGGTGTCGTGGAGGGAACGACCCCTTCAGAATGCTTACAGGGGAGGGGAGGGGAGGGGAAGATGCGTTTGGTAGTGGCATCATGCTGGATGTGGCGGACGTGGCGGAGGATGATTCTTTGGATCTGGAGGCTGGTGGGGTGAAAAGTGAGGACAAGGGGAACCCTGTCGCTGTTCTGGGCGGGAGTGGATGGGGTGAGGGCAGAGGTGCGGGAAATGGGCCGGACACGGTTGAGGGCCCTGTCAACAACAATGGGGGGGAATTCTCGGTTGAGGAAAAAGGAAGACATATCAGAAGTGCTGTTGTGACAGGTAGCATCATCAGAGCAGATGCGTCAGAGACGGAGAAACTGAGAGAATGGAATGGAGTCCTTACAGGAGGCAGGGTGTGAAGAAGTGTAGTCGAGGTAGCTGTGGGAGTCGGTGGGCTTATAATGAATATTAGTAGACAGCCTATCCGCAGAGATGGAGACAGAGAAGTCGAGAAAGGGAAGGGAAGTGTCGGAGATGGACCATGTAAAGGTGAGAGAAGGGTGGAAATTAGAAGCAAATTTGATAAAGCTTTCTAGTTCCGGGCGGGAGCAGGAAACCGCACTGATACAGTCATCAATGTACCGGAAAAAGAGTTGGGGGAGGGGGCCTGAGCAGGACTGGAACAAGGAATGTTCGACATATCCCACAAAAGGGCAGGCATAACTAGGACCCATGCGAGGACCAATAGCAACACCTTTTACTTGAAGGAAGTGAGTGGAGTTGAAGGAGAAGTTGTTCAATGTGAGAACAAGCTCAGCCAGGTGGAGGAGGGTGGTGGTGGATGGGGATTGGTTGGGCTTCTGTTCGAGGAAGAAGTGGAGAGCCCTCAAACTGTCCTGGTGGGGGATGAAGGTGTAGAGAGATTGGATGTCCATAATGAAGAGGAGGTGGTTATGGCCAGGAAACTGGAAATTGTCAAAATGAGGTAGGGCGTCAGAAGAGTCATGGATGTAGGTGGGAAGAGAGTGGACCAGGGGAGAAAAGATAGTCAGGATAGGAAGAAATAAGTTCAGTGAGGCAGGAACAGGCTGACACAATGGGTCTGCTGGGACAGTCCTGTTTGTTGATTTTGGGAAGGAGGTAGAAGCGGGCTGTCCGGGGTTGTGGGACTATGAAGTTGGAAGCTGTAGAAGGAAGATCTCCAGAGGAGATGAGGTCAGAGATAGTCCTGTGGAAAGTAGCTTGATGTTCGGTGGTCAGCCTGCTGGACTGAACATTGAGCTCAATAATTTCAGAGCATGATGGGCCCCCCTTTTTATTTTTAGCTATTTTTTATTTTTTTATTTGTTTATTTTATTTTAGTTTGTTTCTACTGTACCTACCCACTGTTTTTTTTTAATGTTTGTGTTTGGAGTAAGGGCTGTTCATTTTACAGTCAATTAACACCTTCTCTGTCCTAACCCTTTGTCTTTCAGCACACTATTAACATACCGTTTGCCTTTGCTCCATGACCTTCTGGTCAGTTATTCTCTGTGACCTTATCCTATCAACACCTTCTCTTTTGTTATCTCTTGCCCCACCCCCACTTTACTTGTTTCAAACCTTTCACATTTCTAATATTTGCCAGTTCTGAAGAAGGGTCACAGACCTGAAACGCTAACTCTGCTTCCCTGTCCACAGATGCTGCCTGACCTGCTGAGTATTTCCAGCATTGCTTGTTTTTATTTCAGATTTCCAGCATCTGCAGTATTTTGCTTTTATTAATTTGTTTCAGGTGTTGATTGAGGGATAAATATAACCCTGGACGAACTCCCCTGCTCTTCTTTGAAATAGTACCATGGAATCATTTGCTTCCACCTGAGCGGATAGGCCTTGGTTTAACATCTCAACTGAAAGACAGCACCTCTGACAGTGCAGCACTCCCTCAATACTGCACTGGAGTGTCAGCCTGGATTACAGGCTCAAGTCACTTGAGTAGAACTTGAATCCACAACCTTCTGACTCAGAGGAGAAAGTGCTGAGACAAAGCTGACACACCCAGAGAGCCTCTGGGCCTCTTCTTAACAGGCTGCCTAGTTCTTGGATAGTCACTGAGCTCAGTTTAAGTGCTCTCCATTCTCCTTTTCTTTAATCTCAAGCAAAATCAACCTGTGAACTGTCCTGAAGTAGATTGTGACTGTTATTGTTTCTGATTGTCAGTCTAGGGTGTGCAACAGCATCCCTCTCTATTAAACTGTAATTTATTCCCTGAGGTTTCTCACCGACTCTCCCCACCCCCGGCGTTAGTAGCTAGGGATTGCCTGAAGATCCTCTCATACCTTACTCTGCACTAATTCTGTGGGTGTGAGCTTTGTAGGTAATTCAGTGGTGGGCAGGTCACAGTACAGGCCCACACATAATCAGGGGCTGGAGCTCGGGCTGACAGTTCCCCTCGCTGCCCCAGAACTCCCTGTGCTTTCCTATTACACTGGGCGTTAACCTGTAATATCAACTCATTCAGAAAACCTTTTCAAACCCCAACCCTGAGAACAGCAGATTGCGACACCTCATTTGCACCAAGATCAGCAGCAGAAGAGTGCCCTGCCTAGCTGTACGAGTGAATCATTAACCGAAGCGATGGCAGCTTCTCCAGGTGAGAGCAGATGGCTTTCTGTCTCCAGCAGCCACTCCTGCAGTACAGCTTTGCGAAAACCAGAAACCCTCAACTGCAACAGGACAAGCATGTGATTTCCAGCATCCACAGTATTTTGTTTTTATTTAAGCATGTGATGAGAGTCATTCGAGTACTGTCACTTTAATTCTCCATCCGCTCTGACCTCAGCCTCCTCCACTGTTCCAAGCAAGCCTGAGAACAGCACCTCATTGTTTTATTAGCCACTTTACAGCCTTATTCGTGGTGTTTAACAGCTTTATATAGTGATCAGCACTCCCATTTGCTCTCAGACAGCAGATGTTAGTAATGAAAGATGGCTGCACCAGAGCCACTGGACATGTGGGCTGATGCTGGGGCTTCCCAATCCGTACACAGTCAGTGGCGAGCGGGGGAAAGTGGGCTGTGAGATGGTGCTCAGGGTAGGGATCCCCTGTTGGTAAACAGTCGATGGGGTGGGGACGGATCCAGTTAGTGCACAGCAAGCTCCCTCAAACAGCACTGTGATAATGACCAGATAAGCTCATTTAGTGATATTGATTGAGGGATAAATAGTGGCCAGGACACCAGGGGAACTCCCCTGTACATCTTCAAAATAGTGGCCATCGATCTTTACGCTCACTTGAGAGGGTGGGCAGGGACTTAGATTATCATTTCATCATTTCATGTAGCTCTTGGGTCTAAAGGGATCAAAGAGTATGGGGCAAAAGCGGGAACAGGCTACTGAGTTGGATGATCAGCTGTGATCATAATGGTGGAGTAGGCTCAAAGGGCTGAATGGCCTACTCCTGCTCCTATTTTCTATGTTTCTATCCAAAAGACAGTACCACTGACAGTGCAGCACTCCCTCAGTACTGCATTGGGTGTGTCAGCCTGGATTGTGTGCTCACATTTCTGGAATGGGATTTGAACCAATAACCTTTTGACTCAGAGGCAAGAGTGAGGCCACTAAACCAAAACTGACACCTTGTTGGAGGGGAGGAGTTGGGGGTAGGTGGTGAATGTATTTTAATCTGCAAGAGGGGAGGAGTGGGTGCAGGGACGTCAAATAGTGGAAAATGCTGGCTTGTTGGTTAGCCAATATGATCCCACTCAGTTCTGTATTTAGCTGGTGTGCGTTTGGAGTCGTGGATCTGGCAGCTCAGTGATTGCAAAGTCATCGAGACATTATGGCACAGAAGGAGGCCATTCAGCCCATCGAATCCATGCCAGCTCTCTGTAGAGCTCTATCCCCATAGCCCTGCGAGTTTATTTTCCTCAAGTGCTCATCCAATTTCCTTTTGAAATCAGCATTCTGGCTTTAACCGCCAGGGCACGGATATTCCGAGCTGTATGAAACTTGCTAGGGTCAATAAGGGGAATGTACAGCAGGGATGGACAGGGCTGAGCAGTTGACAGGCTGGAAAGCCTTTAGCTTCTGAGATCTGACAGCTGCTTCCTTGTATAAGTGAAAGGCTTTTGCTCTTGTTCTGAGATTGTGCTGTCACTGCTTTGGAGGCCATTTCTGCTGGCTTGGACTCACTGCCTTTGATATGCACTTCCCAGCCTTCACTGCAGAATGGGGGCCACTTTTGCAGCTTGGCCTTGGACCTCTGAGGAGGAACAAAAGGAGCAGCAGTGGTAACACCAGCAGCAGCCAATTACTCTAACACAGGGTATACAGGCAGAGGATTAGCTTTCTGGCTGTGATTGAGCAACAGTACATCAGGAGGCTCAGACTTCCTTTGACCTCCTGGAACAAGATCTCCTTCCCAGTGGACCAGATGGGCACGCATTGCCAGTGGCCATCAAGGTCACCACAGCTCTGAATTTCTTAGTCTCCGGCTCCTTCCAGGGATCTGATGGAGTCATCTGCAGGATTTCAAAAACTGCTGCCCACAAGTGCATCTCCTGGGAAACTGATGCCATGTTTGCCAGGGCTGCCACTTACGTCCACTTTAACACTGATGAGGGCCATTCAGAATGAGAGGGCTCTTACATTTGCTGCAGTGGCTGGATTTCCACAGGTACAAGGAGTTATAGACTGCACATATGTGGCAATTAAGTTGCCATCCAGGATAAGAATCTTAGAATCACAGAAATGTACTGCATGGCAGGCCGCCATTTGGTCCATCATGTCCCTGCCAGCTGAAAGGAAGCCATCTAGCCTAATCCCACTGTCTGGCTTTTGGTCTGTAGCCTTGTGGATTATGGCATTTCAAGTGCATACCCAAGTATTTTTTTCAATGTTATGATGGTTTCTGCCTCAACCACCCTTTCAGACAGTGCATTTCAGATCCCACCACCCTCTTACCCCATGGTTTTGAACCCCTCAACGAAGGGCAATAAGGCCTCATATCCACTCTATCTAAGACCCCTCATAATTTTATACACTTCAATTAGGTCTCCCCCTCAGCCTCCACTGTTACAAAGAAAACAGCACTAGTCTATCCAATCTTTCCTCATAACTAAAATTCTCCCCAGTCCAGGCAACATCCTCGTAAATCTCCTCTGTACCCCATCTAGTGCAATCACATTTTTCCTATAGTGTGGTGACCAGAACTGCACGCAGTATTGCAGCTGTGGCCTAACCTGTGTTTTGTACAGTTCCAGCGTAATCACCCATCTCTTATATTCTATACCTTGGCTAATAAAGGCAAGCATCCCATATGCCTTTTTGACCAGTTTATCTACTTGTCTAGCCACCTTCAGGGATCTGTAGACATGCTCTCCTAGGTACCTCTGTTCCTCTAAACTTTTCAGTATCCTACCATTTATTCCCTTGTGTATTCCCTTGCCTTGTTAGCCTTCCTCAAATGCGTTACCTCAGTCTTGTCCAGATTGAACTCCATTTGCCACTGTTCCACCCACATGACTAGTTCATTGATATCTTCCTGCAGGCTATAGCTTTCTTTTTCATCAATAACCACACAGCCAATTTTAGTATCATCTGAAAATTTCTTAATCATATCCACTACATTCAAGTCCAAATCACTGATATATACCACAAAGCAAGGAGCCAATACTGAGCCCTGCGGAACCCCACTGGAAATACTCTTCCAGTCACAGAAACACCCATCAACCATCACCCTTTGCTCCCTGCCTCTGAGCCCATTTTGGATCCAACTTGCTACTTTGCCTTGGATTCCATAGGCTCTTACTTTCATGACCTGTCTGCCATCAAAAGCCTTGCTAAAATCCATATGGACTACATCAAATGCATTACGCTCAGCGACCCTCCTTCTCAAAAAATTATCATGTTAGTCAGACACCACCTTCCCTGAACTAATCATGCTGACTGTCTTTGATTAATCTGTGTCTTTCTAAATGAAGATTTATCCTGTTGCTCAGAATATTTTTCAATAATTTTCCCACCAATGAGGTAATGCTGAATGCTTTGTAATTACTCTGTCTTTCATTTCCTCCCTTTTTAAACAATGTGTAAGGTGTGGTGCCAGAGAACTGGAGAACTGCTAACATTGTTCCAGAGAGGACTGGAAAATGAAAGGCAGAGCCTCCATTGTTTCTTCTCTTGCTTGCATTAATAGCCTAGAATACATTTCGAACCCACATTCGTCAATAGGAAGGGATTCCATTCCATCAATATTTAGCTGGTATGTGATCACCAACAGGTATTCTTGCATGTCCGTGCAAGATATTCTGGAAGCTGCAATGATGCCTTCATTCTGCGACTGTCAGAACTCCCTCAGATCTCCAAGCTGAGTGACCATTGGTTCCTTCAAGACAAGGACTACTCTAAGGTCCTGAAGATATCTGTCAGGAGTCCAATTGTAGATGAACAGAGAAGATACAACAGGAGCCACATGAGCACAAGAGTGGTCATTAAGCAAGCCGTTGAGTTGTTCAAGGTGTGAATCTGATGCCCTCAATATGCACCAGCAAGGGTGTCCAAAATGGTAGTGGCCTGTTGTGCCTTGCACAACATTACACTGCAGAGAGGAATGAAGCTGCAGAAGGAGGAAGGCGATGACTGATCTGCATCCTCAAAGGAGGAGGAGTAGGAGGAGGATTGGCCTGAGGTGTCCATGGTCCCTGCAGCCACTCACATAGTTGTCAGAAATGCCCGCAATGGACTCATACACACACAATTCTGCTACCCGGAGTCTGTGAAGCCATATGACAATCCAATGCTGTGCCCACTGCCCTTGCCCCCACAGACACAAAACATTCCCACAGTCAATAATTTTTCCATCTCATTGACACCCACAGCTCATCATCTATTCTGGTGATTGCATTTATTCCCAAGGCTCATAGCCATTTGGCAGGTGAGAGGCAACAATGGAGATGGCTGGACAATGGAAACTTGAAATAAAGTTTATGGTTCAATAGCATTGACAATAATATTGAACATAAAAATGTAAGACCATAAGGAATAGGAGCAGGAGTAGACCAAACAGCCCTCGAGCCTGCTCCACCATTCAATAAGATTATTCCTGATCTGATCGTGTCCTCACTTTCCTGCTTGTTCCCCATAACCTTCACTCGCTTGTAGATCAAAAATCTGTCTAGCTCAACCTTGAATATATTCAATGACCCAGCCTCCACTGCTCTCTGAAGTAGAGAATTCCAAAGATTAACGATCCTCTGAGAAAGAAATTCCTCTTCAGCTCTGTCTTAAATGGGAGACCCCTTATTCTGAAACTGTGCCCCTAGTTCTAGATTCCTCCATGAGGGCAAACATCATCTTCTCAGCATCTATCCTGTCAACTACCACTCCCACAGAATCTTATAATCTAGGTGTGGTCTCACCAATTCCATGTACAGTTATATTAAGACTTCCATACTTTTAAACTCCATCTCCCTTGCAATTATGGCCAACATTCCATTTGTCTTCTCAATTAATTGCTGTACCAGCACACTAACATTTTGTCATGCATGAATGAGGTCACCCAGATCCCTCTGTACCACAACATTGTCTCTCTCCATGTAAATAATATTCTGCTTTTCTATTCTTCCGAGCAAAGTGGATAATCTTACATTTCCCCACATTATACTCCATCTGCCAAATTTTGGCCCACTCACAACCTATTTATATTGCTTTGCAGGCTTCTGTGTCCTCCTCACAACTTGCTTTCCTACCTATCTTTGTATTGTCGGCAAATTTGGCTACAATACACACTGTCCCTTCATCCAAGTCATTAATGTAATTGTAATTAGTTGAGGCCGCAGCAATGATCTCTGTGGCACCCCACTAGTTAATGAACCTGAAAATGGCTCATTGATCCCGACTCTCTGTTTCCTGTTAGTTAGTCAATCCTCTATCCATGCTAATTTATTACCCCCAACACCATGAGCTCTTACCTTGTGCCTTTTATGTGGCACCTTATTGAATGCCTTTTGGAAGTCCAACTACACCACATCTACTAATTCGCCTTTATGCACCCTGCTTGTTACATGCTCAAAGAACTTTAATAAATTTGTCAAAATTTACCTAGTGACAGACTTGTAAACATCCAAGTGATTCTCCTTGTGAAACTACAAAATCCTTCTTTTCCCTTTCCGATTACTCCTATATGCTGTTACCCTGTGGCTTCAGCAGAGCTCGAGGCATGATGCTCATTGCCCTGCCCTGACAGCTGAAATACAAGTGGCGACGTCCTCTGGGTTTTGGAGCCCGAGAGGGCCCCATCAAAGACTGTCCCACCTGCACCTGTCTTCAGGACACGGGTGGGCGGGCGGGCGGGGAGGGGGCAAAGGGCGAGAAATGGGACTGCCGGGAGCAGAATTCCTCCCTTCCATGTGCCCTTTCTTCATCTTCCCTCTCATGGCTCGTCCGCATTTTCCTGTTAGCCAAGAGTTGGAGAGAACTTTACTGCACTTCAGTGAGGTGCTAAATGGATAAGGCGAGGCTTTCCTCCATCCTACTCAAACTGGCAGACTGAGTGTGCAGGCCATTGGTAAGGGCTAGTATGCACTTGGTCGGTTGCTGCCTCTGATGCTCCATACAGGTGGTTACTCTTTCCATGGAGATGGACATCAGCACAAAGGCCTGAGACATCATGGCAGTCATGCTGGAGACGGACTCCTCCAATCTCTCTACAATCATGTGGAGTGCCTCTGGAAATGTTGAAACAACCTCACACATTTCCTGCTGTTCTAGAATAGTCCTCTTTGTTGACGGTCCCCCAGGCTCAGCAGCTACATCCAGCTAGGCAGAGCTTGGAAGAGGTCCTGCAACCTCTGATGGGGACTCCCTATTGCTGTCTCTACCTCCAACACCTGCTCCTGCTCAATTGTGATGTGTGCTTCAGCATGTGATAATCCAACCCCCTGTATTGGAGGACCCACCGAGGTGTGTGTATCTGAATTGACACAAGGCCATTTCTCGACCCCAGTTTGAGTTTCTCTCTCTTTCCCCCTCCTCCAGTTGCTCTCTCAGGACGCGGAGTTTCCAGGTGATTTTCTGTGGTGCCAATGTTGTGATCCTTACACATTGAAGCAGTGTTCTGAACAGTGGGGAGACCGGCAGAGCCACATCAGTGTGGGAAACATACATGCACACAGGGACTGTTTCTCCCAAGGTAGCAGCAGCAGCCAGGAGACTGATCACTCCTCCAGGAGACGCCTACCCAAAGCAGGAAGTTTAGGAACCAACTCCCCTGCTTTTTCTTCATAGTCCTGCAATTTTCTCCCTTTCAAATATAGATTCAATTACCTTTCGAAAGTTATTATTTCAAGCGGTGAATTCCCAGATGTCGTGAACACGCTCCGTGCCAAATGACTTTTTTTTAACCCGTTGGTTGAAAACTTGAATTAAATTTTTAAAAAGGAGAAAAAGGAACTTATAAAAGGGGACTGCTAGCTACTAAAATGGCCACCACAATTTGCATCTAAATACCCGACATTCCATTGTATCGAGGTGGAGACACAGGGTTGGTAAATCTCCAACCAAAACAATGGCTTGAGAATTTTGAATGAGCTATCTGTCCTGCCTTTATTAACAAGACATTAAAAGCAACCTTGGAACATTAATGCTGGTGGAGATGGATGACATAAAGGGTAATCACTGTAACAATGGGACCCTGAGAGAGATTGAAATTCTTAAACATGAGCTAATTAAGTTGCAAGAGAGGGAATACACTGGGTAATCATGTGACAGACCCATGATCTGTGAGAAACTAGCTTATCTTTCTGTCTGCAGGCAGACAAGCATTTGAGACTGACCAGTAGAGGACCCAAGAGTCATAGAGTTATACAGCACAGAAACAGGCCCTTTGGCCCATCATGTCTGTGCCGGCCATCAAGCACCTAACTATTCTAATCCCATTTTCCAGCACTTCATGCTAAAACATTTCAAGTACTCAAGGGTCTCTCTCTCTCTCTCTCTCCAGGCAACCTTGCAAGTTTGAACTTGCCTGCTGGCTGTAACCATCCAAACCTATCATTGCTGCAGACATAGACCCCGGGAAGAAAACCAGCTGCCTCACTGTCTCCAAGAAAACCCTGAACTAGCTGGCCACATCTACAAGCTGGAACCCTCAACACCACCGAGTTCAGCCGGAAGACAACTGAATTACAGACTCTACAGACTGTATACTTTTTTTATTTGCTATAGGACTGTAATCCAACCAATCTATTCTTCCCCAGTCTGTAACCTATTTGTGTGTGTGATTTTCATGTGTGCGTGTGTGTGTGCAAGTTGTAGCTTATTAGTTTATTTTTTTAAAAAACTTAGTTTGGGTTTTGTTTAAGTACAATAAAACTAACCTCTTTCTTGTTTAAACTCAAGAAAACCTGTCCGATTGGTTCTTTTATGATCATAGCACAGAAAAGGTTAAACTCTCACTGAATTGGTAAGCATATCCACTGTTTCAAAGAAATAAACCCTGCTACAGTCAAATAAGGAGAGGGACAAGAGGGGAGCCTTTCGACCCCTCCTCAATGATCATAGCACAGGTCAACTTGCTTTGTAAAAACAATTTCTTTATCCCAACTCTAATCCTTTTTCCAATTACACTAAATTTGTGTTGCCTTCCTGCCAATAGAAACTATTTCTCCCAATATGCTCTATTTAAACCCCGTAATCTTCTCTGCTCTAGAAGAATTCCAGCTTCTCTGGTCCCTCCGTGTAACTGAAGTCCCGCATGTCTGGTACCATTCTAGTAAATCTCCTCGGCATCCTCTCCAAGGCCTTGAAATCCTTCCTAAAGTGAGGTGCCCAGAATTGGTCACAATACTCCAGCTGATACTTAGCTAGTGATTTATAGAGGTTTACTATAATGTCCTTGCTTTTGTACTCAATGCCTCTACTAATAAAGTCAAAGTTCCCTTTTTAACAGCCATAACGATTTGTCCTGCCACATTCAAAGCGTTTCATACATACAACCCCAAGTCTCTCTGCTCCTGCTCTCCCTTTAATTTGTACCATTTCATTTGTATAGCCTCTCCTCATTTGAAAGTTTGTCTGCCAGGAGATGGAGACCTGATCATCTGAGCTGTCATGGGTTGCTTGGCTGAGAAAGGATTACATTCCAAGTGCTGTGAAACGGATCCACAACAAGGGGTATTACTGCTTTCTGCAAGGAAACATTGGCTTATATTTTGTTCAATGCAGAAAGTTAAAAGAAAAACTGCTCCAGTTAAAAACACTGAAAAGTTTTGTCAAAGATTTGTTTAATTAACATGCAGAGACAATGCCAACAATCTGTTCACAGCATAATGTGGTGTTGGCAAGTTTCACTGCTATGTCCACATGTTGCTGCTGGAGATTTGCATCATTTAAAAATAAATTGGACAAGGTGTCCCTGCCTTAAAGGAATTATAGTTGATTTAACAGTATACTTCCGGACATTGAATTTTATCTCATCAAATCGCCACTCACTTCCAGACTGCTTCTGCAACCAAACATTTGGTATGGCATAAACTGAGCAATACAGACCCTGGCTGTGAAACGGTGCCATACAGACCCTGGCTGTGGACAGTGCGATCCAGACCCTGGCTGTGGACAGTGCGATCCAGACCCTGGCTGTGGACAGTGCGATCCAGACCCTGGCTGTGGACAGTGCGATCCAGACACTGGCTGTGGACAGTGCGATCCAGACACTGGCTGTGGACAGTGCGATCCAGACACTGGCTGTGGACAGTGCGATCCAGACACTGGCGGTGGACAGTGCGATCCAGACACTGGCGGTGGACAGTGCGATCCAGACACTGGCGGTGGACAGTGCGATACGAACACTGGCGGTGGACAGAGCGATACGAACACTGGCTGTGGACAGTGCGATACGGACACTGGCTGTGGACAGTGCGATACGGACACTGGCTGTGGACAGTGCGATACGGACACTGGCTGTGGACAGTGCGATACGGACACTGGCTGTGGACAGTGCGATACGGACACTGGCTGTGGACAGTGCGATACGGACACTGGCTGTGGACAGTGCGATACGGACACTGGCTGTGGACGGTGCGATACGGACACTGGCTGTGGACGGTGCGATACGGACACTGGCTGTGGACGGTGCGATACGGACACTGGCTGTGGACGGTGCGATACGGACACTGGCTGTGGACAGTGCGATACGGACACTGGCTGTGGACGGTGCGATACGGACACTGGCTGTGGACGGTGCGATACGGACACTGGCTGTGGACGGTGCGATACGGACACTGGCTGTGGACGGTGCGATACGGACACTGGCTGTGGACGGTGCGATACGGACACTGGCTGTGGACGGTGCGATACGGACACTGGCTGTGGACAGTGCGATACGGACACTGGCTGTGGACAGTGCGATACGGACACTGGCTGTGGACAGTGCGATACGGACACTGGCTGTGGACAGTGCGATACGGACACTGGCTGTGGACGGTGCGATACGGACACTGGCTGTGGACGGTGCGATACGGACACTGGCTGTGGACGGTGCGATACGGACACTGGCTGTGGACGGTGCGATACGGACACTGGCTGTGGACGGTGCGATACGGACACTGGCTGTGGACGGTGCGATACGGACACTGGCTGTGGACGGTGCGATACGGACACTGGCTGTGGACGGTGCGATACGGACACTGGCTGTGGACGGTGCGATACGGACACTGGCTGTGGACGGTGCGATACGGACACTGGCTGTGGACGGTGCGATACGGACACTGGCTGTGGACGGTGCGATACGGACACTGGCTGTGGACGGTGCGATACGGACACTGGCTGTGGACGGTGCGATACGGACACTGGCTGTGGACGGTGCGATACGGACACTGGCTGTGGACGGTGCGATACGGACACTGGCTGTGGACGGTGCGATACGGACACTGGCTGTGGACGGTGCGATACGGACACTGGCTGTGGACGGTGCGATACGGACACTGGCTGTGGACGGTGCGATACGGACACTGGCTGTGGACGGTGCGATACGGACACTGGCTGTGGACGGTGCGATACGGACACTGGCTGTGGACGGTGCGATACGGACACTGGCTGTGGACGGTGCGATACGGACACTGGCTGTGGACGGTGCGATACGGACACTGGCTGTGGACGGTGCGATACGGACACTGGCTGTGGACGGTGCGATACGGACACTGGCTGTGGACGGTGCGATACGGACACTGGCTGTGGACGGTGCGATACGGACACTGGCTGTGGACGGTGCGATACGGACACTGGCTGTGGACGGTGCGATACGGACACTGGCTGTGGACGGTGCGATACGGACACTGGCTGTGGACGGTGCGATACGGACACTGGCTGTGGACGGTGCGATACGGACACTGGCTGTGGACGGTGCGATACGGACACTGGCTGTGGACGGTGCGATACGGACACTGGCTGTGGACGGTGCGATACGGACACTGGCTGTGGACGGTGCGATACGGACACTGGCTGTGGACGGTGCGATACGGACACTGGCTGTGGACGGTGCGATACGGACACTGGCTGTGGACGGTGCGATACGGACACTGGCTGTGGACGGTGCGATACGGACACTGGCTGTGGACGGTGCGATACGGACACTGGCTGTGGACGGTGCGATACGGACACTGGCTGTGGACGGTGCGATACGGACACTGGCTGTGGACGGTGCGATACGGACACTGGCTGTGGACGGTGCGATACGGACACTGGCTGTGGACGGTGCGATACGGACACTGGCTGTGGACGGTGCGATACGGACACTGGCTGTGGACGGTGCGATACGGACACTGGCTGTGGACGGTGCGATACGGACACTGGCTGTGGACGGTGCGATACGGACACTGGCTGTGGACGGTGCGATACGGACACTGGCTGGGGACGGTGCGATACGGACACTGGCTGGGGACGGTGCGATACGGACACTGGCTGGGGACGGTGCGATACGGACACTGGCTGGGGACGGTGAGATACGGACACTGGCTGGGGACAGTGCGATACAGACACTGGCTGGGGACAGTGCGATACAGACACTGGCTGGGGACAGTGCGATACAGACACTGGCTGGGGACAGTGCGATACAGACACTGGCTGGGGACAGTGCGATACAGACACTGGCTGGGGACAGTGCGATACAGACACTGGCTGGGGACAGTGCGATACAGACACTGGCTGGGGACAGTGCGATACAGACACTGGCTGGGGACAGTGCGATACAGACACTGGCTGGGGACAGTGCGATACAGACACTGGCTGGGGACAGTGCGATACAGACACTGGCTGGGGACAGTGCGATACAGACACTGGCTGGGGACAGTGCGATACAGACACTGGCTGGGGACAGTGCGATACAGACACTGGCTGGGGACAGTGCGATACAGACACTGGCTGGGGACAGTGCGATACAGACACTGGCTGGGGACAGTGCGATACAGACACTGGCTGGGGACAGTGCGATACAGACACTGGCTGGGGACAGTGCGATACAGACACTGGCTGGGGACAGTGCGATACAGACACTGGCTGGGGACAGTGCGATACAGACACTGGCTGGGGACAGTGCGATACAGACACTGGCTGGGGACAGTGCGATACAGACACTGGCTGGGGACAGTGCGATACAGACCCTGGCTGGGGACAGTGCGATACAGACCCTGGCTGGGGACAGTGCGATACAGACCCTGGCTGGGGACAGTGCGATACAGACACTGGCTGGGGACAGTGCGATACAGACACTGGCTGGGGACAGTGCGATACAGACACTGGCTGGGGACAGTGCGATACAGACACTGGCTGTGGGCAATGCGATACAGACACTGGCTTTGGGAGGTGCGATACAGACACTGGCTGTGGGAAGTGCATTACAAACATTGGCTGTGGGCGGTGCCATACAGACACTGGCTGTGGGCGGTGCCATACAGACACTGGCTGTGGGCGGTGCCATACAGACACTGGCTGTGGGCGGTGCCATACAGACACTGGCTGTGGGCGGTGCCATACAGACACTGGCTGTGGGCGGTGCCATACAGACACTGGCTGTGGGCGGTGCCATACAGACACTGGCTGTGGGCGGTGCCATACAGACACTGGCTGTGGGCGGTGCCATACAGACACTGGCTGTGGGCGGTGCCATACAGACACTGGCTGTGGGCGGTGCCATACAGACACTGGCTGTGGGCGGTGCGATACAGACACTGGCTGTGGGCGGTGCGATACAGACACTGGCTGTGGGCGGTGCGATACAGACACTGGCTGTGGGCGGTGCGATACAGACACTGGCTGTGGACAGTGCGATACAGACACTGGCTGTGGACAGTGCGATACAGACACTGGCTGTGGACAGTGCGATACAGACACTGGCTGTGGACAGTGCGATACAGACACTGGCTGTGGACAGTGCGATACAGACACTGGCTGTGGACAGTGCGATACAGACACTGGCTGTGGACAGTGCGATACAGACACTGGCTGTGGACAGTGCGATACAGACACTGGCTGTGGACAGTGCGATACAGACACTGGCTGTGGACAGTGCGATACAGACACTGGCTGTGGACAGTGCGATACAGACACTGGCTGTGGACAGTGCGATACAGACACTGGCTGTGGACAGTGCGATACAGACACTGGCTGTGGACAGTGCGATACAGACACTGGCTGTGAACAGTGCGATACAGACACTGGCTGTGGACAGTGCGATACAGACACTGGCTGTGGACAGTGCGATACAGACACTGGCTGTGGACAGTGCGATACAGACACTGGCTGTGGACAGTGCGATACAGACACTGGCTGTGGACGGTGCGATACAGACACTGGCTGTGGACAGTGCGATACAGACACTGGCTGTGGACAGTGCGATACAGACACTGGCTGTGGACAGTGCGATACAGACACTGGCTGTGGGAAGTGCCATACTGACACTGGCTGTGGACAGTGCGATACAGACACTGGCTGTGGGAAGTGCCATACTGACACTGGCTGTGGGAAGTGCCATACTGACACTGGCTGTGGGAAGTGCCATACTGACACTGGCTGTGGGAAGTGCCATACTGACACTGGCTGTGGGAAGTGCCATACTGACACTGGCTGTGGACAGTGCGATACAGACACTGGCTGTGGGAAGTGCCATACTGACACTGGCTGTGGGAAGTGCCATACTGACACTGGCTGTGGGAAGTGCCATACTGACACTGGCTGTGGGAAGTGCCATACTGACACTGGCTGTGGGAAGTGCCATACTGACACTGGCTGTGGGAAGTGCCATACTGACACTGGCTGTGGACAGTGCGATACGAACACTGGCTGTGGACAGTGCGATACGAACACTGGCTGTGGACAGTGCGATACGAACACTGGCTGTGGACAGTGCGATACGAACACTGGCTGTGGACAGTGCGATACGAACACTGGCTGTGGACAGTGCGATACGAACACTGGCTGTGGACAGTGCGATACGAACACTGGCTGTGGACAGTGCGATACGAACACTGGCTGTGGACAGTGCGATACGAACACTGGCTGTGGACAGTGCGATACGAACACTGGCTGTGGACAGTGCGATACGAACACTGGCTGTGGACAGTGCGATACGAACACTGGCTGTGGACAGTGCGATACGAACACTGGCTGTGGACAGTGCGATACGAACACTGGCTGTGGACAGTGCGATACGAACACTGGCTGTGGACAGTGCGATACGAACACTGGCTGTGGACAGTGCGATACGAACACTGGCTGTGGACAGTGCGATACGAACACTGGCTGTGGACAGTGCGATACGAACACTGGCTGTGGACAGTGCGATACGAACACTGGCTGTGGACAGTGCGATACGAACACTGGCTGTGGACAGTGCGATACGAACACTGGCTGTGGACAGTGCGATACGAACACTGGCTGTGGACAGTGCGATACGAACACTGGCTGTGGACAGTGCGATACGAACACTGGCTTTGGGAGGTGCGATACAGACACTGGCTTTGGGAGGTGCGATACAGACACTGGCTAGGGACAGTGAGATACAGACACTGGCTGGGGACAGTGCGATACAGACACTGGCTGGGGACAGTGCGATACAGACACTGGCTGGGGACAGTGCGATACAGACACTGGCTGGGGACAGTGCGATACAGACACTGGCTGGGGACAGTGCGATACAGACACTGGCTGGGGACAGTGCGATACAGACACTGGCTGGGGACAGTGCGATACAGACACTGGCTGGGGACAGTGCGATACAGACACTGGCTGGGGACAGTGCGATACAGACACTGGCTGGGGACAGTGCGATACAGACACTGGCTGGGGACAGTGCGATACAGACACCGGCTTTGGGAGGTGCAGTATAGACACTGGCTGTGGGCAGTGCCATACAGACACTGGCTGTGGATGGTGCGATACAGACACTGGCTGTGGGAAGTGCATTACAGACATTGGCTGTGGGCGGTGCCATACAGACACTGGCTGTGGGCGGTGCCATACAGACACTGGCTGTGGGCGGTGCCATACAGACACTGGCTGTGGGCGGTGCCATACAGACACTGGCTGTGGGCGGTGCCATACAGACACTGGCTGTGGGCGGTGCCATACAGACACTGGCTGTGGGCGGTGCCATACAGACACTGGCTGTGGGCGGTGCCATACAGACACTGGCTGTGGGCGGTGCCATACAGACACTGGTTGTGGGCGGTGCCATACAGACACTGGCTGTGGGCGGTGCCATACAGACACTGGCTGTGGGCGGTGCCATACAGACACTGGCTGTGGGCGGTGCCATACAGACACTGGCTGTGGGCGGTGCCGTACAGACACTGGCTTTGGGAGGTGCCATACAGACACTGTCTGTGGACAATGCGATCCGGATACTGGCTTTGGGAAGTGCCATACAGACACTGGCTTTGGGAAGTGCCATACAGACACTGGCTGTGGACAGTGCGATACGAACACTGGCTTTGGGAGGTGCGATCCAGACACTGGCTGGGGACAGTGAGATCCAGACACTGGCTGGGGACAGTGAGATACAGACACTGGCTGGGGACAGTGAGATACAGACACTGGCTGGGGACAGTGAGATACAGACACTGGCTGGGGACAGTGAGATACAGACACTGGCTGGGGACAGTGAGATACAGACACTGACAGGGGACAGTGCAATACAGACACTGACTGTGGGCAGTTGGATACAGACACTGGCTTTGGGAGGTGCAATATAGACACTGGCTGTGGGCAGTGCCATACAGACACTGGCTGTAGAAAGTGCGATACAGATATTGGCTGTGGGCGGTGGGATACAGACACTGGCTGTGGGAAGTGCATTACAGACACTGGCTGTGGGCGGTGCGATACAGACACTGGCTGTGGGCGGTGCGATACAGACACTGGCTGTGGGCGGTGCGATACAGACACTGGCTGTGGGCGGTGCGATACAGACACTGGCTGTGGGCGGTGCGATACAGACACTGGCTGCGGGCGGTGCGATACAGACACTGGCTGCGGGCGGTGCCATACAGACACTGGCTGCGGGCGGTGCCATACAGACACTGGCTGCGGGCGGTGCCATACAGACACTGGCTGCGGGCGGTGCCATACAGACACTGGCTGCGGGCGGTGCCATACAGACATTGGCTGCGGGCGGTGCCATACAGACACTGGCTGCGGGCGGTGCCATACAGACACTGGCTGCGGGCGGTGCCATACAGACACTGGCTTTGGGAGGTGCGATACAGACACTGGCTTTGGGAGGTGCGATACAGACACTGGCTTTGGGAGGTGCGATACAGACACTGTCTGTGGACAATGCGATCCGGCTACTGGCTTTGGGAAGTGCCATACAGACACTGGCTGTAGCAAGTGCGGTGCAGACACTGGCTGCGGGCGGTGCCATACAGACACTGGCTGCGGGCGGTGCCATACAGACACTGGCTGCGGGCGGTGCCATACAGACACTGGCTGCGGGCGGTGCCATACAGACACTGGCTGCGGGCGGTGCCATACAGACACTGGCTGCGGGCGGTGCCATACAGACACTGGCTGCGGGCGGTGCCATACAGACACTGGCTGCGGGCGGTGCCATACAGACACTGGCTGTGGACAGTGCGATACGAACACTGGCTTTGGGAGGTGCGATATAGACACTGGCTGAGGGATGTGCGTTACAGACACTGGCTGAGGGATGTGCGTTACAGACACTGGCTGAGGGATGTGCGTTACAGACACTGGCTGAGAGAGGTGTAATATAGACACTGGCTGTGGACAGTGCAATACCGACACTGGCTGTGGGCTGTCAATAGAAATGTTTATCAGGTCCCCAAAGTTTTCCTCACAACTCTGACCACTGGCTTCAGCGAATAAATGGCCCGTCCATATCCTATAAGAAACAACAGCCATTCAAATTCACTCCGATGGATTGAGCCCTACCATTTGATCTGAGTCCAGGTGATTTACTAACCTCCCTGTAGCTGTCCTGACATGTAAGTCATTACATGAGCTTGTGTCTCATGAATACATCAAATGGAGGTACTCTCTTGAGTTGGGATTGTTATTTTCAATGATAAATACATTGCTATTTATTATCCCATTAGCACTTGAGGTAACCAGTGCTGCCTGTAAGCAGTAACACTACATAAGAAACCTTGCAGGCAATGTGTAGCTGAAGGTGATGACTTTCTGCTTAGAAATCCCTGCGAGACTTAGCTGTCATCCACTTTACATGCCATTTCTAGCTCTACAAAATAAAAGTTAAAAGTATTCAGCAAAGATGAAACAGCACATTTTCTTATTGACAACCTCTGAGGTTGTCAATAAGAAAAGTTATAATATCGGAGTTGCTGGTTTACTTTTCCAAGTTAAGCTCCTCCATATTTCTTCTTTTCTGGATTTTCAAGAGTTGATGCCATTTATCATGTTATCACCCCTGCTAAAATTCACATTAAATGTATCTTAAAATCTCATGCTTGTTTGCAAATCCCTCCATGGCCTAGCCTCTCCCTCTCTCTGTAATCTCCTCCAGTCCCCACAACCTAACAGGATTTTTATGCTCTTCCAATACTGACCCCTGACCCCTTTTGTTTGGTTAAACATGCGATATAAATGCAACTTGTTGGCAGGACACAGATGCAGTAAAGATAATGTTGGCGGCATCTTTTGAATTGCTGATATCCTGAATATTATTTGCACATGGGGTTATATATAACTGAACTGACGAATGGTGATATCTGTCTCACAGATTGAACAGAAGGAAGAGAATGAGATAAATCGGGAACTGAGTCATCCATCCACAGATTACCACCCACTCCATAATCTGGTGAACAGGCTTCATCCAAACGCAGCAGGGAACAAGTAACCCTTTCACTACTCAACTCATTCCATCTCCTCCTTTACATTATCCTTACCACTGTCCTATTGGCCTTGAAGAGGATGCAGCACAGATAATACTGGGGTAAAAGAGTTAAATTATGAAGCCAGGTTGCATCCACTAGGTTTATATTGCCATTGGATAAAACATTAATGAGTGTTCTAACTTTGGTGTTTGAGATGATTAAAGGATTTGATAGGGTAAAAGAAAATTATTTCCAGAACAAGAAGGCATAAACTAAAAATTCGAACTAGGCCATTCAGGGGTGATGTCAGGAAACACTTTTTCACACAAAGGGTAGTGGAAATCTGGAATTATCTCCACTCCTAAGGGGAATGGCCTACCCCTATTCCTAAATCTCAGCACTGGCTCAGTGGGGGTAGCACTCTCACCTCAGACTCACAAAGATATGGGTTTGAGTCCCATTCCAGAGACTTGAGCCCATAATCTCAACTGATACTCCAGTGCAGTATTGAAGGAGTTTGACACTGCCAGAGATATCACCTTTCAGCTGAGATGTTAACCCAAGGCCCTATCTGTCCTCTCAATTTGGCGTAATAGATCCCATGTCACTATTTGAAGAACAGGTGAGTTCTCCTGGTGTCCTGGCCAATATTTATCCCTCAACCAACATCACTAAAAACAGATTATCATGTCATTATCACAATGCTGTTTGTGGGAGTTTGCTGTGTGAAAAAATGTCTGTTATGTTTCAACATTACAACAGTGACTACACTTCAAAAGTACTTCATTGGCTGTGAAGCACTTTGAAACATCCTGAGGTTGTAAAACAGGCTACAGAAATGCAAATAAAACCAAAAAGTGCTGGAAATACTCAGCAGGTCTGGCAGTATCTGTGGAGAGAGAAGCAAATTTAACATTTCAGGTCAGTGACCTTTCATCAGAACAGAAATGCAAGTTCTTTCTTCCTATGGTTCTAAGCCAAACTACTGAGAAACACATCAAAGTAAAATGTCTGATTGCCCATTGGGAGTTCACTCTCTCTCCCTGGAACATGCTCCTCCGAAGGAAGGCAAAGGCTGAGGCTTGGGGTGCTCATGTGGACACGGGGCTGCGAATGGGGTTTGGGTAGTTCGATCTATGCAGTCTGCCAGCATGGAGCGTATGGCATGCTTCCTGCTGCTTCTCCAGTTAGGCTCATGGTAGCCAGCCTTTAACTAACAGGTTTAACTGGAGCTGAATGGAGAGACCCCAGGGAAAGCTCTGATCCTTCCTGTTAATCAACAGTTTAAAGATGGAACAAAGGCGTGGTGTAAATATAACTGGAACATAGCAGCATTGCAGTGATTTGGACATGAAGGGAAAATTCCATTAGAAATTGCATTCTGACAGACAAATGCTAGAAAGGATGTGCAAGTGAGCAGAATAAGAATGAAAATACCAGCTTGATGCAAATTACACAATTGGTGCCATGATGGAAGATTCCTCTACACTACTGGAAGATGAGCAAGGAGCTCTGCTCGTGTCATATAATCATAGAGCCATATAATACAGAAGCAGGCCATTCGGCCTATGGTGCCTGTGCTGGCTCTTTGAAAGAGCTATCCAATTAGACCCATTGCTCCTGCTCTTTCCCCACAGCCCTGTACGTTTTCCCTTTTCACTTATCCAATTCACTTTTGAAAATTATTGTTATTTTCTGCTTCCATCACCCTTTCAGCAGAGTATTCCAAATCGTCACAACTCACTGAGTAAACAAAATTCTCATCTCCCCCTGGCTTTTTTGCCAATTACCTTAATGGAGAGACCCCAGGGAATGGAGAGTGTCCAGTGGTTGCTGATCTTCCTGGCTATCCATCCTGCTCTTACCAAAACCACCAAATCAGATTATTTATCTCAGTGCAGTTTGTGGGAGCTTGCTGTGCACAAATTAACTACAGCTTTTCCCTACATTACAACAGGAACTGCACTTCATAAGTAAGTAATTGTGGAAGTGTATTCTCTCCCCCTCTGCTGTTGCAATTTCAGCAGAACTTGAGCAGAAACCCTGCAAAATTCACTTGCATTGATGTAACATATTGTGCAGATCATGGGAAAGATTCAGAAACTACCCATCAATAGATCAATCTTGACAGGAACAACATCTGCCAGTCTATCCATCCCATTCACATAACCTCATTCAACATCTCACCTAAAAGACAGTTCGAGATTAGGATTGAGTAAAAATGAAGGAAACCATTTTAAGAGTCACTTATGTCTGATTCCATTTTATATTCTGTTTAAATCTTAGAATTAAAGAGTGCAAGTTGAATTCATCCTTGGCACATAGGGAAAAAAATGCAGCTGTTGTCTATATTATTACAAATTTCGCATTCCCAACAGGACAACCCCTCTGATAGTGCAGCAATCCTTCAGTACCCTCCTACAGTGTAGCGCTCCGTCAGTACTGCCTGTCCGACAGTGCTGTACTTCCTCTGTCCTGCTACTCTGAAAATGTAGCCCCCCCTCAGTACAGTCCTTCGACAGTGCAGCACTATCTCACTACCGCCCCTCTGACAGTGCAGCACTCCCTCTGTACTGACCCTCCGACAGTGCGGTTCCCCCGCAATACAATCCCTCCGATAGTCCAGTGTTCCCTCAGTACTGACCCTCTGACAGCTCAGTACTCACTCAGTACTGACCCTCCGACAGTGCAGCGCTCCCTCGGTACTGACCCTCCGACAGTGCAGCGCTCCCTCGGTACTGACCCTCCGACAGTGCAGCGCTCCCTCAGTACTGACGATCCGACAGTGCAGCGCTCCCTCGGTACTGACCCTCCGACAGTGTAGCGCTCCCTCAGTACTGACGATCCGACAGTGCAGCGTTCCCTCAGTACTGACCCTCCGACAGTGCAGCGCTCCCTCAGTACTGACCCTCTGACAGTGCAGCGCTCCCTCGGTACTGACCCTCCAACAGTGCAGCGCTCCCTCAGTACTGACGATCCGACAGTGCAGCGTTCCCTTAGTACTGACCCTCCGACAGTGCAGCGCTCCCTCGGTACTGACCCTCCGACAGTGCGGTGTTCCCTCGGTACGGACGATCCGACAGTGCAGCGTTTCCTCAGTACTGTCCCTCCGACAGTGCAGCGCTCCCTCAGTACTGACCCTCCGACAGTGCGGTGTTCCCTCGGTACTGACCCTCTGACAGTGCAGCGCTCCCTCGGTACTGACCCTCTGACAGTGCAGCGCTCCCTCAGTACTGTCCCTCCGACAGTGCAGCGTTCCCTTAGTACTGACCCTCCGACAGTGCAGCGCTCCCTCAGTACTGTCCCTCTGACAGTGCAGCGCTCCCTCAGTACTGTCCCTCCGACAGTGCAGCGTTCCCTTAGTACTGACCGTCTGACAGTGCAGCGCTCCCTCAGTACTGTCCCTCCGACAGTGCGGTGTTCCCTCGGTACTGACGATCCGACAATGCAGCGTTTCCTCAGTACTGACCCTCCGACAGTGCAGCGCTCCCTCAGTACTGTCCCTCTGACAGTGCAGCGCTCCCTCAGTACTGACCCTCCGACAGTGCAGCGCTCCCTCAGTACTGACCCTCCGACAGTGCAGCGCTCCCTCAGTACTGACCCTCCGACAGTGCAGCGCTCCCTCAGTACTGTCCCTCTGACAGTGCAGCATTCCCTTAGTACTGACCCTCTGACAGCTCAGTATTCCCTCAGTACTGCACTGGGCCATCCTAGATTATGTGCTCAGGTCTGTGCAGTGAGAACTTAATCCACAGCCATTTAAAGTGCAGGGCGTATCAAAAATACACCTTCTAATGCTGTAATCAAAATTCTGGGTGTGATTTGAGAAATTGCCAAGTAGGTTTATTCTCTCGAAGGTTAACTTTGCCCCTCGGCCCCGAAGATCTGATTGGTGCAGGGGTTCAGTTAGCTTTGTGCAGACTGGTCTCCAATACCTCAGCTAAATGTCCATTTCTCTGCATGAACCAGGACATAGACAGCGCTGGAGGTGAGGGGTTGGGAGGGGACTGGGAGCCACAGCCACCCCTGACACCCAGGCATTCCCCAGCAGGTACCATCAGATGGAGATGAGGAGAGTGAACACTGGAGAATTTCCCTCTCCCCAGCCCTGGTCTAGCATCCATACTGCTACTCTAGCAGAGATCGATTAATGCATACAGCTTGCCTCTGAACATAGGAACATCGGAACAGGAGGAGGCCATTAAGCCTGATTTAGCTCCAAGACAGAAATCTATCAATCTCAAAGCTCCAACTGACCCCCAGCATCCACAGCCTTTCGGGGGAGAAAACTCCAGATTTCCAAAAGCACTCCCTGATTTCACTCCTGAACAGCCTAGCTCTAATTTTAAGAATACATCCCTATGTTCTGGATTTCCCCACCAGAGGAAATAGTTTCCCTGTATCTGCCCTATTGAATTTCGGGACCTTGTGGTCTGTATGGATGATTTCCTCCTCGGATAAGTTCTTTGTGGGATCAGGGAAGGGCTGCAAATTTTTATTTCAAACATCTCAACACTGGGGACTGTTTGGGCGGGTTTGTGCTATGGGAATGTAGTTTTCTGGTAGGAGGGAATTGCCAAGTTAGGTTTATAAATCTCCAGCTCACTCTTGTGGCGCAAAGCAGAACCACAGCCTTGAATGAGAAAGTACTTGCATTTTTATCGGGCCTTTCATGGCCTCAGTAGGAAAAACAGCAGTCAATTTGCACACAGCAAGATCCCGCAAACAGCAATGTGATAATCTGTTTCAGTGATGTTGTTTGAGGGATAAATTATGGCCAGGACATGGAGGAGAATACCCCTACTTTTGATCAAAATATTGCTGTGGGATCTTTTACATCCATCTGAGAGGGCAGAGGGTGCCTTGGTTCAATGTCTTATCTGAAAGACAGCACCTCTGGCAGTGCAGCACTCCCTCAGTACTGCAGTTGGAGTGACAGCCTGGAGTATGGACTCAATTATGTTATTTCTCCAGGGTTTCTGCCGGAAGATTAGAAGAATCTCCAATGAAAATCTAACCCCAGTGTTCCAAATCCATCAAACAGCAATGAAGATGTTGCAGCCAGCCTGAAAGATTAGCCCTGCATCAAGTAACTTTACTGTAAAACCAAGATTATCTCACCCCAACGACACGGGCTGACACCATTTGAAATTTGAGATCCACAGCCAAGACTCTATTTTTTCTTTCAGTCATTGACATCCAGTAATCCCTGTAGAACTACACAGTCAGAAACAGGGGCCTCGGATAAGGTTTCCCTTCCTAACCCAAGGCCCTGAGGTTCAATCATTATGGGAAGCACCAGTTCAATAAGTGTATGTTCTCCAAGTAGGTTTGAAAAAACAAGGGACCAGGCTAACACTCCATTGCAGTACTGAGGGAGTGCTACTCCATCAAGGGTGCCATCCTCCAACTAAGATGCTAACCTGAGGCCCTGCTTGTCTTCTCAGGTGGATGTAAAAGATCCCAGGACACTATTTCGAAGTGCAGGGAAGTACTCCCTCGTGTTCGGGCCAATATTTACCTTCAATCAACACGATTAAAATAGATTATCTGATCAATATTACATTGTTTTTATGCATAAATTCAGGTGCAGGAGATTCGGTTGGGGTTTGATGCGTTGGGAAGGGTTTAGGAGGAGAATGGGGGGGGGGGGGGGACAGTTTAGGAAGCAAGTAGGAGGTTGGATGGGGATGAGTTTAGGAGGGGGGAGCGGAAGGGGAGGAGATGGCGAGTGTTCAGCTTACAGTGAGAGTGAGAAATATATATTATGCTGAGAAGGTTGGCGTGAATCACGAATTCAGGATTCCCTGACAACGGGGCATGACATTAACGTTTTTGG